>NC_077229.1:406539708-407139708 GCF_027887165.1 Monodelphis domestica | reverse complement strand
AGAAGAGCCATTCCATCAGTTATTATTGGGATTTGTTAGGTAGCGGCTGTAAACCTTAAAATTTCTCAGACTTATGAATGTTGGAAATTTCCCCATTGGGGATTCTTCTACTTTAAAAAATTCCTTAGCATATAGTGAGAATTCTACTTGAATATCCCTACTCCACCCTACTTAAGACTGCTTTAGGACAGAAAACTCATTGCCAAACAAAGAAAGTACTTGGATCTATGATTATGGTGGGGCAAGGAGTTCTTTGAGCCAGGCCTGTTTTTAAAATTGATACAATGGGATGCTAGGTACCCATATAGGTGGGGAAACTTGTAAATTACTTAAACCTAAAAAGGTGATAACTTATTCAGAGGTTTTTTCTAATGAAATTTGTCGACACAGCAGCATTTTTTTCTGACTTACTAAAGAGATTAAAACTACTCAGTTGTGAATTCAAAATGGGCGGTCCTTTAGAAACATCTACAGTGATTGGTAGATGTAAGGACTTAGGGGAGGTGACAGAGGAAATTTTTGCCCTTAAAAATAAGAGCTTGGATCTCATTCAGGGATCTCGATTTCTGATTCTTATTCTGGAGGATCTCATTCTGAAGGAGAGCTCCTTGAGGAGCTCCTCTGAGGGGCTCTGTCCCTCTGGGGTAGGAGCTCTGGAGGCTCTTGAGAGAGGCCCTTTGAAACAATCTCTGGCTGGAAGACTCTTTGAGGAAGGCCGCTGGCCTGGTGTCACTAGTATCCTTGTTTAGTCAGACCTTGTGGTGAGTGTTAAAAAACTGACTGATTTCTCTTTTAAGACTCAGGCCTAGGCCATATTGGCTTGAGGCCCTTCATAATTATTCCTTTCTTACTCTCTCTCTCTCTTTCTTTGATTACTCATTGTATTGTTAATTAAAATCTCTATAAAACGCAATTGACTTGGGTATTTGAATAATTGGGAATATTTCCCTGGCGACCACCTTATATTTGATTTTAAAACCCAAGACACTTTAGTGAAACATATTTCTGCGGTCAAATTTACTCACCCTCTCTTATATCTATCACAATTTATATCTTCCATTATTTTTATCACTACAGTTTAAGACCTCAACCATTTAAAATCTCACAAGGCTCAACCAACTGGTGTCCATAGTGGGTAAAATTGTTCCAGATTGTTTTCCTAATCTGACTGATTCATGGTCAATATCTCTAGGAATAAGGCATTTAGCATTTTTAAAGTAATTTAAGGTTTAAAAATGTTTTCCATATGTTAATTCATTTGAACTCATAAATATCCTGCAAGATAGGGGCAATTATTCTTGCCATTTTCCAGATGAAGAAATGGAGGCTAAAAGAGATGATTTACTTAAAGTCACACAGGTTGAAAACATATGCATTGCAAGATGCTACTCATTTTATTGATTCCAAGTCTTGCACTTTGTTTATTGAATCATCTAATTATCTTTTCATAGATTTCTTTTCTTTCTTTTATAATCCCTTTCTTAGCCAGCATAATCCTATCACTACTAGTCCCTTCTTTCCTGGTGTTAAGTTCCCACTATGCTGTCTGGGACCCATGCTTAGTCACATACTTTGCCCATTAGTCATTACTCCTATCTTCAATCTTGACCTATATACATGGAATTTTCCTAATGGCTTGTAAATATGTAAAGACACAAAAAATTCACATTATTCTGCTAAAATTTCAATATATCATCCTCTTACTTCTTCTTTCCAAAACATGTAAGTATTTGTGTACATATATACATAAATACCTATGTATATGTAATATATATATATATATATAAGCATTTATATGTAGAGATGTATTTTTATCTATCTATCTATCATCTATCTATCTATCTATCTATCTATCTATCTATCTATCTATCTATCTATCTATCTATCTATCTATCTATATTATTGGAGAGACAGAGACATATACCCAAGGAGAGGGAGAGAGAAATCTTGAGATCTACAGGTGAAGAAAATGATTGTGGTCTAGGGAGATTAAGCTAATTGCCTAAAAGAAGGGAGGTAGTGTTAGAAGTTGGAATGGATCCAAGGCCTTCTGACTCTTGAGCCATTGATCTTTACTTTTTTTGTGTGCTTTTTGGTATAAGCACTATTTCCACTTCCAATCAATCCATTTTCTTTTTTGATCCTGACCATCTTCCTTCTGGAGCTGCCACTTTAATGAAATTGTTTTCTCCAAGAATAGTAGTGATTTCTTAACTGATAAATCAAATGGTTCCTTTAGTCTTCATTCTCTATTTCTTTCCATCTTTGTATCTTATTGTTTATCCTCTCCTGATTTCCCTATTTCCCTAATAGGTACCAGCTTTCTTCTACTCAACCTGTTTTGCCAACTGGACTTTTCATTTTCATTCATTCCCTAAATCCAATCATTTGTCAAGTCTGATCAGTTTTCCTTCCTAATTCCTTGTATGTTTCTCTTCTCCACTTACATAACAACTCCAAATTTGAGCTTGGATCGTCTCTCCTTTGACTTCTTTTACTAGTCTCTCAGTTAATTTCTCTGCCTGTGGTTTCTCTTTCTATAGTTCATTTTCTACACAATCTATCAAATTGATATTTCTAAAGCATTAGGTATGTTAACCATATCATTCTTCTGCTCTTCTGCTCAACAATCTTAAATTGCTTTTCTTATCTCTAGTAGGAAAATATTAACATACATGCAGACATATACACCAAATCACAGTACATACATATTTGTTTTAATTAAAGGCCTTTACAATGTGTCTTCAACCATTTTTTCTGGTCTAATGTCTTTTGCTCCCTTTTAAACACTCTATATCAAACATCTGTTCTAAGAATATTAGGTGTTTCCTCAGTGCCTATAAGATAAAATACAAATGATTTTGCTTAATATTAGAAACCTTCCATAATCTGAATACTACCAACCTCTCTACTTTTATTTCATACTCCTCCCATTTACATATTGTACATTCCACCACAATGACCTAGTAATCATTCTTTGAATTTATCCTTCTACCTTCAGCATTCATACAAGGCCTATTCTTTTTAACCACTTGGAAATTTTAGTTTATTTCAAGGATCCCTGAAATGCTATCCTGTAAAGAGAATCATTTCCTAATACCCATAGACATTATACTGTCCTGCTTCAATTTTACTTGACACATACACACATATATATTAAATCTATCTATCTCTCTGTCTGTCTCTCTATCATCTATATGTATATCCTGTCACCAGAATCTCGAATTTAACTTGTTCAAAATAGTGCTTACTATCTTCTTTCAGAAACTAGCCACTCTTCCAAAAGTTTCATATTTCAGCACAGGGCATTCCCATGCTTCTGGTTACACAGCTATTTAACTTCAGAGTCATCCATGACTTTCTCTTATCCCTTACCCTTATATCAAATCAGGGTATACACATGTGTATATGTATGTGTCAATATATGCGTGTCCATATGTCTATATTTTTCCTGCCTGTGTCTTCTCCAATAGAAGGTAAATTCCTTGAAGGCAGGACTTTTCGTTTTTGACTTTATATCTTCTGTGCCTAATACAGCACTTTTCATATATGTAGTCTCTTAATAATTCATTTTAATTAGACTTAATTGAAGAAGTCATTTAACTTTTCTGAGCCTACTTTTTGTTTTCTAAAAATATACTCACACTTCACCTACCTATTCCATAGTGTTGTTTTGAGCTAAGAGATTTCTAAAAATAGGAAATATTTTAATCATTATTGGGAGCCTGGAAACTAATCTATTGTTCCTAGCCTTGTTCACCTAGCCCCAGCATGTCCAAAAATATAACAAAACTATAGTGAATAAGCTTAGGTGTGTTTGAGCAAGTGAAATAAGAATAAAGGACTATTTGTGCAGTTATTAAAGGAAGTCCACAAAGGATCTTGGTAATCTGCCTACAGAAACTTATCTCTCTTGCTATTTTTTTCATTCTCTTATTTCTGTGAGAAAAATAAAAGTAACAATCCTGGGCTTATATGTTCTTCAACAGAAGTTCAATCTAAATTTGAACATAGGAGAAAGAAAATTTATTTTACAGTGGTGCTTAATAAGTGCTGGTTGGCTAGATGATTATATATTTCCTCCCTCATAGTACTTGCTATACCATTGATTTTAATTGTCTGGAACTAGGAATTTAATTTTTTTTGTCTTTTGAATTACAGTTATGATATTACATTCCTCAGGCAGGACTGAAAATGAAGGGCTATGGCCCCAAAAGGAGGTACTTGGTTCATATTCTATTCGTGTACTACACAACCTTGTTCAGGTCACCTGATCACCACTAAGGAAATTATGTCTTCAGATATATTAAAGCCAACATACCTTCTCACTATATGCTAGGTCTTATAAATAATAGGTAGGGATCCCAAGAAAAAGGAGCCAGCCCTGTCCATCTTTTCTGTGTCATCTTTCCTTTGAATTATAGAATTTGGATCTGAATGGACCTTGATTCAACTTTTTCATTTTACATATCAGGTCCAGAGAAATTAAAGAGACTTTCCCAATATCATGTAAATAGCAAATACTAAAACCCGGATTCAAACCCAGTTCTTCTGACCCTTAATTCAGTATTCTTTACTTGCTGATGCTTCTTTTAAATGTCTCCCTATAATACCAGGGGTCCCTTGGTTTTCTCTCTCTTTGTTAAAACTTGTTCTCAGTTCTTTAATTCACATTAAGCTATTCCCTCACTAGTTATGTAGCTTCACCTCTCTCAACCCCTGTTTTCTCATGTGTAATATGAAGGGGTTGAAATAGATGATTTTTTAACCTTATAACTCTAAAATTCTATGGCTCTATAAGGTATAAATGACTTCTTTCTTAAAGTACTATCATTGCTAGGCATATTTACATGGGAACAGGAATTACTCCTTTGAACTAAAGAGATAAAATTCTGAATGTAGAGCTTCAGATATGATATGATATGATAGGAAAGGGTGTTTTAGGATACAGAGACCTTTTAGGTTTCCCTAAAATTGTACTTAATCAAGGGTTCCCATTGTCAGTCTTGTATAGAGAAAAGAACTGTGGAAATAGGTTTTAAAATCTGTTTCTGCTATTTATTGCTAACATCACTTCCTTTCCATTGGCCTCAGCTTCTTTCACAAAATGAGCCTTGTCCAGTTCTGGTTTTCTCAAAAGTCCCTCTTTCTGTATGTTTGTGCCTTTAATATTGGTAAAAGGTTGCAAGTTATGGTGATTGTTTTATGCCCTTGATTGTCTTTTTGGCTTGGCAGATCTTACCTATATCCCTAGAAGCCACATACAATCTTCCATGTCCTGCAAACATACATACTATTTCTCAGTGCCAATCATCCTTTGATTTAGTTTGAGTTCAACAGTTCAGAAAATTATTGATGTTCCACTTTGGTAGATATGGTGATTTAAAAAAAAAAAAAAAGCTTTACATTAACTGTAGGGTGAGTCCTCCTTAATATCTATCTTTGCATTTTTTCTTATGTTATTTTTTTTAAAGAGAGGGAAAAAGGTAAAAGAAAATGTGGATTCTTAAATCTTCTTCTATTCCTGGCTCCACTGCATTAGCTGAGTAATTGAATGTAAATAGTTGTGCATGCAAATCTAACAGGCTATGAGTGTGGATACCTTATGAATGAGATGCACGCTTTCTTAGGCGGAGGCTTCCTTCTTTTAATTTTGTAATTTATTTGCTGTGGGAATCTCTGTTGAGACAGAGCATCTGGTTTTCACCAACAGCCTGCCTTTCACCCGTTTCAATAGCTGGACTGAATGAGGCAGAAAGTAGGTCAAGTGGTGCATACTGAGCAAGTGGGCTCAATCAAAATGGGAACTCAGCTTCCCCATGTTCTCCCTCAGTGCCCTCTCCTGCCATTAAGCAGAGTACATTCTGACTGCTCAGTCTTGCTCTGGAACATGGGCTTTGGTGGCCTGTAGACATTAATTTACTGCATTTATTAAAAAGATTTTTGTGCAAGGAATGCCAAATTCAAATTAATAATCCATGCATTTAAGAAAAATGCCCCAGAGACAACCCAGTTTATGTTATATGGGACTAAGGAAGAAGTATATTTTGAGAAAAACTAGAGACTATTTGATGATACACATCTAGAAAGGAATCACTATTCTCCTATCTTCCAAAATTAACAACAGTAAAATCTGTAGCATTTTTGGTAAGCACCTAAATTGTTTTCATTAACATTTGATCATTAGCTCTGGTATCCCCTACTCAAATGTGAGGTGTTTCCCTTCAAAATGGAAAGGGTAGGTGACTTTTTTCTTTATTTGTTTGCCTATGCAATCTTTAGAGGTGTATTATTGTCTCCATTCTGGAACTAGTTATGACATTTATATGTAAAACATGGAATGGGTATAAGCTGATCTCTGTTTATATGCATTCCATCCCAATTTTGAGACTCCCAAACTCTTCTGTCCTTAAGCTGAACCGGCATGTGGGCAGAGTTCTTCTCTAAGGACATCATGATTGCTAGGTGGCCAAATTTGCTCTCAAGAAGAAAGAACAACCATAAGTTTCCAACGAAATCTTAACAAAAGGATGTTACCCACAATAAACATCTTCCATTCTTACCCTTTCATACTAGCTGAGTAGAGTTTGGATGGTGAAAAGAGAGGAAAATCAGGGGCCTCAGAAGCCATTTAGTACAACTGATAACCAGAACACAAATGCACAGTATGAAACATGTAATAAGAGTCCAATGCCTTTCAAAGAGACAAGCCCTTCAATCTTAAAATCCAGATTTTATATCCTCATATCTCCTCCTTATTTTCTTTACTGTTCCTCTCAGGCAAGTCATTCCAGTCTTTCAATTATTTCTCATATGACAAAATATTGACTATCTTAGTAGCTTTCCTTTAGATAGATATGAATGTTTTTCAAAATATAGCACCTAGCCCAAGATACAATATAGTGAATGGATCTAATCTGGGTAGAGTATAATTAGTCTATCATATCTCTAGTTCCAGATACATTGTATCTTTTAAAGTAGCACAAGTAACATTTAGGTGGTTTTTTTTTAATTTTATTACATTGTGGAATCATATTACTTTTGTAATTGCTTAAAGGTCTTCCCAATTTTTTTTTTCAGACAAACTGTTATCTGGGGACAGTTATGTGACATGTTAGACATGACAGTTAGACAGTTAGACAGTCAGAAACTTACTAACTCTTTTGATCCTGGGGAAGATATAACTTCTTTTTCTCTCCCCTTCCACAATTATAACATAAGAATAATAATATCATCTAACTCATAAGTTGGCAGAAAGCTTCAAATGAGTTAAAATATGTAATGCATTTAACACTATGCCTGGCACATAGTAGGTACAATGAAAGTGCTTATTAACTTCCCTTCCCCTTCTAGTTATAATTAATCCCATATTATAGTTGTGAAAATAATTTTATAGCCCAAGAGTAAGAGGTGATGTTTATCCTTTTAAAATATCTTCCTGTTGTTTTCATTTATTCTCTTATTACTTCTATAATCTTAAATAATATAATCTCTTAATTACCAAATTAAATGGCATATTCTTAAACCTTAATGAACTCTTTACTGACTCCTTTAATTGGATTCAAGTCATTGCTAACAATCCTAAATAGTACAGGATAAACAGATCCTTTGGGCACTGAATTATATATTTGTTTTTGAAGGTGATATTTGTTTTTTATGTCTACTACCCACCTAGATATTTACTTAAAACCAAAATTATTTAAAGATGTTATTGCCTGTTTACCATCTTTTAAAAATATGATTATCAGATCCCAAGGGAGTCAAGATGGTGGTGTAGAGGCAGCGAAACTTCAGATCTCTGAAAACCCTTCCTCACGAATTAAAAATCAAATGCTCCTAGAGGACTAAAAATCAAATCTAACAAAAGGACAGTGCTAAGGAACCCTCCTGCTAGACTCAACTTAAAAGGTACACCCCCCCAAAAAAAGCCTGAATTCAAGAACACTCAGGTTTAAAGGGAAGGAAGAAGGAAGGTCCCAGCACTCCTCCCCAATCCACATTACTGAGCATCCAGCAGTGACTGGAACCTCTGGATAGGAAAGAGTGCTACTCTGGAGGGAATAACTTGCAGGCAAAGTTGTACCAGGTTTGGGGCTCCAAATATCGCTGGCTGGGAGGCAGCTCCAGGAGAAGCACAGAGGATGCAGCCAAGGTGCAGCAGCAGAGACACTCCATATTGCCTCCCTCCCTTTCCCCAGGTTTTGGCCTCAAGGCAAATACAGCTCTGCAAGTTCAACTCAGCTGGGCTTAATCTCATCAAGCCTTCTAAGGACCAGGCAGCTCAAGCTCCAACACCCCTCCCCCACAGTTTTCTCTGAGTGCCTTGCTAAGCTTCAAGGGAGAAGGCTGACAGAAAATCCACAGATCCAGCACACAATAAGAGGAGCAAGAGTGCAGGCAACTACAGAGGGAAAAGAAGGGGGAAAATATGAGCAAACAACAAAAAAAGAAAAAAAGTAATTACAATCAAGAACTTCTACCCAGGCAATGAACAAAGAGCAAATGTAATAGAGGAAGATCAAGGAACATCAAGCAAAAACACAGAAACTCCAGAGAATTGGACACAAGCTTTGCAGAAGATATGATGGTCAACTAAAAAGATAGTTGAAATAATCAACAACTTTAGCAAAGTTGCAGTGTAAAAATGGAGACTTGAACTCTGGACTCCAATCCCCAGGAGTCCTTGCTAACTCCCATAATGCTTTGTAATCGCACTGAATTCTCACCCGGGTGAGATCACAAATTATTATTTAAAGGAGTTCTCCTCCTACTGAGCCCTTTTCCTACTTCCACTTCCGGGCAGACATGTCTCTCATGATGTGAGTGAAATTGAATTGGGCCTCTCAGCCCACCTAGCACGTGCCTTTCTTACTTGTATTTTCTTAAATTCTCAACCTTTAATAAAACTCTAAAAATATAGTACTCCTTGCAGAGAGAAACTAATTTCTACCTACCTCAGCTTCCAAAAATTTTAATCTTTACAGCAGGATACAAAACAAACCCACATAAGTCAACATCATTTCTATATATTTCCAATACATCTCAGTAGCAAGAATTTGAAAGAGAAATTCCATTTAAAATCACACTAGACAATATAAAATACTTGGAAATCTATCTGCTGAGACAAACACAGGAACTATATGAACACAACTACAAGACACTTTCCATACAAATAAAACTAGATCTAAACAATTGGAAAAACATCCTTTGCTCATGGATAGGATGAGATAACATAATAAAAATAACAATCCTACCTAAATTAATTTACTTATTTAGTGCCATACTCATTGAACTTCCAAAAAAACTTTTTTACTGAATTAGAAAAAAATATAACAAAGTTCATTTGGAAGAACAAAAGATCAAGAATATTCAGGGGAAATAATGAAAAAAATGAAAAGGAAGGTGGCTTTGCAGTCCCAGATATCAAACTATACTATAAAGCAGTGGTCATTAGAACAATATGTTACTGGCTAAGAGACAGAAAGGAGGATAAGTGGAATAGACTTGAGGAAAGTGACCTCAGCAAGACAGTATATGATAAGCCCAAAGATCTTAGCTTTGGGGATCAAAATCTACGATTTGATAAAATCTGCTGTGAAAATTGGAAGACAATATGGGAGAGATTAGGCTTGGATGAACATCTCACACCCTACACCAAGATAAACTTCAGAATGGGTGAATGACTTGAATATAAAGAAGGAAACTATAAGTAAATTAGGTGAACACAGAATAGTATACATGTCAGGTCTTTGGGAAAGGAAAGACTTTAAGACTAAGCAAGTTAGAAAAAAATCACAAAATGTAAAATAAATAATTTTGATTACATGAAATTAAAAAGATTTTTACAATGAAAATCAATGCAACCAAAATTAGAAGGGAAGCAACAAATTGGGAAATAATCTTCAGAACAAAATCCTCTGACAAAGTCTAATTACTCAAATTTATAAAGAGCTAAATCAATTATACAAAAAAAAAAGTCAAGCCATTCTCCAATTGATAAATGGGCAAGGGACATGAATAGGCAATTTTCAGTTAAAGAAATCAAAACTATCAATAAGCACATGAAAAAGTGTTCTAAATCTCTTTTAATCAGAGAGATGCAAATCAAAACAACTCTGAGGTATCACCTCACACCTAGCAGATTGGCTAACCTGAGAGCAATGGAAAGTAATGAATGCTGGAGGGGATGTGGCAAAGTAGGGACATTAATGCACTGCTGGTGGAGTTGTGAATTGATCCAACCATTCTGGAGGGCAATTTGGAACTATGTCCAAAGGGCGCTAAAAGCCTGTCTGCCCTTTGACCCAGCCATAGCACTGTTGGGTTTTTACCCCAAAGAGATAATAAGGAAAAAGACATGTAAAAGAATATTCATAGCCTTGCTCTTTGTAGTGGCCAAAAAAAAAAAAAGAAAGTGAAGGGATGCCCTTCAAATGGGGAATGGCTGAAGAAATTGTGGTATATGTTGGTGATAGAATACTAGTGTGCTCAAAGGAATAATAAACTAGAGGAATTCCATGTGAACTGAATTGACTTCCAGCAATTCATGCAGAATGAAAGGAGCAGAACCAGGAGTACATTGTACACAGAGAGTGATATGCAATCGAATGTAATGAACTTCTCTATTAGTGGCAATTCAGTGATCCTGAACAACCCAGAGGCATCTATGAGAAAGAACAATATCCATATTCAGAGGAAAAATTGGGGGAGTTGAAATATTGTAGAAAAACAACTGCTTGATTACATGGGTTGAGGGGGATATGATTGGGGATATAGACTCTGTGTGAACATCCTAGTGCAAACATCAACAACATGGAAATAGCTTCTGATCAAGGACACATGTAAAACCCCATGAAATTGTGTGTTGGCTATGGGAAGCGTGGGGGAGGGGAGGGAGGGAAAGAATATGATTCTTGTAACCCAGGAATAATGTTTTAAATTGACTAATAAAAAAAAAAGAAAAAACAATCAGAGCTCCCCCCCTAATAAAAATAAAATAAAATATGATTATCTACTATCAGGACATTTCCCTAATCTCTCATCTACTAAACCTGCCGTAATAGTCCAAACCTGTGAATGCACAAGGGAAATAATTAATCTGTAAGGATTTTCTTAGGAAAGCCCATGCTCAGTCCTGCACATGGCAAGAAAGGCATTGACCTTTGATCCCAGCATCTCTAAGGTTTAGGCAGGAACTCAGGTTTCTTTGTGCTCACCCAGCTGAGACAAACTGTACCTCTGCCATGTCGTAATTTACAATTGAACCAATGGCAATCCACTGTATTTTCATTAATATGTATTATGTACATTTGCATCTCAATGTCAATAAATATGAGCGACCACAGAAAGCCAGCCCTTACCTTATCACCTTTCGCCTGTCTCTGTCTTTCCTGGAGCTTGGCATCTGGCCAAGCTCAGCTTTAACTTCCTCTCTCTATATCTCTCTTTCTCTCTCTGAAAGACATTTCTTTCTTAATCTCCTATCTTCAAGTGGTCCGTGCTTAGAGTACCAGCTCTAAGGGACCTGTGGTTTCTTTCTTAATCTCTTCTCCTCAAGCAGGACTGGTCTGTACATAAAGCCCTGTCTTTAAGGGACCGTGACTTTTCTCTCAGCTAAACTCTATACTCATTGCTTACTCCCCTGTGTTGATTTAAAGTTACTTAACTGTTTCATGTCCTTGTAAAGTTAAGTATCTGAGCTTGATCTGTGGAGTTTGATTATTATAAATATTGTGTGGGTGTCTGCCTTCTTCTTATCCTCCTTGGCTCCAGCCCTTCCCCCAAGGCCAACCTTCTATCTTTCCTTTCATGAGAGGGCTGCGGGCCAGCCCCCCTGCACCTGCCCAAGAAAGAAAGAAATATTTAAATGAGTTGAGTCTGGTATAACTTTAAAAAAATTCACAAGAGTTTTTTGATCATTGCTTCCTTTCCTAGATTTTCATTAAACATCCCCTTAAGGATATTTTGTAGAATTTTCACAGGAATTTAATTCCAGTTTATTTGTCTATAGTTTGAGAATTCCATTAAACAATTTGCCTTTTCCTTTGTATCAATAGTGTTTCTTATTATGCCTTAAGAGTTTATTCTTGAAAGCTTATTCTTCTGTACTGATTTCCCGTATAGAAACTTCATCCATGGGATTTTATCTATCCTTTCCCTGAACTCTTTGTAACAAGATGCAGGTTATATATGAAACTATGTACTGTTACAGTTTTCCTTTCTTCTTTAATAATGGTGTTTGTTTGGACTTATTTCATTTTCTGGTTCCTATCATATCCACTCTACCAAGCAAATCTTAAACTTGTGAGAATTAGATCCACATTATAAATTGCCATCATTGTCTCTTCCATAATTTAGAAGTCTGAAATCATAATTAAAGCAAGTTGAGAAAAATAGAGAAAGTAAGAGAGGATATGAGCTTCAACAAAAGCTTAGATAATCAAATTCTCCCATTTCTACTATCCCACAATTCCACGCCATTTTTTATTGTTTATTTGCTATTTGATATTCTTTCCCAAATTCTTTCCCCCCACAATTCCTCTTCTTATTTGGAAGAAAAAAAAAGTACTATATGTCCAGGAAGAGATAGCCCTATAGGGCCCCTCAAATAGATGATTTTCTGTATGGCACAATAAATCTCTAATTGGCTATGTAATATTTGCAAAGGGGGTTAAATGTCCTACAATATAAAGTCTACTAAAAAAACAAATGAAGCCTTTTTAAAAAGTTAGTTTCCAGCTATTGACCTCCTATCTAGCTTTGAATAAGTTTCCTATTGTCTTTTCATCTGACCTCTTAAGTTATCAATGTCTAGGTTATGGACCCAACTGGTAGATAAAAATCTTGCTGGGCTTCTTAGAATTCCAGTTTGAAAAATTCTCCAACATTACCTAGTTCAGTTGTATCAAATTCAAATAGATATGGGGGCCAATAAAAGGCACAAAAGAATCCCTCCCAGATATATTAGTGTTATTTCTGTTTTACTGTATTTTTATTTGTTTTGTTAAATATTTAACAATTACATAATTATAAGGTTTAAGCCATTTGGGGTAGTGCTCTGGAATGAATCCTGTAGGCCTCATGCTTGACTCTGCTTGTCTAGGTGATAAACAGGATTATCATTTCTCATTCTTCTTTCAGTGATCTTTACCTAAATGGTATCTCTCATAATCTCTCCTCCACAAGCACAAAATACCCTTATGGTGTCCTGGATTTTTTTTTCACACAGAGTCCTGGAATTCTATCAGAGACCACTGATACCAACAATCTGGTATGGCATGAATGTAACATTGATGATTCTAGACATCATTTCTTATCCCATTTATTTGCAAGAAATATGTTTTACCTAATAAAGAACATTTGCCAATATTTGAAAGCTAGTAAATATTAAATATCCAGCATGTTCTTTATTGTTTTCACTATTATATGTGTATCTAATTGTATGCCATTAGATTGAACAACAATCCCTATGTTCTTTGAGAATAACATTTTTTTTTCTGTCTACCTACTATGATCTCAAACAAATATAAGAATCTCAGTAGTGACTAAATGAACAAATGAGGCATACACAAAACTATTTTTGAACAGAATTTACTAAATATTTCTTGCTGAAGAGAAGCCATGCTTTATAAGAAAGAAGTATCATCTTACCCTCAAGGTATTTCCATTAGAAGGGGAAAAACTGAGAAGAAAGAAGTCAATGTCCTATGTGGAAGAATTATATAGGATAGGAAACAACAGAAGGGTTTGATATCTACTGAAATATACAATGTCCCTATCCTTAGAAAGTTTATAAATTCAGCAAAGTATCTAAGTAGGTATATATACCAATGCCAAGATTTATAATATTTAAATTCATATTTATAAAGAAGGAAATTGTCTTCCTATACTTGGAGGCAGAAACTTTCATTTTTAAGTTATTTATATAAATTTTACTTGTACAAAGAAGATAAACA
Source organism: Monodelphis domestica (assembly GCF_027887165.1). NCBI lineage: Eukaryota > Metazoa > Chordata > Mammalia > Didelphimorphia > Didelphidae > Monodelphis > Monodelphis domestica. The sequence goes on along the minus strand of NC_077229.1, from coordinate 407,125,753 downwards.
TTTCCCCAAATTAATCCTTTTCCTTTTCTAGAAGGAAATAAAAATTTGAAAGAAAATTAAAAAAAAATTAATTAAGTTGTTTTTTTTTTTTACCTGGATTTCAGTTCTAGCATTTCTTTTTCCCTGGAAGCAGATGGCATTTTTATTGTCATGAGTCCTTTGAGAGAGTTTTGGATCATTGTATTGCTAAGAGTAGCTATTATTCACAGTTGTTCATAATACAGTATTCTTGTCACTGTGTTCAGTCCTCTCCTGGTTCTGCTTATTTCACTCTGCTTCAGTTAATGTAAGACTTTCCAGATTTTTTAAATTCCTTTTGCTTGTCACTTCTTACATACTGATAGTATTACATTACAATAACATACTATAACTTATTCAGCCACTCCCCAATTGATGGGTATCCCCTCACTTTTCAATTTTTCGTCCCATACCTAAAAAGAGCTGTTTTAAAGTTCTTTGTATTTATAAACCCTTCCCCTTTTTGTTGTTCATCTTTTTGGGAAACAAACCTAGTAAAAGGGTATGTATTATTATAACTCTTTGGGCATAGGTTCAAATTGCTCTCTAGAATGGTGAATCTGTTCAAAACTCCTCCAACAAAGTATTAGTGTCTCAGCTTTCCTATATCCCCACTACATTTTGTCATTTTCCTTCTCTATCATAATTGCCAGGTGTGAAGTTGTACCTGAATGTTATTCTAATTTAATAGTGATTTAGAGCACTTTTTGCATGACTATAAAAAGCTTTGTCAAAGAACTACCTTTCATGTCCTTAGGCAATTTATCAATTGTGGAATGATTTCTATTCTTATATATTCAACTAATTTCTCTATATATTTGAGAAATGAGGTCTTTATTAGAGAGACTTGTAAAAAAATTACTCTCCATCCTGTTTATCCCTCTTTAGCTTGACCACCTCCACCAATTCAGTCTACCCTCCTTTTATCTTCTTCCCCTCCTATTCTCCTATAAAGTAAGATAACTGTCTTTCTCTATACCCAGTTGATTGCATATGTTCTTGCCTCATTGAAACAATTCTGATGAAAGCTAGGTTTATTTGCTCCCCTTTCCAATTCCCCCATCTTCATCTCTACTATAAAAGCTCTTTCATGTCTCTTTTTATGTGCAATAATTTATCACATTTTATTTTTTCTTCCCCTTCCTCCCAATGTTTTCCTATTTCTCATGCTTTCAATTTATTTTATTTTATATCATCACATTCTATTCACCTTCACCCTAGCCCTCTGTCTATGTATAATCCTTTTAACTTCCCTAATAATGATAACATTCATTGGAATTATAAGAAATCTTCCCATTTAGGAATGTACAAAGTTTAATCCTATTGAATGTCTCTTAATTTCTCTATCTGGTTTTCTTTTTAGTGCTTCTCTTTAGTCTTGTATTTGAGAGTCAAAGTTTCCATTCACCTCTGGTCTTTTTAATAGGAATGTTTGAAAATCCTCTATTTCATTGAATATCCATTTTTCCCCTGAAAGATTATGTTCAGTTTTGCTGGGTAAATGAATTTTGGTTGAATTCTCAGGTTCTCTGTCCTCTGGAATATCATATTCCATGCCCTGTGATCCTTTATTATAGAAGCTGCTAAATCTTGTATTAACCTGACTGTAGCTCCACAATATTTCAATTGTTTCTTTTTGGCTGCTTGCAATTTTTTCTTCTTGACCTAAGAGTTCTGGAATATTCCCAGGACTTATTCTTTGGGTATCTCTTTCAGGAGGTCAATGATAAATTCTTTAAATTTCTCTTTTTCCCTCTGCTTATAAAATATAAAAACACTGATAATTTCTTGAAAGGTAACATCTAAACTCTTATTTTTTCCTTATGGATTTCAGGTGTTTCAATAATTCTTAGAATATTTTCCTGGATTTATATTCCAGATTAGTTGTTTTTCCAATTAGTTATTTAAAATTCTCTCCTGTTTTTTTTTCATTCTTTTGAGTTTATGTAATTGTTTTTAAAGTCTCACAGAGTCATTACCTTCCACTTGTCCAATTAAAAATTTGAAGGCATGGTTTTCTTGAGTGAGCTTTTATAACACCTTTTCCACTTGACCAATTCTATTTTGTAAAAGGTTTTTTCCTCAGTGAATTTTTGTACCTCTTTATTACATAGAGCCAATTCTGCCTTTCAAGAATTTCTCTTCACTGAATTTTTTTAAAACAATATTTTAATTGGTCATTTCAAAACATTATTCATTGGAGACAAAGATCATTTCCTCCCCCTCCCCCCCATAGCCGACGCGCGATTCTACTGGGTTTCACATATGTTCTTGATTCGAACCCATTTCCATGTTGTTGGTATTTGCATTAGAGTGTTCATTTAGAGTCTCTCCTCAGACATGTCCCCTTAACCCCTGTAGTCAAGCAGTTGCTTTTCCTCAGTGTTTTACTCCCACAGTTTGTCCTCTGCTTGTGGATTGTGTTTTTTCTCCTAGATCCCTGCAGATTGTTCAGGGACATTGCATTGACACTAATGGAGAATTTTTGTATGTATTTTCTCTAATTGGCCAATTCTGCTTTTTAAGAGGTTCTTCTCTTAATTGGATATTGTGACTCTATTACCAATTGACCTATTCTGTTTTTCAAGATATTAATTTCTTCAATTTTTTTTGTGCATCCTTTACCAACCTGTTGTCTCTTTTTTGATGATGTTCCTGTATTATTCTCTTTTTGTTTCCCAATTTTCCTTCTGCCTCTCTTATTTAATCCTTAAAATTCTTCTTAAGATCTTCTATTAATTGTTTTGGGGCTTGAGAGCAAGGTTTATTTTTCTTGGAGGATTTTGAATGTCACAGTATTAGTTTTGTTTTCTTCTTTTAGGTTTGTATTTTGGTCTTCTCTGTCACCAAAATAATTTCATATGTTTCTTTTTTTTCTGTCATTTTCTCTTTTAAAGGTAAGCTCTTTACCTATAGTGAAAAGAATACTCTTTCAAGTTTTAGGTTCTTTGTATAGCTGCCTACAGAACTAGCTCTGGGGATTTATGGGCTGTTAGTTTTTCTCAGGTGATATCTTGTGAAATTAATGATTAATACTCTCCTAGCCTGCACTCTGATCTATAAGTAACCCCAAACACCCTTCCCTTTCTTTGGAACTATGACCATAGTCTCTTGTTCTTCTGTGATTACAAGAGCTGGTGTCCACTAGTGCTCTTCCTCACCCTAGGATCATGGCTAGATAGTCATGCTATTCTGTGTATGGGCAATATGGCAAGTCTTACATCAAGAACCAGGGAAAGGCTCTATGTAATCTCCTTTTGATCAGCTGTCTGATCACCATCTACTTACTATTTATGACTGAGAGCTCCAGAAGCCTTTGATGATCCTTCAGCTGTGCACAAGGTCTATTGCTGTTGTGGGGCCTGCACTGGTGCTGCCCTCTACCTCTACCCCATTGCACTAGATTCCATCATGCTAGGCTTCCAAGTTGTTTTGTTATGGAACATTACTTCTCCCCATCTTTTTGTGGGTAATGATGCTGTAGAATTCATTCTAAGGTGTTATAATTTTTTGGAAGTTAATTTGGTAGAGATCAGATGGAGGATTTGAATCTTCCCTGCCATATTGGCTTTGGCCTCACAGCTTTCTTTTTAAATATTAGACTGTTATACATTACTGATGACAAGTACTGGGTGTAATCACTCTTGTAGGGTAAAGGAGGAGAATGGGGGTGGACCTTAATGTTTTATCAGATATCAAAGTCATTTACCATATGAATGAAGTTTTAATATTGGAAATTTTGGCAGAGGAGTGTTAAAACAGGTTAAAGTTGAACACACAGGAAAATGCCTAGGTCCTAGAATTAGAGGAGTTGGGTTCAAATCCTATCTCTGATACAACCTTGCATAAATTACTTAGGTCTCCTGGGGATTGTTTTCTTTATCTTTAAAATTAAAGGATTGCCCCAGATGACCTCTGAAATTTCTTCTAAGTTATTATATATAATTCAATAAATCACCTTTATAAATCTAAGGAGATATTTGAGGAGAAAGAGACTTTCCTGATTCATACAAAACCTTATAATTAAAGCAACTATCAATGGAAATAGTTGGCTTTAAATATGTTTCTTAATAAAAAAATTATTTTATTTTCCTATTAGTAACATGCTTATTTGTTTGTCACAAAATGGCAGGACTACTATTCAGAGTAATGAAGAAAGGCAATAGATGATGAATTTCTGTGCCAGTGTCACATGTCTCAGGCATCTGGTCTATATGACCAGAAATGCTTTTGTTTCCTGGCCCACTTTTCAGGAAGTAAATATGAGCTCCTCAATGACCATCCGCTTGCAGTAGCTTGTTATTTTTTATCATCCTGCAGTGAGACTGTGCTATCGACCTGGCAGGCAAGTTCCACATTCACACACCAAATATTACATCCAACAAGCCTATAAATGTCATCTAGTGCCAAAGGAGCTACATAAATCTATATCCACATGGCATCCCCATTGCCAAGTTCTTTCTCACTGTCCAGTGCTCAAAAGAAGCTCCCTTGGTGGGAGGTAGGAGGCCCCCCCTCCCAGGATGATGTGTTTGTGGAAACTTGTGTTTAGGCTCTTCAGGGTCCTCAGACAGCCACAAACCAACACAATTGTGATGGGAACAGGTTCAGAAACTGTTAAGTGCCATTGTGAGAATTTCTTCCGATGGTTGGATTTACTCTTAACAGTACAACAGAGAATGCAGCAGAGGCAGTACTCATTTTGCCTGGCAAATGTTAGTTACCCCAGGTATAGTGACTGGTACATTCGTAAACAGTCTGCAAAGCTAAAGAGATCTGTATAAATTGTGAGCATTATGTATATGCATGTGTAAATATTGTCTCATACCAAAAGCTAGAGTATATTGCTAAAGGTGAACCATGAAAAAAATTAGACAAAGCAGCTGTGAACTTTTGTGGGGCACTGTGCATTTAAGCTGAACCATGAGCTATCCAAAGATAAGCTAGATATTTCTGCAGGATTTGCGATATTTGAATCTGTTTCTTTTTCACAATTCTTGGTCAATAGCCAGATCTTCAAATCAACCCATGTCAGTATATAAAGGCCACAAAACAATGAAATAGATCTAATGTCCTCTGATAATTTCATTCTTTTCAAGGTTTAACTCCTTTGTTTTCCCAAGAGTCTTTCTGTAGAACTGTAGAACTTAAGTGACAAAAGGAACCTCTAAGACACACCTCACCACATTTTATAAGAAAAGGATCTGATTTCCATGGAGATGAAATGACTGGCCCAAAGCCAGTCCAGAATCCATATCTACTAACCTCTAATTCAATACTTTCCCATTATACTGTCACTAATTATCCCCAAATTTCAAAACAAAACAAAATTCCTGGCCCCAATTAAGGCAATTGTGTAATATAAAAAGTTCTGATATTGAAAGCAGAAGACATGGAGTGTCAGCTTCAAACTCTGCTACCTAATAAATGACCTCAAAAAAGTCATGTTTTCTTACCTCAGTTTCCTCCACTCAAAAATTAAATTTTAAAGCTTTCATTGTTTCCTGTACTGAGTATTATGAGGCAGAAATGAGTGGATAAGTACAAACTAGTATATGTAGTATTATGAATTGTAATTCAGTTGTAACATGATTAGACATACAAAGCATATTTAAGAGAGATTAGAGTGAGAATCAAAAATGTCACATAGTCCAAATCTGACAAAATAAGACAACAGTTTGTTTGGAATTACATTCTAGACCATGAGTTTTTCCCCTTTTTTATTTAGAATATTTTTCCATGGTTATATGTTCATGATTCCTGCCCTGCCCTCTGCTCTTTTCTCCCTCCTCCCAAAGCCAATGAGCAGTTCCACTGGGTTATACATGTATCATTGTTCAAAACCTATTTCTATGTTATTCATATTTGCAGTAAAGTGATCCATTAACATGAAAACCCTAATCATATCCCTATTGCACTACATGATAGATCATATATTTTTCTAATGCACTTCTGTTTCTACAGTTCTTTCTCTGGATGTGGATAGCATTATTTCTCTGAAGTTCCTCTGAATTGTACAGGATTATTGCACTGCTGTTGCTAGAGAAGTCCATTACGTTCTATTGTGCCACAATGTATCAATCTCTATGTACAATGTTCTCCTGGTTCTGCTCCTTTCACTCTGCATTGATTCCTGGAGGTCTTTCCAGTTCACATGGAATTCCTCCTGTTCATTGTTCCTTTCAGCACAATAATATTCCATCACCATCATATACCACAATTTGTTCTGCCATTCCTCAATTGATGGACACTCCCCCCCCAATTTTCAAATTCTTTTGCCGATACAAAGAGTGCTGATATGAATATTTTTTTGTACAAGTATATTTCCTTATTATCTCTTTGGTGTATAAATCCAACAATGGTATGGATGGGTCAAAGTGTAGGCATTATTTTAAAGTCCTTTGGGCATAGTTCCTAATTGCCCTCCAGAATGGTTGAACCAATTGACAACTCCACCAGCAGTGTATTAGTGTTCCAATTTTGCCACATCCCCTCCAATATTTATCATTTTCTTTTGCTGCCATATTGACCAGTCTTCTAGGTGTAAGTTGGTACCTCAGAGTTGTTTTAATTTGTATTTTTCTAATCAGGCAGTATTTAGAACACTTTTTCATGTGCTTATTGATAGTTTTGATTTCATTGTGTGAAAACTGCCTATTCATGTCCCATGACCATTTGCTGATTGGCAAATGTCTTGATTTTTTTAATATAAATTTGTCTTAGTTCCTTATATATTTGGGAAATTAAACCTTTGTCAGAGAGTTTTGTTATAAAAATGTTCACCCAGGTTGTTGCTTTCCTTCTAATTTTGGTTGCATTGGTTTTGTTTGTACAAAACCTTTTAAATTTGATATAATCAAAGTCTAGATAATAATTTTAAGTGGTTTAGTAACTAGACTATTTCATAATTTTTTTAAGGTTTAAGTATATTTCCTAATATCTAGCACATGTTTTGGATATGCATCTTTTCATAACATTGAAAGAGCTTCATAGTTTAGGCTATTATATTTTTGTTCTCTACCCTCCATAAAAGATTGGAAAGATGGATGGCAGGAATAGAGGAAAGAAGGGAGGAAGAAAGGAAGAAATGAAGGAACAAAGGCACGAAGGAAGGAAATCCCCAGAATAAGGTTTTTGGTTGACCATAATACAAGAAATGAAAAGAATTATTCAATTCTCCTGGATTAACAAAGTGACCTTCTAGCTACACCTTTCCCAAGGCATAATACAGCAAATCACTTCTTCCTGAAGGGCCAGAAACCCATGGCCTATCTATCACTAAAATATATTTAGTGTGGTGCTGTGGACTGTACTTACTCTATCAGTTTTTTACATGGGTTGAAAGCAGCTTCTACCTCCCCTAGCCCCAGCCTCTGTTGTATGAAAGAAGGACAAAGAAAGAAAATAAATAAAGAAGGAACAACAGTGGGAGAGGAGGGAGGAAGGGAGGGAGAGAGAGAGAGAGAGAGAGAGAGAGAGAGAGAGAGAGAGAGAGAGAGAAACAAAGAAAAAAATCACTTATTATGTACTAGGTACTGTGCTAAGCACTTTATTAATATTATCTCTTTTTATTTTCATAACAATATTGGGAGGTAGGCTATTATTATATTATTATACATATTTTAGAGTTAGAGAAATGGAGACAGGCTGAGTTTAAATGACTTGTCCAGTGTCAAAGAGCTAATAAATATCTAAAGCAATATTTGAACTCAGGTCTCTGTTGACTCCAGGCCAAGTTCTCTAACCACTGTGCCAGTTCATGTAGAGTAGACAAAAGAGAACTGGGTAGGGACTGAGGAAAAATCTAGTCCTGGATCTAACACTATCTAGCTGTGTCACCTTGGGAACTTCTTTGGGCCTCATTTTTCTTATTTATAAATGGGATGTTTGGAATAAATGATGTCCATAGTCACAAAGATATCTAATGTCCTATGAGTTCTATAGGTAGTCAATTCATTGAATTGAAAGGAAAATCTGCTAAAAAATGTGGGAAGTTAACATTTGTAGTCTAAGGGTTCATTCATTTCTCCTCTTTCTGTTCACTGGTATGAGCCTGTTAAATTGGAAAAGTCCAAGTTATAAATATTTAAACTGCTTTTTTACCATGCCCTGCTTTTGATGCAACTGGCGTTAAGCACTTTAAGAAATAGATTGAAAAGAAATGTCATTATCTTGATTTTCTGAATTGATTTGCTTAATAACAATACTTAGCATTTATATAGTGCTCTGTATTTTCAAATTGCTTTATAATCATTAATCAGTTAATTCATGCAACCTCTCTAAGAGGTCAGGATTATTATCCTAATTTTAGAGACAAGGAAATTGAGAAGAGAGAAATTAAGTGACTTGCCCAAGGTCATCTAGGATGTGAGTGCCAAGACCATCATTATTACTTTGAGACTAGGTCTACACATACCAAGAGAAAGGGTGAATTCAGTTAATTAACTTGGTAATTGAAAGGAAAACACATTTTTTGCTTGAAATACTTAGATAATGGAGCCAAAATCTTTGACTTAATTGGCTTGATTTCTCCAGCTGATTACATTAGATTGTTGTTCAGTTTGTCATGTGTAGACACAGCCAGAATTTTGTTCACATGACTAAATCATTTCTCTATCATCTTTTGTTTTTTCTCTCAGAAAAGAGAAGACAAGTTCTTATAATTATATGGATCCTTTGTCAGTTTTTGAAGTGCAAAAGCAAAAATAGAAATGTGTACTTCTCTTAAAGCAAAGGCCATAGGTATTTGATGAATTGATTATGATGCTCAAAACAGCTTTTCAAGGCAAGTAGGACAGGTATCATTTCCTCATTTTGTAGATGGGGGATCCAGGGATCAATGATATTAAGTGTATCCCCCAAGCTCAGAAAGAAAAGTGACATCCCATTCTCAGAGCAGAGTTCTTTCTACTGCTGCATTACTCTCAACTGCAGAACATCCAATGGCCATCACCAATTGCTGATAGGGCAAAGGATTTTAAGAAACATATAGGAACTCATTCATGATGTCATGAATTTACAGGATTGAATAAAAAAGGGATATACATCCTTGGTGGTATGAAGAAAGAACTTTTTACTGAAATAAAGAGCTACTGAAATGGATTGATGTAAATGTATGAATTTGGAGGATATAGGTCAAAAGCTGCCCTCTGCCTTAAATCCCATTTCCAACACTTTGTGACCCTGGACAAGTCACTTAAGCTTCCTTGATTTACTTTTCCTCATCTATTAAATGAGGGAGTTGAACTTGGTCACCTCTTAATGTCTCAGCTTTATAGCAATACTCCTATGATCATAAACTTAGTGCATTGGAATAAAATTCTCTATACACTTTTGGCTCTTAAAACTATTATCCTTTAATTTAGGATCTTTCATAATTCTTGCTCTTAAGGAGCTGTTGATTAAGTCAGGGTGATGAATATTAGTCACATACAATGATAATTATGAAGCACTTTAATTAATACAAAAATAATTCTTTATCTACCCAATGAAAAACAAAAACAAGGACATTCTTGTGTGTGTATGTGTATGTGTGTAGGCATTTTCCTAAACAAAGGCTAGTGTGTGTTAACATTTTTACAGAGAATAATGATAATAATGGGGGTGTTAGGGTAAAGGTAAGATTGTTTTTGGAAGAAGTGGGACTTTTTGTTGGAATATTGATAAAATTTCAATAAACAGTGAGAATCAGATATGGTACTTTAGAGAATGAAAATAGTAAGGTAAATTATACAATAATTGAATAAATCTACACAACCAATATTGCTAAGTTTTTATGTGGGAATGGTTGGATGGTTAGCTTTCTGGTTAACTGGACTGATTTAATCCAAAAGTTGGTTGATGCTATGGAGCCTAAAAATATTATGATCTTCATTTTTAAAGTTTTTTTCCCATTTAATTATTTTATTTTCAGTCCTAGATTCTCTCTTTTAGCCCTGCTTCGTATATGCTGAAGTCAAGAAATACAAAACCCATTATAAATATTAACTTATACAATCAACTCCAAATTAGCCTTGTTCATGCAAAAAAAAAAAAAGCAAAGCAAGAGGGAGAAAAATTTGGTTCAATGTGTTCTTTCAGTTCATCTGTCCTCTTTCTAAAGGTACATTGAGTACTTCTGAAATATAGAGGAGCATTTTGTTGATTAATTACTGTCTTTCACAGTTGATTATCTTCATATTGCTCTTACTGTGTACATTGTTATCCTTATTCTGATCACTTCACTTTGGATCAGTTCATATGAGTCTTTTAGGTTTTTCAAATATCATACTACTTGCATTTCTCATAGCACAATAATATTCCATAACTATCACAACTTTTTCAATTCTCTGATAGACATTCCTTCAGTTTCCTTTTTCTATAATTCCCTGTCTTCTCCCTCCCCCAAGAAAGCAAGAAATATGATAGAGATTTCACATTTATTTTATATAGCACCTAGTTCCATGTTTGTCATGCTGTGAAACAAGCCACATTTTAACTGTACAAAAAGTTATTTCCAGAAATTAAGTGAAGTATGCTATGTTTCGATCTTTATTTGGACTCTGTTCCTTCTATGACAGTGTATATCTTTTTTCATCATGAGTCCCTCTTCGAGTTGTAGTGGATTCTTACCTTGTTGATAAGTTAAGTCATTCACAGTTAGTCATCATACATTATTATTGTTACTATGTATAAAATTCTCCTGGTTCTGCTCGCTTTACTTTGTATCACTTCATAAAAGTCTTTCCCAGTATTTTTGTGGTCATCTCCTTTGTCATTTCTTAGGGCATAATAGTACTCTGTTACAAGCATATACAACAACTTCTTCAGCCATTCCCCAAATGATAGACATCTTTTCAGTTTCTATTATTTTGCCACCATCTAAAGAGCTGCTGTCTTTCATCATTCATTAAAGTGAAATAATATTATTCCACATTCTTATCAGTGTTTATTCTCTGATTCTCCAATTGATCAGCATCCCCACAGTTCCCAATTCATTGCCACATCCAAAAAAACTGCTATAAATATTTTGTATTTGTAGGTCTTTTCTCTTTCTTTTCAATTTCTTTAGAAGTATAGACCTTGTAACAGTATTGCTGATCCAAAGGGAATACTCAGTTCAATAGTTTTTTAAGCATAATTCCAAATTGCTTTTCAGGATAGTTAGACTAGTTCAAAGCTTCGTCAAAATTATATTAGTACATTTATTTTCCCCCTTCCTCTCCAGAATTTGCCATTTTCTTTTACTGTCATCTTAGTCAATCTGATGGGCATGTGTTACCTTAGAGTTTTTTTAAAATTTTCACTTCTCTCTTCATTAGTGTTTTGGAGCATTTTTGCATATCACTATTTATGGATTTGATTTCTTACTTTTAAAACTGATGATTTATATCCCTTGACCATTTATCAGTTGAGATATTACTCTTCTTATAAAATTGACTCAGAGCCCTATTAAAGTATTAAGATTTTCAAGGGAAAACTTTAAATCTAAGCAATATATTTATAATAATATTTTGAATAATGATCTATACTCAACTAGTTTTATTTGAATATTTATATAAAACATCCGTAATTATAATTATCAAAGTGAAAACACCAATAATTATAACTCATTTTAAATTCTTCCTTCTTTATGAGGTATTCTACAATGACAAAAGATCACAAAATTCTTTTCTAATACTTTCACTTTATTGCTTTAAAAATTCAGTTATCCTCATATTTTATAGAAGTTAATGATAAGAATTATTATATAACAATGTTCTATATAATTATTTAATTATATCAATAACATATTAATATAATTAAATAATTATATGATTATTTTATATTATATAATCGTAAGAATAATAAGAAGGAAGTTAATAAACTTGCTTTAATACATTTCACTCTCACTATATACTATTTAATAATATTCTGAAATTGCTTTAGGTGTTTTATTTCCTTAAGATTATAAGCCTCTTAATATTTGGGAGGCTCAATATTTTTTGTGTTCCCCAACATCCTGACCTAGGCAGCCTAATATGTTTCTACAGAACATAGTAGGTGCTTAATAAGTACCTATTACAATGCAGAAAGTAAGCATATAAAAGTGGTCTTTAGTAAAGCAATGATTCATTAAAATTATTCCTTGGTTATTAAACTCTAAGATATAGTCTCAATGAACCACATAGGTTTTTAAGAGGATGTTTTGAGTCCAGAGGTAAAATGAATGTGGTAAAGTCCCTAGAAGTCTCCCTTGGTTAGAAAATGATTCCCTACTTTGATATTCTTTGAGGCAGCATTTATTTGATGCCTTATGGGAAGGGAAGAGGCAAAAATCCTTACCTGTTTCCAGAAGGAAAGCATATATTCCAAATGGGAAGCATTTAATACCCTTCATTTTAGAAGAAAACTTCGCAAAGTATTACTAGTGATATATCCTTAGGGGACCCTAGTTCCAGCAGAACTCACCTCATAGATAGCCACCACTAAGTTATGTGTTTAATTTGTTAGCTTGGCAACACAATTCCTGACTAGTGGAAGTCAACATTTGTGACATGTTGTCTGCTAAAGTGAGGACTGAAGTAAAACCCTGGCCAATGAGAAAATCTGAGTAGGTGGGATTAAAATGAGATTTAAAAGGTCAGTGGGACAAGTAGGTCCCATTTTTTTAAAGGAACCATCTCTCTGCCTGTCTTTGTGTCCGTCTCTCTGTCTTTCTTGGCAACTCCTCCCCCTACCCCTGCTGCCATGCCTAAAGCTTATTGCAAGGTTGGGCTGCCTTATCTTGGAAAAACCATGGCTTTGGGCCTGGGCAGCCTTCTGGTAACTTGGAGTCAAAGGATGCAATAAGCTTAGAAGTGTTCAGGTAGACTACTTATTATTTCTCTCTCTCTCTCTTTTATGAAAAATTATGATGATTTTAATATGTCTCAAAGATTAATTTTATTTGTAACAGTTATAAGATTATCCAGCTGTTTTAAATATATATGTATATATATATATATATATATGAATATAATTCTTACCTCAAAAGTGTCACTAAATTTCCTTGGTTGGAACTGTCATCTAATTGTACTAGCTTTTGTATTTCCAAATTATCCTCTTTGCCAGTGTGCACTGTTCATCATTTAACAACAAACCTTTATCAAGAACATACTTTGGACTGTGCTCTGTGCAGCTCATGCTACTAATCACTATGATTTGGGAAATGGAGGTTTGTAAAGATTGTAAAGATTAAATAAGTCAACAAGTCCAGTCAACAAATATTTATTGAGCCAGAACTTGTGATAATCAATGGATATACAGAGAAAGGAAAAATAATAATCATAGTCTCAGTGAACATATATTCAAATTGAGGAGACAATGTATAAATATGAAGATATATATATATATACATATATATATGAATATATATGTACATACATAATAGCTATATAAAAGGTAGAAAAACATTCATTCCAGATGAAAAGGTAACAGCAACTGGGGAAAGGAGCAAGAAAGACCTCAAGCAAAAAGTTGGTTTTGAATCTTGAAAGAATGCAGGAAAGTTTTCAGTGAGGGGGCAGGCAATTCCTGACTTGGGGCATAGAGACTGCCAAAGCATCAAGAAGGAAGATGTAATGTTGTGAATAAGAAACTACAGGTAGAGCAATGTTGCTGGATCAAGGAATGTGAAGGGTAGTAAAGTATAAGAATATTTTCTAAGTAAAAAGGGGACAGTTTATGAAAAGTCTTTAAGCACTGAAGTGTTTTAGATTTGATCTTGGAGGTAAAAGATAGCCAGGGGAGTTCAGTAAGTCGGGGGTATAGTCCTGGTTATTCTTTAGAAAGGTCATTTGACTGTTCAGTAGAGGACAGGCATAGTTGAGAGAGATTTTAGGTAGCAAGACAAATCAGAAAACTAATGAAATTTCTTAGATGGCAGGTGACAATAGCCTGGACTAGAGTTGTGGCAGTTTGAATGGAGAAAAGGTGAAGCATACATAAATACATACATACACAGCTATATATAGTATGTATGATATGCACACAAATACATATATATGTGTGTATGTGCATGCACACATCCTTTTGCATATGCAATGACATCAAGATTATGAAATTGAATGACTAGAAGGATAGTAGTGCCCTCAACACTAATGGGAATGAGCTTCCAGGGGCATAATCAAGACAGTGGAGTAAGGGAGGACTTGGCCAAACTCTCCCAAAGATCCCCCTCCAAACAACTTTAAAACACTTCAAATGAAAGTCTAAAGTGGCAGGATCAATACATGGTCAGACTGAGGCATTATTTCAGTCCAGGACAACATAGAAGTTCATAAAAAGATATCTATGCCATGGGGGAGAAGGCAAGATCGGATGACATCATAACATTTATATTACAAGTAATGGTTGGTTTCTATGTTATCTGAGATTTTTTTCTAACTGCAATTTTTTTTATTCTGATTCTATCATCTCCTTTTCTGCAGTTTCTGTAACACCTAGAACCTATGCCTCTCAGTTTACCATAGGGACAATATCTTGCAGTGCCATGTTCCCTTTGTGTTAATCTTGTGTTTCTGAAAACCCTTGTCTCTATATCCAATGTTACTTCATGTGAAAAAGGAAGTCTAATTTACTTTTTTATAGAGGAAATTTGGATTTGGAGTCTGAAGGTTACATGGCCAAGGCCCAGCAATTATTACCTTTGCAAAGATGGCTAATTCACTTGATCTTCTTGAGCCTGTTTATTTGTCTTTAAAATGAAGCTAACAAAATACCAGCATCAGTGGCTAAGAATTTAGCTATATATACATTTCTGTTATTATCATGTTTTTTTTTTCCAAATCACAGATTTAAGTACTTCTATGATTTTGTTATCAATTGTGAAATATTTTATTTTCCTTTTATTTGGGTCCCAATAAAAGACTGGGGAAAATGCCGGAATGGATCTTGGAGAGAGGAAACTTCATTCAGGCCTGGTGTAAGGAAAATATGGTCTGAAAAAAGGTTAATCACAGTTAAGTCTTATTCATTCATATCTTCTTTTGAGGGTTGTCACTGGTAATCTTCTTTTAATGTCAGGCTAGTTTCTCCCTATCCTTTTCATATTCTGAATCTTCTCCTTTTACTTTAACATTCAGGGATCACAAAGCTGTTTAGCTTTTGCTGATAATAAATATAAAGAAAAAAGCTGATTAAAGACAAACATCCATACTCCATTCCAAAACTAAAAAGAAATGCTATTTTTAAAAATTTTCTGACATTTTGCACAAAATATACTATTGTTTACTTTGATCAGCATAACTAATCAAAGCTAATTATAAATATGCTATCAAACTGACATATCACTACTAAATTTGAGGAGAAAAATTGTGATTTGTTTTCCATCCTCCATTTTTATTACTGTCCATCCAACTTGGAATATAGGCTCTTTTATTTTTTTTTGTAAATCTTTTTTTTAAATGATTGATTCAATACATTAAAATAACCAGTTAAATCCCTGCCTTCCCTCATCGTCAATATATATATTTATGTATACATACATACGTATATATGAAACTATGCCTTACTTATTTTTTATCAGTTCTTTACAATTCTTAAGCAAATAAATAGAGAGGTATCAGAAAAAGAGAAAATCGATTATTTTAATTACATGAATTATTTTAAACTTACTTTTTAACTTTTTTAGTTACATGTGGAAACAATTTTTAACAATTGTTTTTTTTTCTATATTTTAAAATTCAGAGTTTTCTCTCTCCCTATCTTCCTCAATGTGGCGAATATCTGATGTAGGTTATTTCCATACATTTCTGTAATACATATTTACATATTGTTCATGCCATAATAGAAGTCACATATGACAAATGCAATAGAAATCTCATGAAGGAAATATGGTGGAAGATGGCATCTTTTGATCTGTATTCAGAACCAATAGTTCTATCTTTCACTGTGAAAAGCTTTTTCTTCATGAGTCTCTTGTGGTTATCTTGGAGACTTGCTTTGCTAATATTGGTTTAGTCCCTCACAATTTATCATTGTATAAATTTCTGTTAATTTTTCATTGTTCTCCTGGTTGTGC
Source organism: Monodelphis domestica (assembly GCF_027887165.1). Classification (NCBI taxonomy): domain Eukaryota; kingdom Metazoa; phylum Chordata; class Mammalia; order Didelphimorphia; family Didelphidae; genus Monodelphis; species Monodelphis domestica. The sequence goes on along the minus strand of NC_077229.1, from coordinate 407,109,714 downwards.
TCACTTTACTTTGCATTACTTCATATAAGTCTTCCCAGATTTTTCTGAAATCATCATGTTCACTGTTCCTTATGGTACAATAGTATCCCATTACAACTATCTTCCACAACTTATTCTTTCATTCACCAAGTGATAGACAAAGCCTTCAGTTTCTAATTCTATGCCACTACAAAAATATATATGTATACTATGAATATTTTGGTACAGGTAATTGTTAATTTTAATTATAGTTGGACTCTGGATATTTATTTAGGTGTCACCAGGGATTTAATTTCTAAATCCCAAAATGAATTACTAAAGTAAATGGAATTTATGGTAGTTTATTTACAATAGAGGGAAGATATTAAGGAAGAGAGAAAAAGAGAAAAGGAGAGAGAGAGAGAGAGAGAGAGAGAGAGAGAGAGAGAGAGAGAGAGAGAGAGAGAGAGAGAGAGAGAGAGCACTCTTATTTCCTCTGATACCGTTAGAAATTCTAAGCCCCAGCCAAGGGAAAAAAAGGTCCCAAGACAATGGGCCTTTCTTGGAGACTTCACTCCTCCAGAAAGATGGGGTCACTAAGTCAGCCTTTCACTCATTAATAGTGACCTTCTAAAAGGAAAGCAGTCTGAGGTCTCCTGCATGATCTCCTCCAGGGTCGAGTTCCTCTTCCAGTCTCTCCTCAAGTGTCTATCCTCCTGTCCAACTCAGAGTCAGAGTTAATCCAAATAAATCAAATCCCTTCAGTGGTCCTCTTTTTAAAGATCTTTTTCTCTTGTGTCACCTCCCCTAAATTTCACATCTACCAATCACAGCAGATGCTGTGCTCTAGGTCTGCCCAGAAGGCAATTAGTTGATTCTAATTCATTACCCACTATCACACACATGGGTCACAGACCTCCCACCTCATGATTAAGTGGGAGATTTACACCCTTGATGATCAGATCTAACATGGGCAGATCTTCCCACACAACTTCAAGTACTGTGCTTATATTTCTGGGGATTAAATCAACAAAAAGACAGAGAATTACAATTCAATCTTCATAATCAAGGAAGAGACAAGTACCTGCATTGTTACAATCTGGGGAGAGCTAAATTCAATCTTCATGTTGTCCCTTTCCCCTTATCTCTGATCTCTTTGAGATATAGACTGGGAGTGGTATTTCAGTGTCAAAGAATATGCATGATTTTGTTGTCCTTTGAGGCTAGTTCTATATTGCTCTTTAGAATGGTTGTATCAGCTCATAGTTCTGCCAATAATGTATTAGTGTGCCAACTTTTCTACAATCCCTCCAACGTTGTTTATCATTTTTCCTTTTTGTTCACATTAGTCTATTTTGCAGGTGTGTGGTGGTATCTCAAGAGTTGTTTTAATTTGCATTTCTCTAATAAATAGTGACTTGGAACATTTTTCATGTAACTATGGATAGTTTTAATGTCTTCCTCTGAGAACTGACTGTTCATACCTGTGAATAAGCAATTCACCTCTCCTTGTTTTCTTTGAGGTAATCAATCAGCAATCTTTAATGTAATCAGTTAGAAACTTGAAGAGTCTTTAGAATTGATTGGAAATACAGAAAAACCCTCAGAGAAAGGAAGTTGAAGCCAAAGAGACAGGAAGTTTATTCCACAAGCACTGCCCCTGTGTGCAGAGCAAGAAAAATTAAGGAACTATGATTAGTTTCTGAGATGTGACCTGGGAGAACTAGTGCATGGAGAAAAATGTTTATAAGGTGAGACCCAGCACAAAGTGGAGGATTCTGATTTGCATTCATTCTCTGGGATTCAAACTTGGGTGCTGACTGAAGACTTTTGCTAAGGAGACTCTTACTTTGGAAACTCTTGCTGAAGGGATTCTCCCATTCTTGGACCCCTTTGGGGGGCAGGGTGAGTTGGATTTCATTGGAACAGCACTTATGGTGGTAGGCTAGGCAACCCTCTATATCCTTCCTACATTTGCCTCTATTTACTATCTCTACTTTGCTATAATAAAGCTACTAAACGTACTAACAGACTCATAATTTATTTGTAATTATTACAATTTGGCAACAAGACCCTTTTTATAACTATTACATACCCCTTGACCATTTTTAAATTGGGTAAAGCTTTGTATTCTTATAAATTTGACTCAGTTCTCTATGTACTTGAGAGGTGAGTCTTTTGTCAGAGATAATTGCAATAATTTTCTTTACTCAAATTTGCTGTTTCACTTCTAATCTTGATTACATTGGTTTTATTTGTACAAATCCTTTTAAATTAAATTAATCAAATTTATCTATTTCATTTTCATAATGTTTTCTTTGTCTTGTTTGGTTATAAATTCTTCCTTTATTTGTAAATCTTAGAGGTAAACTTTTCTATGTTCCCTTAATTTGTTTATGGTATCACCCTATATTTCTAGATCAAGTATCCATTTTGATTTTATCATGGGTGTTAGATATTTGTGTTTGCCTAGTCTTTGCCATATGCTCTCTAGTTTTTTTTTTTTAGCAGATTATGTTAAATAGTGAGTTCTTTCCCTAAAAGCTTGAATCTTTAGGTTTATGCAAAACCAAGTTTCTATGGACATTAACTGCCATGCATTGATTTCCTGTTCTCTTCCATTGATCCACTACTCTATTTCTTTGCCAGTTGCTTTAATGACTGTTGCTTTATGATATAATTTGAGATCTGGTATGGCCATACCTGATTCCTTTTTTTATTAATTCCCTTGATATTTTTTGTCCTTTTCTTATTCCAGATAAACTCTGTTGCTATTTTTTCTAGTTCTATGAAATAGATTTTGAATATTATGTAGGCTCATTGGTTGTCAGTGTCTTTCTCAAAGTCTTGTTATAGCAGTTGAACAATTAAGAATAGTTCAGAATAAAGAAGCTTGCTTAGAGATATATTGCTAATTCTTTATATGAACGATCAAGTCTTTTTAACTTTCTGGGGCTCTGTTTCCTCATTTTAAAAATTATGAGGTTAGACTTGATCATCTCTAAATTTACTTTTGTCTCTAGAGATCCCTGAATGTTATGTGGTTTTAGTTCTCTCTTAAAAAAAAAAAAGTTGATGAAAAGTTAATCTCAAAGTTTCAAAGATTTTTAACTTCCTCCTTGTGGGAAATTATGTGAGTGTAGATTGCAAACCTTCTATAGTATATGAGTTTAGAGAGTTGTTTTCAGTTCAGAGGCTTAGTGCCTCACCCACATTCAGACAAGTGTCATGAAGTTATTGACTATGACAGGTCTCTTCCCTGGAAAGTTTTCAGGATCCCTTAAATTAATTTTTGTTCATTTTGATAAACACACACAAAAATCCCCAGAATCTATTATTGAAATACAATTTTTCTCAAGACCAAAGTACAAATGTATGAAGCAGATTCACTTCCAACTTTGTGACCCACTTATGCTACAGAGTTAGAGAATGAAGTGACTACAAAACCCCAAGTTTCTGTCACTAGGAACCAGTCAGTCAATAAGCTAGGCTTTCTAGATCATAGAATTCACTGAGGGGATTAAATTATGAGCAGACTGGAAAGATAGGAAGGGCCACTATTTTAAATGTCAGAGTACTTTACATTTGATCCTGAGAGAGATGGGAAACCAGGGGATTTTATCAGAATTGGGAAGCTAGGTGACATGGTCAGTTCTAATATTTAGGAAAAGTAAATTTAAAAAGGCATGAGTTATAGGCAGAAAATTCCACCACCCTGGAAATCTAGTAATTTATTTGGAATTGCTCTTGGTCTCAGCAATCCAGGAAAGCAGAGTTACTATTAGTTTCATTTCATAATTCATTAGTTTGATTGAGTGTCACTGAGCTGTACATCTGAAGACAAATGAAAGGTATATAAATAACAGTCACATTTTTACAAGACAGAAAAATGAAAATCTATTTTGGAAAATGCAACAGTAATAAGCCATTCTAGAAATTCTGTAGATGAGGAATAATCACTTGTATGCCACTTTGCCATGAAAACCTAAAAAGATTAGCAAAAAGGCTGATGTTTTTAAAGCTCTGCTTAGTTCTTTGTTTTACCATTTACTGAAAATAGCCTTGATTTACTCAAAAGGGCCTGTTCCTAAAAATAAATAACTAGAACAAAAGAAAAAAGGAGAAAAAAACTGTAAAGTGAAATTATATTAATCAAATATGATTTGCCCACTGATTTGAATTACAGAAGAACAGATTATTCTTACAGTTGGCAGGGATAGAAGAGTGGGTGGGTACAATGTAAGTACATACAAAGTATTAGATTGATAGCAGGAGTACTGGGGAAAAAGACAATCCCACAGTAAGAAAGAGAAAAGATATGAGTTCAGGTTTTACTTCTGACTTATACTGGTTGTTTGAGTCTGGGTGAATTGCTTCACTTCTCCATGACCCAGTAAATTCTCTTAGAGTCTATATTGTGGTGTAATTGATGATTTTCTTTGGAAGAGAGAGTTCCTTCATTGGGAGTTCCTATATGATTGAAAACCTAGCCATCCTCCTCCCCTAAAATGAACTGTTCATGAGAGTTAACTCATACTCACTAATTAGTCTCTTCCACCTTAGAAAGCTCATAGACATCAAAATCTTTCCTCACAGAAGAATGGGAATTAGTTGGGTACAGAGCAAAGACGGTTGGATACACAGATTTTCAACAATTTATAATGATTGGCACAATGCTTTCCTAGGGTTGAAATCTGAATTTGCCTACACACACACACACACACACACACACACACACACACACGTACAGGTATATGCATGTATGTACACACATACTTATCTGTATATATGTGTATGCATATGTGTATGCTTATTACATATGCATACACATATGTATATGAATATCTATCTCATGTTCCTCATTAGTGTACACTTAGTACAATGTCACAACAACTAATATAATTAAAAATTTTCAGTAAATGTTCATTCTGTGTCCAAAGATGAAGATTAGTCGATTGGCAAATATTTATTAAGTACTACTATTCTTTAACAAGTACTGTACTATGACCTGAAGATAAAAATACAAAGAATGACATAATACCTACTAATGATGAGTTTACGTTCTAACAGGAGAGAAAAAAACACATGTATAAATATATACAGCATCAACAGAATAGGGATAAATATGTGTATGCAAGTTAGTTAATTTCAATGTAATATTTGAGGAAGGGTACTACCATGCATGAAACCATTTGATGTCTCAATGAGATAGTGTCCAATTACAGTAAGCCTCAAAGCTATAGTAAGGCAAAGTGCAGCAATCATGAAAGGCTTCATGGAAGAGGAGGCAATTAGGGCAAAGCATGAGGAGGGTAGGGTTGCATATTGCTGCCATACATAGAAGCAACATATGGGAAAACAGGCTCTAGAAGAACTAAAAGACTATGGTTCTCCCATACATCAATGAGAGAAGAAATAATTTCTAACTCAGGTGGGAGTATGCTATTTAGCAGAGAAGACCAGACATTAAATGAAAGGATTAGTGAGGAAGGTTTGAGCAACAAAGAAGCAAAAGATCTAATTTCTTATAATTGTCATAGAGGAGAAAAAATAAATTATAAACATTTATAACTTGCAAATTTTTCCTTTTATTTTGTTTTCCCTGTATGCCCCCTATACACACTTAAAATTTCCTTTGGAAATAGACCATAAAAATACCTAAAGGAAAGGCTTTATACTTGTTTCAGGGAGAAGAGCCAGGGAAAAGGTAAAATGTCTATATTCATTCTTGAAGTAAACACTGTGGAGTTGGGGAACCCAGGTTCAGAGAAGAGAAGTATTGTGTTGCTAATGAATTCAGGCTCTAGAAATGCAAAGGAATATTCTTTTGATTTAAAAAAGAAAAGAAAAGAATTCCCAACAGAATTCTTTGGAATAACAAACTCCCCCAATATATTTAAAATATGATTTCATGCTGAAGTATTCAGTTTAGGTACAAATTTTAGTTATGCCTTGATTATATAAAGTATATATATATATATATATATATATATTATACAATCTTAAGATTTTACTTCTATAAATAGTAGTAAGAAGGTAATTAAAATATGAAAGATAATAGTTATCTTAATATAATTTTCTTGAATATTTCTCCTGGGAGGACAATGCCAATCTGATTGATCAAGAAACCATACAAAGTCAATTCCCCCCATGTAAATATATAAATACACACACAAATGAATAGCTCTGCTTCCTAGATGTTTCAGGAATTTAACTCAGTAGTGAGACTTTATAATCAGATTCATTTCATTGGATTTAGAGCTAATAAGGGATCTCAGAGACCATCTAGATTAGCACTCTCATTTTAGAAGTTAGGAAACTGAGGCCCAAAAGAGTCATGATAAGTTTTTTCCTAATATTTTATTTTAAATGTATGCATTTTCAGAAGAAAAACATAGGATTGACCTCATGGTTTGATAGGGATATGATTAGGGTTTTGATGTTAAAAAATCACTTTACTGTAAATATGAACAACATGGAAATAGGTTTTTGAACAATGATCCATGTATAACCCAGTGGAATTGCTTGTCAGCTCCAGGATGGGGGAAGAAGGGGCAGGGGTATGTGCGTGTGTGTGTATGTGTGTGTGTGTGTGTGTGTGTGTGTGAATCATGTAAGCATGGAAAAATATTCTAAATAAATTCTTTCAAATAATGTATGTATTTTAAACATATTTTAGAAATGTGGCAGTATCAGATCTTAAACCAGAAAATACCATGTTGATTTTGCTATAATGCTCATAATATACAGCATAACATAAAAAGTAATATCCTAAAAAAAAGAAAGCATACAAAGTCTCATAATAGTCATAGAATTTATGAAAAAGATTATAAGGTGGAGGCCGGAAATTATAAATGATGTTTTGGAAAGAATATGGGGTCTAGAACCATAAATGTCATAGTTTGAACCTCTACCTAGGTCTATGATAATAGGGAAGTTTCTAACTAACTAGTACAGTGATGGCAAAACTTTTAGAGATAGAATGCCAGGCCTTGCCCCCACCACACCCCCTAGACCAAGTGCAATGTCTGCTCCCCACCCGAGTGCCAGTGTGTCCCCCCTTATCCCACAAAGGGGAAGGAGGAAGTTCTCCAATTGGGCTGCTAGGCAGGTAAAGTGAGGAATGTCCTCAGAGAGTGTAGAGAGATGGAGGGGAGTGGTATAAGCACTTTGAACCTCTCAAGCTCTGCTACCTGTTAGCTGCCCACCTTACCCCCTCTGCGCTCCCATTAGGCTGCTGGGCAGAGGGTCAGATGATGTGAAAAAATGTCACCAGGCCCAGTAAACACAGGAAAGGAAGCAGCTCCTCTGAATTTCTAGTAATGAACTCTGGGTGGGTGAAGGGGAGGGTGGCCACATGACCATAGAGAGTACTCTGCATGCCATCTCTGGCACCCATGTGATAGGTTTGCCATCACTGGACTAATAAATTAGTCTCTTCATCTATAAAAATTGAGGAGTTGAACTAGATAGGTTTTGTCAGCCCTAAACTAGTGATGGGCTGGAGCTAATTTGAATCAGCTCTGGAGAGTTGGTTTTTAAATATCAGTATGGGCATTAACACCTTGTAAATTGGCAAATTCAATGAGTCAAAGATCGATTTATTGTTTTGCATATTGTCTAGACTTAAGGAAGTGATAGAAAAAATGTTAATGAAGATTAAACTCAAAAATGTTTGTTGGACATATTTCTACCCAGGGATAATATTGTTTAACTTTACTAGCACAACCCTGCAACTAGAATAATATTTGCTAGATTTGTATATTACTTGAATACTTGCGAAATGCTTTGCACTTAATATCTTATTTCTGCCTCACAATAGACTTTTTGAGTTAGTTGCTATAGTTTTATTATTTTACATAAGTAAACTAGGCAAAAGGAGATTAGGTGACATCCTCAGATTCATAAAACTGCCAAGTTTCGAAGGCATAATTTCAATTCGAAAGTTTTCTGTAATTAAGACATGAATATTGCTGGACCAATCTTTTCATATTCCTGGCCCCCATAAACCTTAGCTAACCATTTGAGGATGGAAGTTGCCTTAAATCCTCTATTTGACAGTTATAGACAAAAGAAATTAAAAATCAGTCCTTACACAACTTAAAAAAAAAAGCCTGGCTTATCTTCATAAAAAGGAGGGGAAATATAGAATAAAGAAACCCTCATCCTGGACTATGGGCCATGCTGACAATTATAGATAACCTGCCTACACATTTCTTCTACTAAACTCCATGGGTAGGGTGTAGGTGTGTAGGGTGTAGAGTGCCTTAATACACAGAGAAAAATCAATTTCATAAGAGATATATCTTCACATGTCATGATCCAGTGTGTGATTGTAGCCTTTGAAGTCTATTTAGCTGGCAGCAAATTTATAGCCCTAACTTTTAATTCCCATTGATGAAAGCCGCAAAAATAACTTAACAGTTAAATAGAAGCTCAGTGCTCATTGGATGACCATAATCAACTTCTAGGAATGACCTTGAAATTGGACATTCCTCTCTGCTTAAGCGCCATTAGCAATATTTTTCAGAAAGTAAACCATTTAGCTAGTTGGCAAAAAAATGCCAATAAAAATCTACTCTTGGCTACTCACTAAATTGCATTGTGCTCTCTGTTTGCCAGTTGAGGGTGAAGAACATTGTATATTAAAAGATTTTCATTGTGTAATAATGTGAATACCAGCAGCAGTAATTATAAAATCAATAATTTGTAATAAATATGTCCTCCTTATATAATTACTAAATGATTGCAAAACCAATATTATGCACCAGTTAGAATGGATAAGGTTGCTGCTAAAAACTCCATATTACACATGATTTTTCAAATCTTAAAAACCCTTGGCCAAATGAAGCCGACCTTCATCCTCATCATAATTAAGCTAAATGTGGTTTCTGTTTGAACTCCTTCAAAACTATCTGATTAATGGCAAAATGACCGAATAAAAATGCACATCCCTTCCCTCACTCACCCAGTGATCATAAATTTAATACTACTTCTTTTCTGTGTACACATGGTGGTAGCTTATCTCCTGATAGATATACACATTTCCCTTTTTTCCATGAAATTTATTCAGTGGTCATTTTTAATGTCTCTTAAATGGAAGAAATTATAGGAAAAGTTTCATAGTCTTTGAATTTCAATTATGAAAATGTGGAGAAATGCCTGCTAAGAATATGAGTTTTGTCTTTTATTATGGTCCACATTTCTAGACCTGGTAACTGTGAAAATTGGGATGTCTCAACTTTTTACTTCCTTTCTCCTCAAATTCTACAAATCATGTATGATTTCTTGAATCAGATTTTACTAGCAAAGAGTAGAGTGATAGAAAGATTCAATGATTTATCAAAGGTCACCCAGAAAGGTTGGAGAAATACTTTTGACATGAACCCTCATCATTTGAGTTGTCAGAAATGACAGAATTTGTCCACTCAGTTTTAAACCTATTCCTAAATATGATTAAGGAATGACCTAGTTAAATTCACAAATAAGTTTGCTCATTAGCTAATATTCAACATTTTGTATATGTCTAGACCAGTGATGATGATGCATCTTTTAAAGACTCAGTATTCAAACTGCAACCTTAATGGCACACATAAGCCTTCTGTCTTACCCCAGACAGGGGAAGGAGGAAGTATTCCCACTGGACTGCTGGGCAGAGGGTAGGGTGATGAGAAAGATATTCTCAGGCACATTTGTAGAGGGGAAGAGGAGCATCCCCCTCCAGAATGCATTCCATAGATTGGCCAACACAATTCTAGATTTTACTTAGGATTTTAGGAGATATATGTGAAAATGCATACACTCTAGAATTTTAAATTCTAAAGAAAAGTATACATGAAGATATAAGAAAAACAATCTCCACATGCTACTTAATATGTAGCCTGCATAGATTACATAATAAAAACTTACCATATGTATTTAGCCCAAAATGATAACAAAGATTAGGTTGTATAATGGAAATTAAATATCAGAAAATTTGATTTGTTACATTTTCATATTTTATGTCAAAAATGAGGATAAAAGTGCCACATGGTTAGTAGCAAAATGTTGTTCAGATAATTATGATTTTAAATTGTTCCCTTCTGTCTAATTGCAGTATATTTTCCTTTGTTTGGGAGGTTTGGAACTTGACTATAATAGTCCTGGGTTGCTTTATTTTCAGTACTCCTTCAGAAGGCGATGGGTAGAGTTTTTCAGTTTCTATATTTCCATCTTTTTTAAGGCTATCTGGGCAGTTCTCGCTAGTAGTTTCTTGTCCAGGCTTTTTCTTTTAAATCATAACTTTCAGGTATTCTTATGGTACTTAAGTTATCTCTCCTGGATCTATTTTCTACGTCAAGTTGTTTTTCCAGTGAGTTTGTTACAATTTTCTTCCATTTTTTTAAATTAAAAAAAAAGTCTTCTTGTTTCCTGATATATTAAGAATCCTAAAAACTTCCCTTTGCTCAATTCTAGCTTTTGGGAGTTATTTTCTTTCTTTAGCTTTTTTGTTTTCTTTTCTATTTGGCCAAATCTACTCTTTAAGGAATTGGGTTATTTGGTGTTTGTTTTGTTTTGTTTTTCCTTATCTCCATTTCAATTCAGCCCATTATAATTACAGGGGGTTGTTTTCTTCAGTAAAGTTTTCTGCTTCACCTCCCAACCCCAGCTGTTGACCCCATCATTTTTTTAGGGTCTGACTCCCTTTCTCACTTTCTATAGAGTTGTTACATGTTTCTTTTTTTGCCATTGTTGTCTTCTTATGAATTTGCATTTTGATTTCCCCTGTCACTAAAGTAACTTTCTAAGTTTAGGGAGTATTTGTCTTTTGCTAATTTTTCTAGTTATTAATTTTTCCCATTACCTTTTTTAACTATTAAGGTTTTACTCCATTCCCATGATAAAGGGAACACTATTTCAAGCTTGCAGTGTAGCTTTCTCTGATGTTTGGGGTATGCCTGACTGACTGTCTTTGGTTCCCATGTGGAAGAGCATTGGATTAGCTCTTCACTACACTGTTGCATCTGGCCACATAACAATACAATGGCTTAATCCTGGTTCTTCTGATTCTCCTGGTCAATTCTCCCTTATCACCTCATTGAAATGTGTTCCCCCTGATTTTCTTTGTTTTGAAGTGATTTGTTTTAATTTTTTGTGTTTGTGTGTGAGGATTTGGGCAAGTAGTGTCCTTACTCTACCATCCCAGCATTTAACCTTTGTTTATGTAATCCAATGAGGTAAGAGTTGATATGGACATCAGAAAACACCTAATACAACCTGAACCTTAACAAGAATCCTCTATAGCATACTCTTAAAGCATTTATCCAATCTCCTTGTGTGCCTCTAATAATTGGGAATGCTCTACTAATTGTGAAAGCCAATTTCATTTTTTGATAATTCAAATTTTTTGGGGGGGTTAATTTTTTTAAATATGAGATATAAATTGGCATCTTTGTAATTTCTACCCATTACTCCTAATCATGGCTTCTGGGGGCCAATAAAAATAAGTTAAATACCTCTTCCATAGAAAAGCTTAATGAATATATGAAGATATCTGTGTGTCACCCAAAGCCTTTTCTTCTCTCAGCTAAACATCTTCAGTTCCATAAAAGGAAAAAATAAAGAAATTTTAAAGAACATCATGAGAAAATGTATCAAGTTATCTGACAAATTATAGACACATGCTATTTGTTGCACTCTCTTATTTAAATACTCTAGTCAACCTGTCCTGTAGGAAAGTGAATTTTTCTGGGACCATCTTCCTCAAAAGGGTTATCCTTCATCTCATCAATACCCCTGAGCTAGGATTTATCCAGTTTTTTTCCATGTATTGGTATATAAGAAATGTGGCAAATGATCCCAAAAATTCTAGGGCTTTTCATGCTACTCATATGGAAAGCACAGAGAAATATAAATTAGAATAAAATAAAATTAGGTAGATTTTGGAAATGATAAAATGGTTGTACCCAAAGTACTTATAAAAAATGGCATGACAACTTAAAAAGAGATCTTCTGTGGAGAAGTGGTTTGACCTCTGCTAGTTAATATAGGTGATTTGAGTATAGGAATAATGTGCCAGAAAAATGAATGTCTTCCATTTGAATTGCCTGAGGAAGATTTGAATTTCAGATATCAAAATAAGGTACCAGACATTGGGGTCCTTTATTAAGCTGTACTGCCATACATTCAAACTCTGTTATAGGGAATACCAATGAATTGGCCACATTGTTTGAATGCCAAATGAATATTTTCCTAAGACTATTTTATGGAGAAATCACACAAGGAAAGTAATCACTTGGAAGCCAGAAGAAGAAGTATATAAGAACACTTTCAAGATCTCTCTAAAGAACTGTTGTAATGATTGTGAGACATGGCCAATGCTATTTTTAGAACATCTAGCATGTCATACCTGCATCAAAGAATGTGGTGCTCTCTATGAGTAAAACAGAATTACAATAACTCAAAAGAAATGTAAGATATCTAAATTTAGAAACATATCCATGCCAAATGCTCATATGGGTTATTTGTGCTTGATCTGTGGTAGAGTCTTTGGAAATTATGTTAGGCTGATCAGCCACAGTTGGACATACTACACATTGCCTCTTACATAGAGATGCCATTTTTGTCCTCTTCAAGTACTAAAGACAACAACCAACTGTCTAATAGTCAGGAAGAACTGTGTTCTAATCTTGTGTCAAATAAAGCCTGGGTAACTAGGAACAAGTCATATAACCTTTTTCAGCTTTAGAATCCTTACTAAAACTGAGATGATCTGATTGGTTAATCATATGGCTCTAAGGGCCTTTCAGTTTTAAATATGTGATACTTTTATTGAAGTATTTTCTTTAGAGTAAAACATCCACCAAGACTGGCTGGAAGGTTTGTTCCTATTAAGGGAATAATGAACACACACACACATTTATATAACTATATTGGCAGACAGACAGACAGACAGATAGGTAGATAGATAGATAGATAGATAGATAGATAGATAGATAGATAGATAGATAGAGGTCATAGATTTTCAATTTAAATCAGTTAACTTCCCCAACTATTGAAATGTATTGATCTCTATTATCTATAGATATTTTGGAAAACATTCCTAACCTTTCATCATATGTGATGGTATGATTTAATTTCAGGGATACACACATAAACACTTTTGTATACACACATACATATATATATATATTTACACTCAATACATATGTATGTATTATGTGTATATAAACACATATGTATCGGTATGTATATATAATCTCTGGAGAAAAAGATTATTATAGCATTAAAGAATTCCAAAATTGATATAGAATTCTCTAAAACAGTCTTAGACTATGTGTTATTTAATAAAAGGTTCAGAAATTTATGAAAAAAAGAGATACATATGCTACAGTGGCTTGGGAACTCACCTGATTTAAATCTTATTTAAAAAATATGACCTACAATTAAAATGACAATTGGAAAAATGAACTGTTAATCACAGGCATGCTTAATGTTCAATATAATATGTGATTTTTCAATAGGAATTTTAAAATATTTATCAAAGTCTTCTTAATTCAATATCATCATGAAAACAAATGACTTCAACAAAAAGGCATTTTGGAAATTAAAGTTTTTAATAAAAAAAGTTGTAGCTTATTGGATAAGTGAATAAATTTAATTATTTTGCTTTACCACATTTAATTTGTACACAGTCATATATCTCTTTAGGAATATAGAGGACTGTTACATGGGAGAGACAAGTGACTTTTTCTGATTGTCCCAAGAAGGCACAACTATGAATAATGCTATATATTGCAAAGAGGTAGAAATAAACTTGAAGATGGAAAAGTTCCAATAATTATAACTTTGCAAAAATGAAACAGTTTGCCATGAATAGAAGTAAGTGGTTTCCTCCTTGCTAGATATATTAATGTAAAGATTCAATATGTCAGGTGTTTTATAAATTGAATTCTTATTTAGGTATAGATTGGAAAATATGGTTCTGAGTTTCCTTCTAATTTTGTGATTCTGTGAGATCTGGAGCTCATGAAGTTTTTTTTTCCTTTCTTGACTCATCATAGCTTTTAAGAATCAAAGAAACTAGAGATTTTCTTAATTTTATAGGTGAAAACCAAACTCAGAGAGGGAAATTAACTTTCCTAAAGTCACATAAGTGATATGTAAGGAAGTCAGGACTTGAACTAAAATATTTTGACACCTACTTAAAAGTAAGTTTAAAATATTAAAGAAAACAATTATATATTATCTTATAGCCATTGATTTGGAAAAGCCATATAATATTTTTGCTCTGGACAAAACCTTTCATGATGGTATCTCACTGGTAAGATTGTGAATTGTTTCAGTCTTCTTGGACAAACAATATGGAATTATACAATAAAAGTTGTATAAATATTCACATACAATGACCCAGAAATCTCAGTATTAGAACCATCAGGACATGAATGATTTAAAAAAAAAAATCTCTTTGTGAAAACATTGCTACCAATATTACTCATAATCGCCATAACAATGGAAACAATTTACATACCAGAGGTTTTGTGAGTGGTTGAATAAAATATGCACATAAATGTAATAGAATATTATTAGGTTATAAGAAAGTATGAATATTCGTTAAAATATGGGAAATATATACAGATATATCGATAAAAAATATATATAGAAAGAGCAACAGAGATAAAGTTACCATATATGCATATAGACTTTATCTGTATATATTCTGATATTAAGTGTACCCAATTTCATCATAAATAAATACTCCAGATTCTTTTTCTACCATCTTGTTAAAATTAGCATGACTTTGTTTCTTGTATAAATTCAGTAAATGACTTAAATGTGTGGTATAATCGTTTTTGTTTGGTTTTCATGTGTCTTTTTTAAAAAAAAATTAATATGACTTATTTATTTCAGGTGATCTTAGTCTTTTCTGTGACATGAACCCATTCTTTAGTTTGGTGAAACCTTTGTACCCCTTCTAAGAATAGTATTTTAAATACATAAAATCAAATATAGAGAATTAGAGTGGAAATCTATTGGCATTATAGCTATCAATTTTTTAGATATAAGGACCTCTGAAACTGATTTATTTTCATGCTTATACTTGTCATTTGAGGTTAATATGTATTAAAATAAATATATTTCACTATATTGGTCTTCCAATTATATCAAATTTCCTTACTGGTGGGGTAAGAAGGTTTAATTAAGACTTCTGATCACATCCATATATCCCTTATATTTCTCACAACATTGATTAGAGCTGAGCACACAGTCCATTTCCCTATCCATCCATTCATTCAAGTATCATTCTTCAAATGATTTCCTATTTTGAATCTGGTTTTGATTCACCATTTGCATTTATGTATGGCATATGAGGAGTACCTTTCCTGTGGGGGATAAAGAAGCAGAGGAGAAATCATAGTAGAGCAATCTTTGAGCTCTCTAAAGTAGAACTCCCCCCATCAGATAATCTTTCTTGTGCTAGAAGCTATAATGTATGATAGTATGATTGAATAGCTCAAAAGCACGATCCCACTGACATTAGTACTTCTCTAGATGCAGGATTAACAATCCAGCTACACCTGCTCATCCTGTTTGACTCTTTGTTCATGTCGCCTCATAAGTCTTTTCCAGGGTATCCAAAGTACTCCTATGATAAGTATGCCAATAGAACATGTTAGCCATCCCTTGCTTATGCCTGATTATTACTAGTTGTTCATACTATATTTCTTCCCTTGTCTCACCCTTTTGACATCCTTTCCTCTATTTTTGCATTAATTCTTCAATGGTGATATATGACTTGCTGCTTACAACTATGTATTCCATCATCATTAATTTGCCAACTTCAGTCTCATAAAATGTGGCATTCCATGAGGTATTATTTAATCATATGTTATTTGGGGGGAAATGATTTGATATCAACATTTTTGTGATTAACTAAAATTAATCCAGGGGAAGCATTTATGGAACATAAAGTCAAATCTATCCAGTGACAAAAAATAACATTCATGCTGGGATTGTGGGAGAGAGAGAAAAAAAAACACAAATATCCAGACTATAGATTTTTAGATTTAGAATTTACTATCCCAAAAATCTTTTTCACTCCAGCCCTTTTATAATTTATCAAAGTAAGTAACAGAGGGAAAGTGCTTATTTAATTTTAGATAGCAAATAGGTAATAAACGAACTTGATTTTGTATCCAAGCCTCTTCATTTTGCTCTATTCCCTGATAAGTCAATTTTGCTTTATTTCATGATTCAGTTTTAAAGCTCACTCATTCATGAAGCTAAAGGCCAATACAGTCCTTTATAATGAAAAAGATCATTGAGTTAGAGACAGACTATACCTGGATTCAAATCCAGAATTTTTCACTTACTAGCTATTTGATAATGAACAAGTCACTTAATTACAATGAATCTTATTTTCCTTGCCTTTCAAATGGGAAAATAATATATCTTAATTCACATGGCTGCTGGGAACATAAAATGAGGTTTTATGTAAATCATTTTGCAACTATTTGGTGTTGTCATTTTCATTACTATCATCCTTGTTTTTATCCCTGACTCAGGCATCTATTTTTTTTTTACTTCTTTGGAAACTGAGAGAAATTCTTAGGCTAGAGACACACTATAACCTGACCCCAATGTCCTTTGGTACAACTCCTTAAATTAAAGGAAGAACAATCCCCATCCAAAGGAAACTATCAAAGCATGGTACAACATAGTGAGTGATTAAAAGTTCTAACAAAACTCCAAAATATGTCTTTTATAGATTTATTTATTTATATATATGAGCCTCTCATTTTTGTTTTTAAATAGTTTTCATATATATATATATATATAGTATATGTATGTACACATATAGACATATATATTCCCACTATCTCATCTTCTCTGTGCTGACATTTGAAATGAAGTCATTAAATACTAAAATGAATGTTGTTTAAATTTGAGTTTTTACTGAAGTGTTTATAGAATTTCTCTACATTTTCAATCACTAATAGAGATATTGATATATAGGTTGAAATTACCTTCGTATCCAGTCAAAAGAGAAAAAAAAAGATTTTCATACACCCTAAATTTATATTAATATTATCATCATTATCAACTTTGTAAAAATATTATCTTGAATTCTACAATGTGAGATGATCAATTGACCTATGAAATTATACTTCCTATAGCTTTTGTAACAAAAACAAATTTCCAACTTGCTCTCTTTGTCTCTCAACTTTCTTTGATCTTTTGTTTTCATTTTAAGTCACATTATCAAGATAGAGAAGACTCAATTGCTCTGATACTTTGTCTACTAAGTTTGTACACAAAGACTTCATAAAATATTAACAAATTAATGTCTCTAGTTGATTTTCATCATCTATTGCCACCTTTCCTACTTTTATTCTACCTCACTACAAAAGAAAATGCACGGTACATAAGATTTAAGGAAATTCTGTTAGATCTTTATTTTATAAACAGTTGTGGCCAAATAATACACCATTTATTTGTCAGCTTACTATTAAAAAATTTCCTTTACCTTGCTAGGATGACCATAAACAATGACACATTTTCTGGTTTGGATTTGTCTTGAATACTATCTTCGGTTTTAGACATTTCCAGAGCTTGCACTTCATTGGCATAATCTTCAAGAATTCAGGGTTACAATCAAACCACAATAAGTAGTTAGAGTAAAATATCATGGAAGATGTTCTTAAAATGCATTGTTTAATTTGTTATTCTTACATAAAATAACAGAATGAGAACCTCAGAGCAGGTCTAATTCAAACTACAAATGAGCAAGAATTCAGTTTAAAATATAAGTAACAACTGATCATCAAAACTCTCCTGGGTTTGCCTCCCAAGCTGTATCATTCTTCTTTCATATTCTCCCTTCAAATTTCTGAGCAAGATTTTCATGTGCCCCTTCTCTCACCTTTTCTGGGTTCAGTACTTCTGGTATTTCTCAGGTGACAAGTTTTCCTCATTCATCACCATACTGTTTGCTAACCCTTGGACAATTTTTAGCTAACCAATATTATTCCTAAATGTGTTATACAGAACTGGAAAAAAAATTCTCCTGCTATTTCTGACTGAGAGAACATAGCAAAACAATCATGTGCCTGATTATGGATATCTATCTTTTTTAATGGAAAATAAGAGAGCATTAGATTTTCTATGATAAGGATTATAAAATGTTCCACTGAGAACTGATCATGCCTTAATGTCTTGGTTGTCTATTCTCTTCTAGCAAAAGTGTTTAAAGAGTTAAATGACTAAAGCCTTCATGAAGTATAATTTTTATTATTTCATATCACCCTGGGTAAAAATCTAATGGGAAATTATGGTAGAATAAATATAGAAGGGCTCAAAAGACAAAAATTTCATGGGAAAGCAAAATATGAATAAATTAAAACATTCACTTTTAATCCAAAATCATCCTGTCATAAATAATAGAACAATAAGTGCCTACCCCCTCATTTTTTTCCCTAGACTTCTCATCTTTTTCTGGAGGGATCAGAAATGTATACAATACTACAAATGAAGTATTAACAAAGCTCAGTAGAAATTTTTGTTCACTCTATATTAATGTAACCACAGCTCACACTCTGTTTTCTAGCTTAGTACAAAGTGACCAATAAAAGGGCATTTATTACTGACTCCTTTTGTTCACCTTTTGAATGTACAAAGGGGTGTATGGGGTGCTCAGGGAGGAGTAGTATCTCTGGTATGGAGAGCTTGTCGTGTCCTCTTAGGGCATCTCTCCAGCCTCTGACCCCCACCTGACACCCAGCTCTCACTTGTGGCTCCCAGTAGCTGCTAGCATGCGGCTGCGGCCACACCCCGGGCAACGGTTTCAACAGGCGGGCTAAACCTTGTGAGGGTAGCCATTGGGTCATAGACCCCTGGTGAACTAAGGCTTTGCTCACCCAGCATGTGAAGACTGCTTCGGCCAAACAGACGGAAGAAACCAATAAGAAGGTTCAACGGCTGAGAGGGCGACGCAGCAAAGCACTGTGGAGGGCTTAGGGTGTGTTGGAGCACAAAAGACAACACAGCCATCCAATGCAGCTGAGGAAGTCTCCAGGTGTAACGATTTTTCCTGCCACTGGACCCAGGTTTCCAAAGCCAAGAGAGCGCAACTGTCTCTGTGCATCGACTTTTCCACTTAAATCTCCTTCACTCACAAGTGTTTTTGTGCACACTCATCTACATCACAGATGAAAGCACACAAAGACAATCGTCATCCTCAGTTACCGAGAGACTACTACTAGAATGTACAAAGTCCAAACTGGCACCACTCTTATCATTAGGCACCCAAAGTCCATATCAAGTGAGTTCTTAGCATTTGCTTGGAGTGACATTTCAAACATCAATAGTTATTAATTTCAAGGAAAAAATGAGATGAAATTTAGTAATGTATTCTGCCATATGTACATCATAAACACTAACTGTGGAGTTCTAAAGTTTGGGTTTTTTATCTTTCCCAGCATGTAAAGTGTTTTGAGGAGCTTGCTACGCTTTTTTTTTTTCAGATTTGGCATAGAATAAAATAAAATAGAATATTTAAAGGGTGGGGTCTTAAAATTATTTCCATATGAAATGGCATCTCTATTCATTTCAGCCAAGTCATACTTCATCTATCCTTCAAGATCAATATTCACACTTCTATCACTTGCTTAATTTTTACCTATATCCTCAATACAAAATGATTCCTGCATGATGTGTTCTGAACTGTGTCATCTCTTCCTTTCATGTATTTGATAGCATGACTCTTGAATTTTTATATGTATGTCTTATTTCCCTGTTGGGATTTTGCAAATTTGTTACTTAGGATCATAGGAAACTGGGGCCCAGTTAGTGTTTATGATGTACAATGACTTACCCTATACCATATAGTTAATGATGAGGCCTGGATTCAAGCCCAAATTGTGTGACACCAAATCAAATACATTTTCTTGTCTTCATCTATGACAGGCTTGGACATTTAACAATGATATTCATTACTCTGGGTAATGTAGTTCAAGTCTTTGTTTCTCTTCTGTTACAACATCCTTCCCTCCAAAACAAATAAAAATGATATGATGCTAAACTAAGAGCAAGAGTGGAATCAAAAAGATCTGAGAAGTTTGATGGCAACACCAAGAACTGAGAGTCTCACAACTTCTCTGCTCTCTCTGTTCTGAATACTAACATATCTTCTCTTCTAGCTCTAACATTCTCTGAAATAAATGGTCCTGTTATTTTTGTTGTTAAGCCACTCCTCTCCCCTGACCCCTAGATCATTTGTTTGATGCTGTAGGTGGACCTTTTTAATGCTATAATCCAAGTCTGTTAGCAGGATGGAATTTTGACATTTACTACACCTACTGCCAGGAGAAGAGGAATGTATTTGTGAAGACTAATTATGGAGATTGTCATTCTGAGGGTTTGGGTGAATGAAAAGTCAGATGATACCCAGTGAGAGATTAAGATGCCTATGGGTGAGGCATTCAGGAGATCTAAGTGTTGAGGTAGTTGCCAAACAGCCTAGAATTTATCCCAGCAGCAACCATGATATTGGTGAGGGGAGACCTTTGGGGGAAGGGATGCCTACCTGTTGAAGAGAAGACAGGGTGCACCTGTGAACTACTGATGAATAGGGAAAGACTTATTGGGGAAAGCAAAGTGCACCTGTGTGCATTTAGATGTTGAGCTTTGACTTCTCCTTTCAATCAGCCTGTGGTTGAGCTTTGCCTTTCTTCTTAAAGCACATAAGTTAAATGTCCTGTATGATCACCAGATGAATGTGAGAACTCTTCTTCTAAAAGGGCGCAATCCTTTCCTTCACAATACGTGATGGCAAAGGGCAGACATCTGTCTGCTTCAGAGAGAACAATTGCCTTCAGAGGCAGTAAAATGGCTGATTTCCCTCTTAGAGAAGCCCTCAAATCTGTATAGCTTCCCTCCACTCAAATTATTAATAAACAGGGAATAGTTCCCTCCCATAAAAAAAAAAACACAAAAAACAAAGCAAGTACCTGTTTCCAAATAGGAGTCCTGATAATTCTCAATTTCACCACACAGACACAACTGTGGTCAGTTGCATTGATTTCATTGACAGTATGGGTAGATATGGATCCCACTCTCTGTTGTGTCTGTGAGAATTTCAGAAATACTGCCTGAATATCTGAGATTCTTTGTTCAGACCATTTACCCTCAAACCTTGAATGTCCTTAAGCTACATCCTTGTTACCTATCCAGCACCTATGCATCCTTCAAAGTCCAGCTCAAAACATTTTCTCTGATTGTAGAAACACTCTCTAAGCTCTCCCTTTTCTGTCTTTTTATGTTTTGGGGTTTTATTTCTTTTTTATGAATTTAACAATCATAAGCAAATACAAATATGTCCATATACAGAGAACTTTACAAAACATGCAATCTATCAAGGGGTTTTGTACTGATAAAATTTATTATTCACTCAACAGGTTTTTATGGAATTTCTTCTATGCATGTCATTGTGTGAACAGATCTGGAAGATAACAGAGTAGTATTAGACATGGTTCCAGGACTCTAAAAGCTTATAATTTATTTAGAAGAAAAATATTCACATACCTGTTAGATAAGCCATAACTCAGACAAATATTTTATCTGTCTAAAACTAGCATAATATAGGCAGTCAGGTATTATTTAGAGCACAGGTTCATAGCCTTTTCCTATATTTATTTGTTTGTATCTGCATGTGTATATCAGCATCTTTGTGTATGTGAATTTAGTAAAGCCTTCTTATAAATGCTTTATTAAAGAGTCTATTGAAAAACTGTTATATTTGAATTAGAATTTAGCAAAAATAAAACTATTCTTCCCATCTAAGTTTGTGTAAACTCTGAAATATATCCAAGAACTACTATGGATATTGTTAAAACACCTGCTATCGCAGTTTGGAAGAAAGGGGGCTTACTTTATATGGCAATGGTCAATGAAGATCTCCTGGAAAAGATTAGGGATTTAGGCAGAACTTTGATGAAGTAAAAGACTTTAATGAATTAAGAGTATTTTAAGTACAGAGAAAATTTTGTCCAAACACTTGGAAAGAGGACTTAAAAATATAGCATTGGAGGAAGGATGAGAGAGAATCTTTGTGAATAAATGAAAAACTGTCTGGAGAGATCCACTTAATTTATGAAATAGAATCATTTTGTGATGGCCCTCATCATAACAGTGTAACTTCTAATGTTATTTAACACTATAAGAAGACAAGTAGATAAGGCAGATGCTGGAGGTAATAGCCTAAGCTGAGGTTTTGGTAAGGCAAAAGTTGTGACATGATCATAACATCCAACTGAGGTTTTGAATTTTTAAGTGACTTTCTCAAGGTTATATAGGTAACCTGTATCATCTGGATTTTGAACCTAGAACCTAAAATTCCAAATCCAATCATCTTTTATTGGACCACAAGTTGGAAAAATATAGTCTAGTTCTCTGGTATTTTGTTAATAGAGGGACCAGGGGGAATTTATTGCTTCATTTCTCTTAACTGACTTCTTCATATTTTCTTTGACACCTCATCCATAACCTACTTAAGGAAAAGCGTCATGGTCTCCATGACCTTTTTTTTTTTTACCAAAGCATTTGAAAAAATGTGAAAATTGGGGGGAAAGCTCCTTTTTTATTTGTTCATTTTTAATGAGTGAAACAAATTTTAAAGAATAATAATTTCAGAATTCCTTTTATAATGATTTCCCTTGGAATTCGTGATTATATTTCCTACCCAAAAGACTAGAATAGAGGAAGGCTATTTTGTGAAAGACAATATCAGAAATATCCATGTTTGAATCCTTGATGTTATCATTGATTTCTTTCTTTTTCATTCTTTTTTGTTTTTTCCTTTCCATCCTTTCTTTCTTCTTTCCTTCCTTCTTTCCTTCCTTCCTTCCTTCCTTCCTTCCTTCCTTCCTTCCTTCCTTCCTTCCTTCCTTCCTTCCTTCCTCTTTCTTTCTTTCTTTCTTTCTTTCTTTCTTTCTTTCTTTCTTTCTTTCTTTCTTTCTTTCTTTCTTTCTTTTTCTTTCTTTATTCCTTCCTTCCTTCCTTCCTTCCTTCCTTCCTTCCTTCCTTCCTTCCTTCCTTCCTATTTCTTTCTTTCTTTCTTTCTTTCTTTCTTTCTTTCTTTCTTTCTTTCTTTCTTTCTTTCTTTCTTTCTTTCTTTCTTTCTTTCTTTCTTTCTTTCTTTCTTTCTTTCTTTTTCTTTCTTTCTTTCTTTTTCTTTCTTTATTCCTTCCTTCCTTTCTTTCTTCTTTCCTATACAATTATATAATTAGAAATGAGGGTATTTCAATTCTATTTATGGACCCTCTCCAACATAACATAAAGCCCTCTTTCACCATCTTTGGCTAAGCCCCCATTATCATATACCTCTCCTATTCCCTGCTTCTTCTTTCTTCTCTCTCTAATATCTGTTCTATATTACCCCTAAACTATCAATCTTTTTATAAAATTCTAGTCATGTGATTATTCTGCTCAAAAGAAAACAAAAAACAAAAACTTTTAGGGGCTCAATACTGACTACCAAATAACATTCCTATTTTTCCCATCTTTCTTCAAAATCTAATAGCACTGTTCTTTTCCAGTCTTATCTTATATAACTTCTAACCATAATGCTTATTTTCCTGCCAAACTGTACCAACAGAATAATATTCTAGTGTTCTCCCATTCCTCCCTGTGCTTTCCAAGCTCTGTAATAAAGACAATGTCCCATATCAGATCAATCCTTTCCTTTAAAAAAAAAAACGTTACCTTCTTTCTTAAAATAGATAGTATATAGGAGTTCCAAGGCAGAACAATGATAAAGGTTAGGCAATTGGGACTTACTGGCTTTCCCAGGGTCAGACAGCTAGGCAGTTTCTTAGGCCAAATTTGAACCAAGGACCTCCTATCTCCAGGTCTGGATCTCTATCCATTGAGCCACCTGCCTGCCTCTGTTCTATCCATTTAAAAAAAAAGTCTTTATTCTTTAAAGGAAAACTGATACAAATAGCACCCAATCCATGATGGTTTCCTGAACCAATCAGCAAGAAATACACTTCTTCCAAAGACCTTACACATAGCATTCTGTTCTGTAATTTAACAATAAACTTAATATGTATTTACAGTATTAATGGATATTTATATTATATCTTCCTAATAGATTGTAAATTCCCTAATGGATTGCACCAAATCTAAACACTCTATCTCCATGACCCATTAGGATCTTCAAAAATGTTAAACAGAATTCAATTGAAAAGAAAAATATACCCCACCCCTTCTCCATATTAGAAGTTCAAAAGTTCCCTAGCATTGCTTCACTTAAAAAATCAGTGTTCCCTTTCTATAAGGCTTTTTTTTTTTTCACCTAGATCACACCTGCCGCTGAGATAATCACCAGGTTGCTTTGACAAGTTCCTGAAATGTTTGCATCATATGAATGCCACATTTGATGGTTTTCCACCTACCACTGGATATTAGCCAGGTTTGCTGTTATGTTACTTTCCTCTTTGTCCTCGGGTGCATTGGTCAAACCTTGAGCTGACTTGTTAGGCAGCATATATACAACCACTACCCAGGGAGCTCAAGTTGTGAAGGGAAAATCCTTATCTCTCCACCCCTATCCATCCCTAAGAAGCTCCAAAGACTTCATTTCCTCATGACTCCCATACTTAAAGTGGGAAAAATATAATTAGCACATTTTGGCTTCAAAGCAAATCGTAAACACTGGCTAATTAAACTTCCTAACACCTTCCTGAAGTGGTTCTGGTTATTCGCCTTTCCAAGCAGGTGGAGGTATGTGCCCAAGAGTCAGAGAATGCAGCTGTGTCTCTGAGGCGGGGTTAGGGTTAAGATCTCCCTATTACTCTGAGAGATTCTCAGGGTAAAAGTTGGTTTCATTGACCAAGAGGTCAGTTATCTATCAGTATGTCTTTACTGAGTGCCTGTTCTCTGCCCAGTCACATATTAAGTGCTGCTGTTGCGGTGGAAGTAAATATATATATATATATATATATATATACATATATATATATATATATATAAATAATACATTCTTAGTTCTCAAAGAGTTTACATTCAAGAGTAGGGCACCTGCAGTTTTTCTCCAGTACCTTGTAACTTGGATTATATTGATAGCAGCTGAATTCTTCTACATGTAGAAGGGAATGAATTTAGAATTTGTAAGGCAAGAACTGATTAAAATAAGGAGAAATCACAATTCCTTCCCTGGTCACTGTAGCACAGATAAACTCCCTGAATAACCCTGACCTGCTCACAACCTTTGAGGTAGCATCCCTGCCTCCTCCCATTGACCTCTGGTCTCTCTCCTCAACCTTTGTATCTAGTTCCAAGTGACTCTACCTCCCTCAACTGAATTTGCACCAAGTACCAGAATGACTAGTTATATTTCTGATGGGGGTGAATGTATAAACAGTTAACAATGTGGAAAAATTGTATATCATACTATGAAGTAAAGCACTAATTATTGATTAATGAAATCGGCTTATATTATGAAGATTATCAATGAAAATTAAAGTTGTCAATGGGAATTTTCTGACTGTAGGATTTCATCATGGTCTTATGAATTGTTATTCTAAATAGAGAAGAAAAGAGAAGACATATGTGGGAATACTCGCATCAGGTTCAGGGCACAGTAGAAAGATAGACATGATTGCTGAGGAAAATGTATGTTGTTGAGTAGTTATAAGATAATGTTACCTAGGAAAATTATTATAAAAGCCAGAAGGAACATGACAATCAGCCCCTCTATGACTCCAAATACCCTTCTCTCTAATTTCTCTGTCCAGAAAAAGGAACAATTCCCCAAATATGCTGTCTCCCCATGTTAGAATGTCAGGTCCCTGAAGGTTGCAAATGATTTACTTGATTTGATTTGATTTTTATCCTCAGCACTTAGTACTGGACATGCTACATAATTAGAATGTAAAATACTTAAGAAGGTAATGATTTTTTTGCATGTGCTTTGTGTGAGTGATTGTGCCTGTGAGAGAAATAGGGAAGGATGGGGGGGGGTAAGGAGGGAGAAATAGAGAAAGAGATGGGGGAGGCAAGGAGGGAGGGAGAGAGTGATCCAGAGCCAGAGAGACAGAGATAGACAGAGCCAGAGAGACAGAGAGACAGAAATTGAGAAACAGACAGAGCATGCAAGGGTTTTCATATGGGTACTTGTATTATTCTTAGCCTAATTCAAAATGTATAACTGACCTAATGAAACTAGCATTAATTGGTTTCTGTACATTTAGTTAATTTTCCTTATGTTAAGTGTGACTTTATGCCATATATATATATATATATATATATATAAAAATATATATATATATACTTTTCATTGTTTTTTTGTCGTGTTTCTAATCATGTGATATTGAAGACTAGATATTACTACAAGGACATTTTCAAGATGTATGTCTCTTAAAGAACAGAAAGTGATCATTAGAGATCCTGCAGATTTAGGTGAAGTCAAGCTTTTCAAGGACCATACATTCTACTCCACATTGAAATCTGGCTAGTTGCAGAAAGAAGAAAGTTTGGTCAAAAATATACCATCACCAAGAACTGATTAACGATTGCTTCAAAACAGTCTAATGGCTCTTCATTAAAAAAAAAAAGACATTCAGAAAGACCTTCAAAGTGGAAGGAATGTTATTGATTCCTCTAAATAAAAATGTAACTGCTAACTATAAATATAGAGGAGAAAAAAGTTTCTCATGGACTAGAACATACAAAGGCTGGAATACCAGAGATTGGAGAAGGGCAATTTATAATAATGAAAGTTACTTTTTCATTCAAGTTTATTCCAAAATAATTGTCTGAAGAGATCCAAGTAAGCCAACAAAATTTAGGTAGTTTCATTGGATTGTAAGCCTTCTACCCAAAATATAATGAGAATGGCGATAGTGATTATAACTGCTTTTGGCCCTGGAAATCTTCTCTCCACTGAAATAACTATACTGAAATTATATATATATATATATATATATATGTATGTATATATATATGTAAATATGAATATAACTAAAATAATAGTTTATTTTAAGATAAGGGAAGGAAGGGAAGGGATTTGGGATGATTTATCTAAAACCAAAATCAAGTGGTTTAAACTACACTATTTAATATTTCATTACCTACAAATCTACTTCCTACAACTAGTTAAATGAATACCCCCTTAATTAATATATAAAAGCAGGAAGGAATTGAAGGTAGCAGGATCAGGGTTCAAAGGAAAGGTCTCACTGATAGTTGTCCCCTGGAGTCTTGAACAACTCTGTTGGAAATCACTCTCAACATCTACAGGATTCACAGGGATAGACTGGATCACAAGGAAAGCCACAAGAGAGAGAATATCTAGCTCTCTAGGTCCACCCCAGAAGAACTAGTCTCAAACTCAACTCCTGGCTATTTAACTGTCTCTCTCAGACAAAGCAAACTGCCCTGTTACTTCTCCAGAGTTCTGGAACCTTGTTCTTCTACCTTGCAGGATCCTGCTTTCCTTATAACACCACTGAGGGAATTATGAACACTGACATCCTTAGAACCAGAATATTTCTCCTCCCCCCCCCCATTTTAAAAATGTTTCTAGTTAGATGTAGAAATAATTTTGACAACGTTTTTTGACATTTTAAATTCAGGTTTTTTCTACCCCCTCCTACCTAAGGCAGTCAATAGTCTGTTATAGTTTATATTAAAACTTTCATGTAATGCATATTTCTGTATTGCTCATGTCATGAAAGAAGACACATATCACACATTCAGTAAAAATCTCATGAAGAAATTACAGTGGAAGATGCCATCCTTTGATCTTCATTCAACAGTTCCTTCTATCACTATAGACTGCATTTTCATCATAAGTCCCTGACAGTTCTCTTGGAGACTTGCTTTGAAGATAATAGTTTAGGCTTTCATGGTTGGTCATCATATATTTCTATTGCTGTATATATTATTCTCCTGGCTCTATTCACTTCACTTTGCATCAGTTCACATAAGTCTTTCCAATCTTTTCTGAAATCATCCTTTAATTGCTCCTTATGGCACAATAGTATCCCATTAGAACCACATATCACAACTAGTAAGTTCATTCCTAAGAGATGGACAATCCCTCATTTTCCAATTCTTTGCTACTGCAAAAAGAGCCACTAAAATATTTTGGTACAGGTATATTCTTTTACCTTATCTCAGATCTCTTTGGGATACAGATCCAATAGTAGTACTATGGGTCAACAGGTATGCATAGTTTTGTGATGCTTTGAGCAGAGGCAGAATTTTTCCAGAATTGTATAAATTTGAAGATCAAGATTCAATATTGAACATGGTCTCATTTTATGTCACATGTCATGAAAGGTTAAGAAATTTATTTAAGAAATCAAGCTAAACATACTTCAGTGGTCTAGGAACTTGCCTGATTTAAACCCCATTGAAAATCCATATACTAGTATCAAGACAAGACTTGAAAAAATGGGCGATACATCCAAGGTGCATTTAATATGCAATATGATAGAAGTGTGAATTCATGGTGAAAGGTGAAACGATGTGTGTCAAAACTCTGTGAAGTCCATACCAAGTTGTGTATAACAAGTGATTACTATGAAAGGATAACATATTGCCTGGTAATTTTTTATAACCAAAAATTATAAGTTTCTTATATTATACCTATTTAAATATTTTACTTCCTCTTATTTTGCATATCATTGTAGCAAACAATTAATTGATGCTTTTTGATGAGTTCATTCTGTCTTTTATTTAGTAGTATAATAGAATGGGAAAATATTTAAAGAGTATTGTTCCTTTGTCAATATATAGGAGATTTTCAAGTAATGGAACAGGGAGGGATCAGGAAGGATGGTTTTATTGAGAATATGAGCAAATCTTAGGCAGCAGTTAAGAAACACATGAACAAATAGAATTTATGTGATTCATTTCTTTAGAGTAAAACAGAATAGGGGAGAAGAAACTGTGAATGATATCTATCCAAAATTAGTACAGTTAAATTTTCTTATATTAAAGACTTGTAAAACTAAGACTTCTGGAGACATGCTGTTTATGTCTTTGAACTGACATGTGCCTACCAGTTGTGGCATGTAGAGACATCTATTTAGTCATTTTCCTTCCCCATCCCAGGTATAGGAACCATGCTATAGGTATTATTTAGTCAGAACAAAATAAGTGAATTCAATAAACATGTCCAAAGGCATAATTTGAGACTCAGAACCTGTAGGTGAATCATATTATTTTAATATCTCAAGTTGATGATGTGCTTTTTACCATTTCAAAATTCATTTATATCTATGATCTCCTTTGACCTTCATAACAGGAGTGTGATGTAGCAGGGCAGAGATTATTATCCCCATGTTAAAGAGGAGAAAAATGAATACAAAAGGTTAATTAGATTATTGAAAGTTAAACTAAAGGCCAAAACTGACATGGAGATCTGGATCACTTATAACCATCTCAAATACTGTTACAAAGAACACAAGGCCTCTACCATAGACAAGCATCAAACTGGAGAGCTGAGATGTATAAATAAATGTGGTAGATCCAAATTCAAGGCCTAGTAATCTCATTTTATTTTTTTCTGCGTTTTTTTTTTTGAAAATTGCAGAGTGGTGAAGTTTATGTACTAGGTAGCTGAGCTAGTATTCCTATCCAACTTCTGCTCTTCAAGTCTTGTCCTTGATGTCAGTCTTGGTTAACCTTCAATGTTTAGGGGAGATACTTGTAATCTGGGATAGGGATAAATTTAATCAGTGGCAGATCATGTTTCAATCTGGCTCAACATTTTGTGATAGGAAAAGGTAGATTGGGGGATAATATATGATAATTTATAGCGTCTTGAGTTTTATAGAGGCAGTGTGGTATATAATAGAGTGAGAAGATTAATATTAATCCTAAATTTTTATTGATCATATTTATAAGTAATTAATCTTGTCCTATACTGCTTTCTCTCCCTGTAACTACTTTTTATTTTTTTTTTACCTGAACACATTTCAGAATTCAGCTCCTCTATAATGGGTTAAGTTTAGAAATCTAACTCTTCCATTAGTAATTTGTGCTGGTCTTGGAGAGTATGTGAGAAGAAAGGAATTGGGGCTGATGTCTTTAGCTACAAATCTATTCTTCAAGGATTGTCTGGTTTGCAGTCCAAATATCTGGTTTTCTGTCTTACACCTAACCTATGTAATAGAGAATGAAATAAAACAAGACTTTTTCAAAAGAGGATAAAGGCAAGAGTTTGCAAAAGAGGGTCTGGTCACACACACAGAACTGAAAGAACTATATTAGAATCTGGGGACATCTTAAAACCAGAAACCTTGAGACTGTTGGGATCATTTGTTCCTGTCCTTCTGGGGGAGTGGAGAGTTAACTCCCTGGGGGTGGTTCTGTTTAAGCCTGAAGGAAAGTGATTTACCTATTCCTTGAGAGCTGGAGGTTCCTACTTTCCAGCTATTCAGAGATCTGGGGATCCAGTCCATCCCTGTCTCTACCTGTGTTCTTATAAGGTCCTGTATCCTGAGAGTCTCTGACTACTGTGTGAGAGAGATGACAATAACCAGTGAAGTCCTGTTAGTGAGAACAGCCCAGCCATGTTGGCCTTAAGCCTAAAAGGTGATTGAACTAAGAGGTCAAGCTATCAAATATCTGATGAACGTTTTAACTTGCCTACCAATAAATTGGAGAACCAGTTAGATAAGATTATAGAGCTAGTGTGGGGTTTACAGGTAGATAGAGTAGAGAAAGGTAGCCTGAAGAACTTGAAGATGGCTTCATGTGAAGTCTATATGAGAAGGAAGGAATATCCAGATTTTATAGCTTAGGGGCTCCTTTTTCTGGTCTTCTTCCCTTTCTCTTTTACTTTGATAATAATAAACCTAATTTAATGTTTTAACAAGCTATAATATAGTCAGTTAGTGTTTGGCCCACAAGCTGCTTCTCTGTTGGCCTAGTCTCTGAGTGATATACTGTGAAACATCAAGTCTACAAACTTTTCTATCCATAATATCAGCCTATTTCACATACAAGAGACCTTCTTAGTTTCATGAAATGGGGGTAGGGAAAGGACGACAGGTTGCTAAATCTAATTACCAAACTTCCAACCAATCATGTTGTTTCAGTAAGTTGTAGAGAAAGTATTTGTCTACAATGATAGGAAGAGATTCCTCCCCAGGAATCATAGATTTATCCCTATCACCATCTTTATCTTTATCCTTCATGTCTGGAATATACTTAAATACTTCAATTAATTTATTGATTGAAATAAAGAAAAGGATAGAGGTTGAAGTGGAGAGAAATTTTGTTAGCTGGGGATCTACTCTTAAAAGAAGAATGAAATAAGTAACAATTTTCTTTGGAGAAAAACCAGAGGAAAGAAAAAGCTTAATTGTAAATAAGAAGGTCTAGAGGGGAAGGAAAGTTCAATTAGTATGCATATATGATTTTCATGTTAGTTTATTTGGTTTTTTATTTGGGAGCTCTGGTTTTATATGATTATTTTCTTACAAAAATAAATAATATGGAAATATGTTTTGAATGATAATTCACGTATAATCCATATCAAATTGATTCCACCTCTGAAAGCAGGGAGAAAAGGGAGAGAGGGAGAAAATTTGGATCATTTAACTTAAGAAAACTTTTGTGTTGATTTCTTATTACATGTAAGGTATCTTTAAAAAATAAAGTAGTATGCATGATATGCATATAGATCTCTGACCACTGTTTTGAGGAGCATGAAAAATTTCATCTGGTATTTAAGATTTTTATTAGATATATAATATCTAGGTGTTACATGGTTTTCTGGGAGCATATGAGGATCAAGGAGTCATGAGAAGAAGAATTCTATGATTAAGGAAAATTTTGCAATACTATATGGAAGGTTCTGTGAAATTTATGTGAAAAGGCAGGGTTGGTGAAGACAGATTCAGAAGGGGAAAGGTTGAGATGAATAGGGATAAGAGAACAGGGAATAGATTCTGAAGACTGAACTTTTCACTTAGGCAGTCAGAACTGATTTACCAGAATTGATAAAGTTGAAGGAGTTTGTTAGCCATTGGCCAGGCATGTAGCAACACTTAATTGAGTTTTTTGACAGTGTAAACTAGAATTATTTTTCTTTTGAGCTCTGAGCAACAATGGCTTTAAACCTTCTCAAAGATATGCTACTTAAAGACTATTAATAGTGTGTAGTTCATTTTCTCAGGCTATAGTCCTGGGCATGGCCCTAGAAGTGCTGAAAGCTCTAGTAGTCAAGGTTCTCATGATGAAAATAATTGCCTAATTAATAGGGCTTATCCTGGTTTCTTACTCAAGATTCTCATAGAATGAAGCCTGGTGTCTAAAACTGGTCCTAGGCAGGGTGAGTCCAAATAAAAGCCTCTCTGTTTTAGTCCAAATACAACAATAATGGGAAGTCATAGCACTGTTACCATGAATCAAAGCAGAGTAGGAGTAGGCTCTAGCACTTTTGCTTACATGGAGATTGAAAGGATGTTTTCCAACCCACTCTTCAAGTAGAGCTGAGGTTTGGGAATCCATTCCCAGTAACTACTCTGATGGTAGTTTTTAGTTATCATGAAACTTTTGAAGTTCTGAAGTATTAATTTGAGATTGAATAAAAATGGGTCTACTTGTATATAATGACTAAAGAGATAACCAGTCTCTTTCAAAATCATCATAGCAGAAGGATCATATAAAGTTACCTTCCCTACCCCAGCTTCTTTCCTCCAGAGTAAGCTTATTATTCACTATGCAAGACCAGTAAGATATTCTAAGAGATAAATATTTTGTAAAGTCATAAGACAATCAATGTTGCACCTTTAATCAATTGCATTTTCTCATTTTTTTTCTTATGTTGTTTCCATAGTGGGAATAAAACACATCTGATCTTCATTTCTAAGATTGAAGAGAGCACATCTATTTATTCCTACCACTTTAAGTTCACAGTACAGGCAGTCCAAAATTGCTAACATAGTTGAAGTTTATTTCTAGGCTAAAAACAAACAAACAAAAAACCTCAGTGATTCATAAATGTGTATTATTTTCTCTTTCTTTTTCAAGAAATAAGTCCATCTCTTCCCAATAGATCCCTGATAGGCACTGAGTTTTTCACCCTTAAATCAATTTAGCCTTAAGCTCAATTTTCCACAGTTGAATGCTCATCTTGATAAACTCCTTAGGGCTTGGTCCCTGGAGAATTTTGTTAAACCTAATTTTATTAAAACTTAGGATATGAAAACCTTGTTTGCATAATTATCTACATTAAATATTTCTACCTTTTTCTTTAGAGACTTGCCTGATAATCTCCCCATTTTTTCATTTGCCTTTAATATATTTTTCAGGACTTGTGAGTGAGTTGCTGTTCAAAACAGTTATGAGAAACACAGCTATAAAATTAAGATGTAATGTTTTATTTTTCTCAAGAAGAAATTATATGTAAATTATTATAAACTACTTTCTTTTGACTTTTTTATTTGTGGAAGTATTTCCAGCATGAAGTATGTGTTGGGGCATCAGGTATTCTAATCTATTAATAAATAAGTTTTTATTTTGAGTAATACTCTTTTAAGTGCTTTGAGGTAGGAAATAAGTATAGCACGGTTCATGACCATAAATAGTTTATTATTCTTCCCTTTTCCCTAGGGGGATAGAATACCAAGAAGATGAAGTATCTGGTGAAGAAAAAGAACTGTCTCCTGGATAACTGAAGATTATGTATTCCTTGGTGAATTTTAAATTATAAGGTCCTCCCATATGGCAAATATTTAAACCTTGGGAGACATAAAGATAATTTTATAATCTGTCAGTCAGCTAGAATTTATTAGCATCTACTATGTGCCAAACCCTTTGCTAAGCACTGGTAATACAAAAAAAAGGTCAAGAAACAGCAGGCTCTTAAGGAAATTACAGCATAATATGAGACAAAATATGCAAACAAATACGTAAAAAGTCTATAATTTTATATTATATAGATAACTTAGAGATAATAAGCAAATACGAATCACTGTCATTAAATTGGAAAAGGGAAAAGTTCTTATAGAAGGTGGAAATTTTGCTTGGACTGAATAATATCAGCAAAGTCAGGAGGTAGAATTGAGGAAGGAGAAAATTCCAGGCATATAGAATAGCAAGGGAATACACCAGGAGTTAGGAGATAGATAATGTGTATTATGAGAAACAGCAAGGAGGCCACTGTCATTGGATTATAGAATTAATTGGCAGAGGAAGGTATAAGATGTAAGAATGCTAGAAAATTTGTACTGGTACAGGTTATAAAGGCCATTAATGATAAACAAAGGAGTTTATAAAAATGGGGAAAGCACCTGTTTGCAGCTCATTTTGTGGTGGCATAGGGTGGCATTTTGAGAGTATATCCAATAATAGGGAAATGGATGAAAAAGTTGGGGTATATGATTGTAATGAAAACTTCTGTGTTATGAGAAATGATGAGAAGGAAGAATGAAGAAAAACATACGTGAATTGATGAGCAGAACCAAGAACACTGTATAAAATAACAGCAAATTATATGATGAAAATGAGCCCAGAAGAATAACAAGAAAATAAAAGTGATGTTAGCATCAGAAGAGAGAATAGAATATGTATAGGAGATGTTATAAAATTGGATTTAAGGGCAGTTGAGTGGCTCAATGCATTGAGAGTCAGGCCCAGAGACGAGAGATACTGGTTTCAAATATGGCCTCAGATTTTCTAGCTATATGATCTTGGGCAAGTCACTTAACCTCCATTGCCTAGCCCTTACCTTACTTGTGCCTTAGAATCAATATCCAGTATTGATTCTAAGATAGAAGGTAAGGGTTTTTAAAAAAAGCTAGGAAGTGTCTGAGGCCAGATTTGAACCCAGTGTCTCCCATGTCTGGGCATGACTCTCATTCCACGGAGTCACCTAGATGCACCCCATCCCCCCAAACTCCAGTATTTATTTTAAGATGGAAGTTAAGGGTTTAAAAAAGAAAAAAAAAGTAGGAGTGTTAGAATTAGAGATGAGGGAGAAGAAAGACACCTAAGTTTAGAGTACTGTGAGGATAATGTTATTCTCCATTGTAATAAGGAAGTTAACAAAGAGGCTTTTGGAGAAACCATAATGAATTTAGTTTTAGACATACTGAATGTTCAGTGTCTATGGGTCATCTATTTTTTAAATGTCCAATAGGAAATCTGAAGAGTCTAGCCCGCAAGTTAGGCTAGACTAGAGAAATATATCCAATAATTATCTGCACTAAGATGATAGTTGAATCTATGGAAAATAATGAAATCATCAATTGAAATGCAGGGAATCCCAAAAATTTTGTGCAGTTTTAGTTTTAGTAGCTTCAAATTGCAGTAGGATTTTGAATTATAGAAGGTGAAGACAAGGTTTAGAATAAATTCTTTTGGCACATCCATAGTGATTGGGCATGCTCTGGATGAAGATGAAGTAAAGGAAACTGATTTCTAAAGATATCTCATGTGGTCACTAAGTGGCTTAGTAGATAAGAGACCTATTAACCAGAGGTCTGGGGTTCATAATTGGCTTCACATACTTCCTAGCTTTGTGACCTTAAGTAAGCTAATTAACCCCAACTGCCTAGCCCTTACTATTCTTCAGCCTCAGAATGCACACTCAGTATTGCTTCTCAGATAGAAGGTAATAGTTCAAAAAAAAATTCAGGCAAATGATCTCTAGTGTTATTTTCATAAAGAACTATTTAATATTTCCCTTTACCTCTCCAGTTTTGTGGATTTGAAAATTATAATTATAGAATTTTAATGATAGAAGAGGTCATACAGACTATCATATCTGATACCTACACTTTATTGACATCAAAACTAAGGTAAATATGTATTGTATAATATTTCTATCATATAGCTAATTAAGTTCAAAGACCAGA
Source organism: Monodelphis domestica (assembly GCF_027887165.1). Classification (NCBI taxonomy): domain Eukaryota; kingdom Metazoa; phylum Chordata; class Mammalia; order Didelphimorphia; family Didelphidae; genus Monodelphis; species Monodelphis domestica. The sequence continues at coordinate 407,073,898 of NC_077229.1, read as the reverse complement.
ATAGAATCCATCTCCTAATTCTCAGTTCAGTGCTCCTTCAACCATGCCATAATGTTTATCAGTCTCCATACATGCACTAGTGCCTCTGTCTGTCATGAACTTTGCCTTGTTGATCCCAGCAACCTAGAAGTTAGTTCCTGCAGAGTCCAACATCCTGTCTGGATTAAAATATCCCAAAATAAGTGCCTATCCTCACCTGGCACTATCCTGACCTGTTATCACCTCTACCACCTACATGGTCCAGACTCATGAATATGTTTTCATATCTTATTCTTAACATAGTTGCATTTTGACTTTGGTGATGATGAATTCTGAAGTTACTCCTCAATCTAAGATTCTGCGATTAAGTGAATTTTTAAATAAGAAAAGTCTAAGTAATACAAGTACTTGTGAGTTATCACTTTATATGTAGCTATTTCATCTTTTCATATATAACAGGTATTGCCTTCTATGTTCTGGGGATCACATTATGTGTAATAAATATCTACAAGTAATAACATGTAACAAAGATAGTGTATTAGTATAATTTAAAGTTTTATGTTAAATGTAGAAAAAGGGAATATGTATTATCATATCTTGTGTTTCAGGATATCTAACTCTAGTCTATAAGAACAAGGGTTTCAGATTACAATTGTTAAAATAAAATTGTCAATGGACCATACTTATCAACTTGGACTAGCCTATAAAGTTGTTGTAAGCAGCTGTCTTGTAAGCATGATCAGGTCTAAGAGTTCCTGGAAGAGTCCATTCCTTAACTATACCTCCAGCCTTTCCATTGGTGAAAGGGGAACGAGATGAGTTCTCTATTTGTACCCATATTCATACCTAACTCCCATTCTTCTATGACCAAAAATGACATCAAATCCAACAGTGTATTAGAAGCCACTAACACATTTTATATAAGAATAATGATAAATAATTGCAAGAGGGGACAAATAAATCACAAATTAAAGTGAGCATGAACACACACACTTTCCTGTTTAGTCTATTTTTCTTCCCTAGTTTGAGGAAAAGAGTAGGAGTACTTTGAAGAAGTTGCTCAGTTACTAGAGTAGTATTCTTCCCAAATTTGAAACAGGAGAGAGGTTGTTATCAATTATAGTTGCGCATTATCATCTGCTAACATGTCATGGATCTATCCCCTGCTCTACTAGTAATTATAGCATAACCTCTCAACCAAAGGTATCAAAATCTATAGGCAAAGACAGAAGAACCTAGACGATTGATTCTGCAAAGTACAGGTGAAATCAAGATGGAAGATGATATCAATTCTCACCATATTGAACTGGATTCCTTTCTCTTTCAGATCCTTTTGGCCTTTATCTCTGATACCACAGTCCTCTGCTTTAATATTACCAAAGTCTTTTACATTTCTTCAAATGGCTTACATTTTTGAATCCCACAATTTCTCAAAGAGATTATCCTCTAGGAAGTGTTTTCTTTTAAAAGTATTTAAATATAATTGTTCCTACTCAAAGAGCGATTGAATTTACCTATTATATGATCCTAATAAGAGTTATGCTGTTAAATGGATAGTAGATCTTTATTTCCAGAGCCAAAAGATGCATCCCATGTGTTTTTTCCCCTTATGGAATGAGGAATTCTAAAATTTAAATATTTCCCTCCCTAAAACCCTACTAGAGATTTCCACTAAATATGGGAAATTACGTGGGAATATTGAGCTGGGAAGAAGGCCTAAGAAGTCATATCATTCAATTTAACTCATCTTAAATTGTAACTATAGTCCATTAAAAAGAAGTGTTTGATACTAAGGCATCCTATGACTTAGTTGAATAGTGAGAATTAGAATCTAGGTTCTCTGACTCCAGGACCAGTGTTATTTCTACTACATTAAGGAGTAGCTTTACATCACACCTTGAAACATGGTGCTCTTGAGCTTGTCATGAGTTTTTCATGAGTTTGTCATTTCATTATCTTACTTGCTAAATTCGTGTTTGGTAATTCAACATGACAAGTTCTAGCCCATGGATATAAATGGTTTCTATTCAACATATCCCTGTTTCTAGTTAGTAGGATCATTATGAAGAGGAAGAATGTCTTAGAAAAGTCAAAAAGACTTATACTCAAGCCTCACCCCTGGCTCATTCTAATAGTGTGTCAATGGACATTCCAATTGACCAACTGATGTTCCCAGAACAGTCTCTAAAATCATTACGTATAGATGAGCAGTTAATCTACAATGCTGCAGAAAGTTTCCATACAAGACATTCATAATGCTGATAAATTTGCAAGTTGGATCTCCCACTACTGACTTATTTGTAATTCTATAATAATCATTGGTGAATATTTTCTGTGACTATGTGTGCACACTGAGAATGGTGCTTAGACAACAATTTCATGATTTTTCCAGTAATGACTTCATTTCTTAGACTTAGCCAAAAGCCTTGATATCCTCTCAATATGGGAGGAAACATTTCCCTGGAGAATCCCTAGAGTTATGAGCAGGCCCTCATAATTGATTGGTAAGATTGGTAAAATGAAAATTTAGAGCTAAAATATTTCATTTTTATAAGAAGATATTAATGCAAGCCATACAACTGGATCTGGAGGCTTGGAAGAAAAGAAGAGAATTTTTTTTAATGTTGTGAATCATCTAGTCTTTGCAAACTCAGTAAAGGATTTCTGTTGGCATTCTAAACTTCTTTATGTCCATAGTCTTTAATGAAGACTAATTCTTTCTTTGTAAAAACAAAACATCAACCACAAAATGCATCCAACAATCATTGGAATTCTTGAAAGTGAGGGTCTATTAGGATCAATAAAGACATAGGAAAAAGTTAATGAGTGTGCCCAATAGTAGAGATATTTCTGAGATACTGAACTAATGAGAAAAATATTCCAGAACATTGGATTACCAACTGTCCTATACATACATTATTAAGATGATTTAATTCATGAACATGCAACTTTACAAGGTAATTCTCTGCCTCTTTAGATACAGGTAAACATGGGGACCTATGCTTCAGGGAAGTTAGTGTTTCTTTTCAATAGTATACACATTTATGCTCACCAACAGGTCTCAGAAGTCACCTGGGAAAAATTATATTCCCCACCTATACTTTTAGAACTTTACTTGTTCAGATTTGGTTTTCTCATTTGATTGTTCATTCCCAAACCTTACTGCTGATGGTCTTATTCTGCTATGAGGGAATGGATGAACAAATGAATGAATGAATGGATAGATGGATAAATAGGTGAATGAAGGAATGAAAAAACAACTATTAAGTTCTTACTATGTTGAAATTACTCTGCTGCAGTTAAAATAGAAAATTAAAACATTCCATTTTTTTTTTTCCAGAAGGTTGTATTCTGGTAGGGGAATCAGCACACATTTCAGTAACAAGTCAAATGGAAAGACCTTGTGCTTCAAAAGGTATAGAGACAGATATCTTTTTCAAATGTCATTTCTATTGATAATAATTGTCTATATCTGGTATTGAATCATTTGAAAGGGCCAAGAACTCTGGTAGGGAGAACTTTCTTGTTTTGATCTTCAATAGTTGCAAATGTTATGGAGATAGGGAAAAAATATCAACAACTATTTATTAAGTGTATACTCTGTGACAGTGTGTTTATATAAAGGATAAAAGAAAAACAAATATTCTCCAAGGCCCTTAAGGGTATCCATTCATTCACACCAATGTGTTACTGTTTGTAGATGTTCTTTTACTTAAATTTTAAGAGAATGTCATCAAGGGACAGTGTTTTACAAAAAGTTTTTAAAAACCCCTACAAAATATGAATAGGTAGATTACTTGGGAGCAAGGGACTTTCCAGATCCCCCAAAGCTTGTCATATTATTCCATTCACTTTTTGAAAATCTGTTTCTAATTTTACACCAAATGGTAATTGGACCCTAACAACAATCTATAAAGGAAGAAGTTTACATGGGGTGGGTGATCTAGTCTTCAGGAACTTTCTCCCTCCCTTCACATCATACCAGCTGACATGGAAATCAGTCATTTTATTATAAGCTAATTACCATTCACTTTTTATCAGCTAACAAATCGATTTGCACAGCGCTTTTTAAAATTCAGGAACTGCTTTACGAATTTGTTGAAACAAAGAGGGTCATTACCAAGTCCCATTATCAATCCTGCCAGCTTTCTCCTGGGCCATAATTATTCTAACTACGAGGAGATTCTTGATAGGAAGACAGGTCATTGAGGCCCTGCCGGTTTGAATCTTGTGCACGGGGCCCTTCCCAAAATGTGTCTGTAAGGAGGTCTTCTCTATCCCTGTAACATGTCAGTGACTACAGATAATAGAAAGCAGCCTGCCTACATCATCATCCTCAATTAGCATTTACTGACCTTCCAGGGAAGGCAGAGCCATGGAGCTAAGACCAAGGTGAAGGATCCCCTTCTGTGGCAGCTTGGAGATGCTCAGATGCCACATCTCAGTCCTTCCCTCCAAGCATGTGGCCACCTGGTTTAGGTACCTTAAAACACTAAATCATTTCCCAACTCATATCCATCCAAAGGACCTCTAATTTACCCCATCTGATTGGTCACACTTTTTCTTTGATTCCCCTGAGCACTAAGGTAGTAAGATACTGATCTATTTGGGCATGTTTATTGATATGTGAGTGTTTCTGAGTTGCTGAAGGACAGTGGCTTTTGTCTCTCCTAGGAGGCCACAACTGTCTCAGCAAACAAGTATAGACATGGCACAATTTCATTTTAAAACAAATACCCCTGAAAGAAGAACCACTTGCCTAGTAATGATCATTTAATACTTGCGTGAGGTGGCATGGGAAGGTGAGGTACAGGCTCAGTAATACTACTATTCACCCATTTGTTTCTACTAGTGATGGAAATTTGGACAATTAGCATCATAGAATGTTGTAACTTGAAAGAAATTTAAAGGTCATTGTGTCTACCCCCTTATGTAAAAATGTGAATCCTCTTAAGAAGGAAGAGAGTCAATATTGGATAATAGAGGGTTCAAATGGTAACTCAGAACAGTGGGAAAACCACTGCACTTAGAGTCTGAAGACATGGATTTCATTATCTTCTCCTAATCCACCTAACCATGTCACTATTGGAAAGTCATTAAAATTTTTGAGTCTTAATTGCCTTACTTTTAAAATAGAGAAAATAATAATTCGTTCATCTATGAGAAAAAATCAAATGAACTATTATTGTTACTACTTTTATTATTTTCTTAGTTATTACAAATATGAGTCAATGTAAGAAGGAAAATGGCACAAATAATTATAATTAGCTTAAACATTGATATAGTGATATTCCGGCATCTGCCTTTGGCCCAGTAGGGGAACCACACAGTAAATTGCTAAGGTTACTGAAGTTTACCACACTAAACACCAAAATATTTTGTTTATTTGAACAATTTTGCATGGAAGTTTTCCTAAAATCTGTTTGATGTTCTTCGGTATTGCAATACATTTTAAAAATATGACAAAAATATTTGACCACATTTTCTTGATGATTAAAGTTATCATTATAATCAGCTAAAAATAAGGAAGCTGAAGGAAATCAGTAAAATAATAAAAATAATAAAAAAACATATTATATATATACATATATATATATAGGCTTAATATATTTTTATAAACTAAGAGTAAATGGACTTTGAGGGAAGTTCTTAACAGGTAACCTAGTAGTCAAATCCATAAGTCCTAATAAATAGACTTGTAACATTGACTTTAGCTGAAATAATATGACTGTGGTTTCAGTTAAAAACATTTTTCACTTAGATATAGATAGATAGATATAGATAAATAGATATAGATTTTTTCTTAGTTAAACATAAAAAATAGCCTGGGCACAAACCACATGAGAATATTAGGAAGTAATTCAGGGCATCCGAGCATATAATTAAAGATGGAGGGAGGGGCTGAATATTTGCCTGAAATAATTAAAAAGCTATATAATAGTTCACTATACGACAAAATGTCAGGGCCTCCACCAGGTCCTCAGTAAGATTTAGGAACCTCCATTTAACTTCTCAAAAATTAAGCTCTTTCAAGAAACAATGGAGCTGTAAGTCATGATGTTTCATACTATTATTTGATTGACTTTAAATTATATGATTAAAAAATGCATGATCATTTTATAGAATTTTAGAGCCAAAGAATAGGCAAAGTAGATCATTAGTTTTGAAAAACTTGCAATATCAGATTTTTCAGTAAGAACATAGTAAATAATTGATAGTAGTTCCAACTGATGAAATGTACTATTGCAAGCAAGCCCTCCTAATCAAGCAATCAAAAAGCATTTAAAAAATGCTCACTCTCTACCAGACACTGTGTTAGGTGTTGGGGATACAAAGAAGTGATGAAAATAGTTTCTGTCTGATAGGAACTCATTCACAGATGGAGGAGACCACTTATGTAAATAGGTACATAATCAAGTTAAGTCAATTAAGCATATATTAAGCCATTACTATGTTCCAGGAAGTACTTTCAAGAGACATAGAGATTACATGTAAGTGATTCAGGGCATCTAGGTGGCTCCTGGATTCAAATGTGATCTCAGACAGTTCATAGCTCTTTGATCCTGAGCAAATAACCTAACTCCAATTGCCTTGCCCTTACTTCTCTTCTACATTAGAGATTTACTTAGTATTGATTCAAAGACAGAAGATAACAAGTTAATATGTATATATATATATATATATATACTAGATGGTTAGTAAAAATCTAGAAAGGGAAGCAGATATCACATACCTTTCTCAATAAAAAAAGTTTTCACCAAATTAATTTACTTTCCTTTTTTATAGTTGTGAGACTACAGAATTCTGTAGATATCATTTCCAAATTTTGGCAAAATGTTTTCCCAAACCATGCTATTCTTGTGAAAAAGGATTGGATATATAATTTTCAGTAGCATATGTAAGTGTACTCTGAATTGGATCACTGACCATATTTGAAGGGTATCCAGTAATAGTTTGGTGTCAGCTTCAACAATCTTAGAAATTGGCATTTGTTCTTGTGTTATTTGACATCATTGTTAATGATTTTGATGACAGTGACATGCTTTTAAAGTTACAGGTAATGCAAAATTGTAAGAGGTAGTTCATACAATGCATGACAGAGCCAGGTATGTAGCCATCTGACACGACAAATATTTCTAAAAGGAAAAAACATATTAGCACAAGTGACAGACAGTGAATCAGTCTGAAAATTTTCAATTTGTCACACCTATGGATCTTCCACCTCCAAGAAGTGATAGGTCAGAGATATTTTCTTATATCTCTTCATTTGAGTCCCACATATTCTTTATCATTTTCTCATATTTACTTTTAATTTTTTAGTGTGTACTGGTTCTTTCCCTCTGCATTTTGTATTTATGAAGTGTATAGTTTTCTTGATTCTGTTTATTTCACTCTGCATCAGTTCATATAAGTCTTTTAATGTGTTTCAACACATAGATCATTTCTTACAGCAAAGTAATTCCATGTATCAATTTGTTTGTTACTGTTTGATGGGCATCTGATTTTTTTTTTTAATTCTTAGTTATGACAAATTTTGCTGTTATATTTTCAAGCATAGGGCACTTTTGTTTTCTCTGTAGCAGTTTCCTTGGGTTATAAGATTGGTAATGGAATATTTGAAGCAAAGGGTATGGTCATTTTAGTATTTTTTTTTGCATAATTCCAAATTGCTTGTACCATGACTATTTTTCCTCATCCTCTGCAATACTGACTTTTATAATTCTTTAACAATTTGCAGGTTGTAAGTGAAATCACAGGATAGTTTTGAGTTGTATTTTTCTTATTACTAGTGATGTAGAGGATTTGTTCATGTGATTATGAATATTTTGCTATTCTTTTGAGAATGTTCATATCCTTTGACATGTTACCTATTACAGAAGGATTATTGATTATATATATGACTAATATTTATTTATTATTATAATACATAATAAGTTATAAATACATATATATTGAGAGACAGAGACAGAGTGAGTTTATTTTGGATGTCAAACTTTTATCAGAGAAATTTGTTGCAAAGTTTATACCCTTATATAATAATTTCACTTTTTATCACAATTATGTTAACTTTGCTGAATTTTTTCATTTTAAAATATTTTAAAATATCCATTTTACTTTTCTGTATTTTTTTCTATCTTTTCTTTGGTAAATAATGCATTAAATAGGATTTGATTTGTTCTTCTTTGATTATAAGTTATAACTAGCAACAGTGGAAAAATTTTTCAAAGTTTTGCAATCTAATGTAAACTTCCCCAAAATATTTATCAATGCAAATGTAAAATTGTCTATCTTAAGAGATGGTGTATTCCCGCTTTTTAGAAGAGATCAGGCTAAGATTGAATGATTACTTTTGTTGTACATGAGAAAGCAATGTCTCTTTCCTGCCAATTGGGCTAGATGACCTTTGTATGCCTTCACATTTTCAAAGTCTATGAGTTTTCAGGAAAACAAAAACAAAAATAAAAACCCTCATCTACTAATTTCATTGTGAAAGCAATAGTAATATTTTAAAAACAAAGAAATGAACAAACCCTCCAACAATTAGCTTAGAGCCTGGCACAGAGTAAATGTTCTTCCTCTTTCTCATTCTTATCATCTGTAAAAGCATTTTGGAACTCTTGGAGGCCATTCTTATCTTACTTTCATCTTATGAAAAAATGCATCCCAAACCACATTTTCAGTGTGTGTTGTCATGTTTATTTTTACTCATCTTTTCCTTCAATAAGTCTTATGGAATGAATATTTGTAGTTGGGGGTATTGCATGTCAAAACCTTTTGACCCTCTTAATCCAAGTGTAAAACAAGGAATTGGGTTAAAATTTTATGATATAGATAATTATGAAGACAGTACAATTGAATCCAATTTATTTTATTCTTCTCAAGAAGTCTTCAGATAGTAATGTTTTCTAGGTATCACCAACATCTAGGTTAGTGGAAAAAAGTTAATTCCATTAACACTTCCTTAAATAAGTCTTAACAGATTGTAAAAAAAAAAATGAAACTGCGGACAGCTGGGTGGCTCAGTGGATTGAGAGCCAGGCTTAGAGATGGGAGGTCCTAGGTTCAAATTTGACCTCAGACACTTCCTAGCTGTGTGACCCTGGGCAAGTCACTTTACCCCCATTGCCTAGCCCTTACCACTCTTCTGCCTTGGAGCCAATACACATTATTGACTCCAAGAAGGAAGGTAAGGGTTAAAAAAAAATGAAACAGCCAAGTAGCATAAAAGACAAAGATTCCTCTTAAATGGACTCCTTGTCCATCATACAATTTTGTAGGTATGTTTTCTAGAATAATAATATCCAGTCAGTTCCATAGTATTTTCATTCAGTGTCACTTTCTGGTTTGTTTGTTTTTCTTTTTCTAAATTGTTTTGTCCATATTTCTTTTTAAACTGTTACCTATTGGTTCTAAGGCAGAAGAGTGGTAAGAACTAGGCAATGGGGGTTAAGTGACTTGCCCAGGGTCACACAGCTAGGAAGTGTCTCAGGCCAGATTTGAACTCAGGACCTCCCATCTCTAGGCCTGGTTCTCAATCCATTGAGCAACCCAGCTACCCCCTGTCCATTTTTTTTTAAAGTAATAGACTTTTCTTTTCAATTTATTTTGGAGGATGGGGAAACTTTTGGATTTTATTCAAATATTTGGTAAGATTCTTAAGAATTATTTTTTCATAGTTTATTTCACTGCTAAATTGAACAGAGATAAGGTACATATTAAAGACTATTGTTAAAGACATGTACTTTAATTAAAACACTTAATCCTAGTCAGTGATAAAGGTCATACTGACAGTTACTTTATAACTTTTAAAAAAGGTTTTTTTTTTGTTTTCTAAAATAATGTGATCATTATGACCTACAAGTCTTTATTTTTTATATATATTTATATTTTAATTGTTCTTGCAATTTTCTTTAACAAGCACCTTTGCTTTTCTTTGCTAAAAGTTTTAACTTTCAACTACTTAGAATCTGCTATCTCTACTCTAATTATTTGATCTATAAACATTTCTGAAATGTCCTTATAGCTACTGGGATCTGGTCTCTCATTTTCCTATGGATTTTGAGCTCAGGAACTAGGATGCCAGTGAGAGAGTAGTGGTTTATATTGACTGAGACAAGTCTAGCAACCTCTGGTGACTCAGCTGCCAACTCTGTAATTTCACATCTTATCCAATTTGTGAATGGAATGTTATTTGGTGCTTTTGAAGTTTTGGTACGAAAGAAGAATGGAAAACTGCCTGAAAGATTTTTCGTGAAGGTAACTTAAGTTTATAGTAATGCTATATTGTTTCTGCCCAGAAGGACTGGACTGTGTACCAAGAAAGACATGCCAGAAATGGTAGTGAGGCCCTTTCTAACTCTAATTGTAATCTCTGTGATTGAACATTATTTTATTTTTCTTGCTTTCTGAATGCTTAAACTGAATATTGTTCCAGGTAGAGTAGGACTAAAAACCATATTTTACTTGCAAAAGTTATATCTATGTGCTTATAAATAAACTGGATTTTGGATGGAAAAATAGGTTGGTTAAGGTTATAACCAAGGAAAGGTGTAATGTCAAAAAAAATCATCATTTCATAAGCATTCTTTTTCTCTAGCACTACCCTTGTACATAGATAAAAGGGAGGAAATACTTGCAAAAATAAGCAAAGTCAAAAAGGAAAATTCCCACATTGATTGCATAAAAATGAGACCCATAATTCACATTTAGTTCATTGCCTCTTTTTAAGGAGGTAGGTAGCATTCTTCATCATCATTCTTTTCTTCTGGAATTATTGCTGTTCATTTAGTTTGAGGAAACTTCTTAAGCCTTTTAGTGTTGTTTTGTTTTTCAACATTTTTATTGTGTTAATTGTTTTCTTGGTTCTTCTCATTTCATCTTGCATATAAGTCTTTCTAAGTTTTCTATGAAATTATCCATTTAATAATTTATTATCCTAGAATACCATCCCATTACATTTCTGTGCCAAAGTTTATTGAGACATTTCCCAATTATCTTGTATATTTAGTTTCTATTCTTTGCTTCAATCATGAGTTGCTATGAATATTTACATACACACTAGTTCTTTACCTCTTTCCTTGATTTATCTGAGATTAGGCTTAGCATTAGACACTGTACCAAAAGTCATACACAATTTTTGTGCATAGTTCAGGTTGTTTTCCAGATGCATCTAACAATTCAAGACCCCACTAATTCTGTTAGAGATTACCTGCATCCACTCTTAACATTTGTCATTTGCTTTTAATTGTCAACAGCATACTATGACTTTTGAAGATTTGGTAAGTAGCTTTTATTTATTTAAATTTTAATTATTTCATTATGTAATGGGGACTTAGCTTTGGAGTGCCCTTAGATCTCTGAACTTGGAGGCACCCATAGGGGCTTGGCTGGGCATGCTTAGACCTCTTAAAATGGAGGCACTCTTTTTCCTCAGGTGGGGATAGCTATCTCCATCAATTATCTACATATCTGGAACATGCTAAATCTTTAAGTTATTATAACTAAGATGGTTACTTTCTTTCTGACATAATGTCTAGCTTAGGCTCATTCCACTTAATCCATAAGTTGGTAATCATACTTCAACGACAGCATGAATATCATGAAATAAAATAGTGAGAGAAGTAGACTTCCTTTTTCTTTTGTCCTACTCCAAGAAATGGGCCTGAGGGTGTTAGTTTCCTTGACTTAAGTTCCAGTCCCTTCATTTTAGAGATGATGAAATGCAAGCCAGAAAGCTTTAGTGAAGTGACAGTGATATATTTGAAGATAGACTGGGATCTGAGTCAGAAGGCCAGAGATCAAATCTCAGCTCTTAGTATTTACCTCTCTGTGATTTGGGACAATCCTTTCATGTCTCTGGGCCTCCCTCTCCTCATCTATAAAAGTATTGTGGTAGACTAGATAAACTCTAAGGTTAGCTCTAAATCCTCTTATCCTATGATTTGCCCATGGTCAAGAAGCTGGTGGATAACAAAATAAGGACCTGAAGCCAATTCTTCTGCCTCCAAATACTGTGATCTTTCTAATACCTCAAAGCTCCTACCCAGAGACTGAATTCTAAGTTATAGACTATAAATACTATAAAAGTTCAGAGAAAGTAGAGATCAGTGAGGGTTGAATTAGTCCTTGAAGGCTTAAGAGGGGAGAGGGATGTTCACAGAGTTGTAGGATATGGAAAAAAAGAAGAGATTTAGTTAACAAGCTTTCTCATTTTGCATGACATTATTGGACCACTGGGAAAAGCACTAGCCTTTAAGGCATGTTCAAATCTTCCCTTTGCCATGTATTATCCTTCTAACCTGAACAATCCACTTAACCTCTTTGGGTCTCAGTTTTCTAATCTATAAAATAAGAGGATTGCATTAAGTGACCTCTGAGTTATCTTCCAAGTATAGTTATTTGACCCAGTGATCCTATGACCAGCATTATTCTAGAAATTGAGGGAAATAAAAGGGAAGTAGTAAGTAATGTATTTCCCCTCAAGGGTGTTATACTCTAGATTGTTTTTTTCTTTGTAGAGAATTAAGGTTTGTTAAGATCTTCTTGAACATCCTACAAACCAAAGCATATCAGAGAAAAGAATACAATTGAGTCACATCTTTTGTTCAATTTCCTATACATTTTTCATTTCAGCCTCCATTGTGACATTTTCTAGGAGTCATTGTGTTCACTCCTCCTTTGTGTTAGACATGTTGAAATGATTGATATTCTTGAAGTGGAGAGGATGAGGTAGTAAAATTTTGCAAAAAAAAAAAGCCAAAAAGAAATGAAAAAGATGGGATCAGGTGGACATGAAAGACAAAATTAAAACCAATGCCATATTACTCAATAGAAGTTATTAGTCTTGTGAACTTTCTAAGGCATCCTCACTAGCTGATATGAACTAGTATAGTCATAGTGTCTTCAGTGACCTACAAGCATGGTACATACAAAGTCCTTTGTACACTCTGGTGTATGTTTCATAATCCTCCCTTACAAAAATGAGACAACATGCTTCTTCATCATATTTGCAATAATGGAAAGTGAGTAACATTTATCTTCAAAATATTTTTTTCCCTTCTGCTAATGCATTTCCTTGTTCTATGTTATTGTAACTCATTGGACGCAATGAACTGAAGGGTTAATAAGGAGGAATGTATTGGGGGATGGGATAAGATGTTGATATTGTCGTAACAGGACAACCATAAGACTTGTGTCTAGGTAATATTCGCTGTGAGGAAAAGTAAGCAAAAGACCTCATGGAATAAAATAATAGACTAAGATAAAGAAGGCTGTCCAATGGAAATTCTGTTGGTTGTTGTAGTGTTGAGTGTGTATGAAAAGAGATGCTAGCACATTCTTAATTGCTAATACTACACAGCAGGTTGGCACATTATCAGGTAGGGGAGAACAGGGCTAATGAGGTATAAAAACAGCACTTCTCGGGAGTAGCTGCAATGCAGAAGCAATGGAAACAGGTCCATAAATATGCAGTTTTGATGGTATTTTATAGAGTAGATGTTTGGCAGTATCCATAGAGAAGTGTAATTGATCTCAATACTAAAGTCAAGTCAACAAGCATTTATAAATACATATTATATATCATAAATTGTACAAAGAACTGAAATCCAAAAACAAACAGCAGGGAAAACAGTCTGTACCATCAGGGAGATTGTTATAATAGATGACAATAAATAAAAGGAATTGAAAAGGTGATGGGTGCAAGTTAAAGGTATATGGTGCAAGCATTTTATAGAGAGAGTCCAGAAAATTTAGGAGTACAGTCTGTAGAAAAATTAAGGAAGTGAGGAAAGAGAAGATAAAGTAGTGACTTAGTAGAACATTCTAGGAGTGGAGGATGGTTAGTGAAAAAGGCAGACATTTAGTTGATGGAGTATCATATTTGAAGAACAACAAATGAGCCTAGATAATGAGATATACAAAAGGAAATTAATTGTGAGAAGAGACTCAAAAAGAAGGAAAGGTCCAGGTTGTGAAGGGCTTAAATGCTAAGCAGAATTTTCTATTTGATCCTGTTGGCAAGAGGGGGTCATTGGAGTTTTTTGAGTAAATTTTCTTTTCTTCACTCAGTTATTTTTCATTAGTATCCTCCTTTCAAATGTTGCATATAACTCATCAAATTTTTAGGGTAAAGTAGCTCATTTAATTTGTTATTCTGTCTCCTCTTACCCTAATGAAATATTTTAAAATAACATATACAGAATATGAAAGTACCAACTTGAACTGTTGTTTTGAATGGCCATCTTCAATCCTGATCTAGACTGTTTCTTGACACAATTTTTTTTCCTGTTGCAGTTCTTGACCAATTTTTATATTTTAGTCACAACCCTAGCAAATTGGAAGAATTCTGTATCAATGCAAGGAGGAAAAAACATGGTGCTAATTGCAATTTATAAATACACATGGGTCATTTTATATAAACCTCACAGGCTTCATCAAAGTGTTAGAAGCCTTCCTTGAAATATGACAAGGTTCCTTATAAGATAAGGCAAATTAAACTCCATTCTCTATAACTCTAAATTCATAATGGGAACAAAACAAATCAAAGGAAAAAATAAAATTATGATATACCTCTAATGACTATAATATCCTATATATGAAAACAAAAAGTCTTCAATTACAAGATAAGGTTTCAATCTTATATTTAAGCTAAAAGGAACACTTTACAAGTATCCCTTTAATATTGTGGGGAAGAGAGTCACAAGACCTCCTCAATCTGAAAAATCAATTTAAAATGTTTGGGCCCTCCCTTCATACCAGAGAAGTCTGAGTTTTAACTTTTCTTTTATGTGATTTTTATAATAGTCTATATTCATTTATAAGTTGCAAAACTTTTAAAGATATTGATATTTCTAGCTTTGGATGTTGTTTGTTGACTATCATATCCTTTATGCAAAATTTAACTTAAACTTTAAAAAAGAAATTGTGCATATTTATGGTATCACAAGATCAAATATGTTGATATTATATAATATTATACATATATTTTATGTAATTCTGAGTTTCTAAACTTTTTCTGGGCTGTCTGCTGGCCTTCATATGCCATCTGTAGCTTTTACAAAACTCTTCCAAAGTTCTGATTTAATTTCTTATGATGACCCACAATGTATCGAAACCAGGATGGGGAAAATCTTGATATGGAAGGAATACCTATATTTCAGTTCCAGTTCAGTGGGCTTTATACCAGTTATGCAAGGCTGGTTTAACATTGGATAACCAAACTATCTGAAAACACATTAACTTAATAGATGCAGAAAAAGTCTTCGACAAAATACAACATTCATTTCTATTGAAAGCACCAGAAAGTATAGGAATAGCAGGTCCTTTACTCAAAATAATAAACAGTATATTTTTAAAATGATCAGCAAGTACCATCTCTAATGGGTATCAGTTAGGAGCCTTCCCAATAAAATCAGGAGTGAAGCAAGGATGCCCCTTATCACTGCTACTATATAATATTGTACTAGAAATGCTAGCTATAGCAATTAGAGAAGAAAAAGAAAGTGAAGGGATTAAAGTAGGAATGAAGAAAGTAAACTATCACTCTTTGCAGATGATGTGATGGTATACCTACAGAATCCTAGAAAATTAACTAAAAAAGTAGTGGAAATAATTAATAACTTTAGCGAAGTTGTAGGATATAAAATAAATACATGTAAATTATTAGCATTTTTATATATTTCCAGCAAAAATACATCAGGAGTTAGAGAAACTCCATTTAAAATTACTTTAAAAATATAAAATATTTAAGAATCTATCTGCCAAGACAAACACAGGAATTATATGAACACAACTACAAAACACTTTTCACACAATTAAAATTAGATCTGAACAATTGGAAACACATTAATTGCTCCCGGGTAGGATAAGCTACTATAATAAAAATGACAATCCTAACCAAATTAATCTACTTATTCAGTTCCATACCTATCAAACTACCAAAAAAACTTTTTTATAGAATTAAATAAATATAATAAAGTTCATTTGAAATAACAAAAGGTCAAGAATATCAAGGGAACCAATAAAAATGTGATGGATTATATATCAGTATATCTATATCTATATCTCTATATCTATTTATATGTATACCAATAATAGTTCCCAAACTATACTACAAAGCAGTAATAATCAAAACAATATGATACTGGCTAAGAGATAGAAGAGTGGATCAATGGAATAGACTAGGGCTAAATGACTTCAGCAGACTAGTGTTTAACAAACCCAAAGATTTAAGCTTTTGGAACAAAAACTCACTATTTGACACAAACTACTAGGAAAATTGTAAAACAGTATGGAAAAATTAAGTTTAGATCATCATCTCACACCTTATACCAATATAAATTCAAAATGGGTAAGTAACTTAAACATAAAGAGTGAAATCATAAATAAAAGTAGGTGAAAATAGAATAATGTGCCTGTCAGATCTATGGGAAATGAAAGAGATAGAGAATATCACATGTTATAAAATGAATAATTTTATCATATTAAATTAAAAAGGGTTTTATAAACAAATAGTAAAAAGGAAGCAACACACTGGGGGGAAATTATAACAAAATTATCTGAAAAAGGCCTAATTTCCCATATATATGTGGAACTAAGTCAAATGTATAAGAAATTACAGCATTCCCCAACTGACAAGTGGTCAGGGAATATGAATAGGCAATTTTCAGATGAAGAAAACAAAACTATAAATTATCACATGAAAAAGTGTTCTAAATTCCCCCTGATTAGAGAAATACAAATCAAAACAACTCTGAGATACCACTTCACACCTAGTAGATTGGCCAATATAACAGTAAAGGATTATAATAAATGTTGACTGGGATGTGGGAAAATTGGAACACTAATGCATTACTGGTGGAGTTGTGAATTGACCCACCATTCTGGAAGACAATTTGGGATTTTGCCCAAAGGTCTTTAAAAGATCGCAAGCCCTTTGATCAAGCTATGCCACTACTGGGTTTGTTCCCCAAAGAAAAGTTTTTAAATGTATGTACAAAAATATTTATAGCTGCACTTTTTGTGGTGGCAAAAAACTGGAGAATGAGGGGATGTCCTTTGATTGGGGAATGATTAAACAAATTATGTTATATGATGGTGATGGAATACTATTGTGCTATAAGGAATGATGAAGTGGAGGATTTCCAGGTAAACTGGAAGAACCTCCAAGAACTGATGCAGTGTGAAATAAGCAGAACCAGGAAAACATTGTACACAGAAAGTGAAATGTGGAATGGTCAAATGTAATAGACTGTACTATTAATAGCAATGCAATGATCAAGAACAATCCCATAGAACTTATGAAAAAGTATGCTATCCACATCTATAAAAAGAACTATGGAAATAAAAACACACAAAAATATGATTCATTACTTGCTTATATGAGTATATGATTTGGGAAAGTGTTTTTTGAAAGATTATTACAAATATGAATAATATGGAAACAGGTTTTAAATAATATGATATGAATAAACCAGTAGAATTGCTTGTCAGTTCCAGGAGGGGAAAGGAAAGAAGGGAGGAAGAGAACATAAATCATGTAACCATGGAAAAAATATTCCAAAAATAAATAAATTAATTAAAATTTAAAAATAAAAGAAAACATTTGAGCCAGCAAAAATAAAATAAAAAATTTAAAAATGTATACAAGAAGTTAATAGAAATTCATCAATTGAGTTGGGAAAATTAAAACAAGGCAGTAATACAATGCAATGTGATTACAGAGGCAGGAATATATTCATCATGTACATAGAGTAGTTCCATTTTTTTTTGTTGCCCCATGGATTTATTGGTTTCTGTTTGGTCCATTCATATTTTCAGGGAATTTGTTGCTTGGGGAAAGTTTTTTATCAAAAATGTTTTGTTTTGTTTTTTAACTTTTGCTTCATCTAGTCTAGGAATTCTAGTTGAGTTTGTGACCACATTGTGTTTTTTTTTTCTCTGAAACACTACTTAAAACTGTTTTAGAGTCATTAATTAAACTAAATTCAATCTAATATAGGGAGTAGGAGTGGTATAACATCTGCATTGTGAAGAAGGAATCTTTCATTGACAATAAGGGAATTAATGAAGATTTAATGGCAGAGATAGCTTTGTGGTAGGGTGATAGATGAATAGAATTCACCAAAGTAGGAGAAGAAAGAACAAAATCTCAGCCACAAGAAGATAGACAAAGATAAGATGACAGGAATAGAGAACAAATTCTGTTAATAGTCTTGGAGACTTCCAGATCCTTTCCCTCTGCTCTGGCAGGCTTTACTCTCAGTTCTATTTCTAATTATCTATGAGCTTCTAGTCAAATTGTTTTGTAGTTTGGGCCTTAAACAAGTCATTTACTGTAGCATCCCAAGCATATTCACATCTATGAAATATAAATGACTGTATGATTACTGTGTCTCCAAGCATAAGGTTATACCAATGAGGCTTGTGAATGTAACCTTGAACTGGCCATGCGGCCCTTGGCTAAGACAAACTCATTAACATGCTCGGACTCAATTCCCCTGGAAAGCGCTGTTTGCAATCTACACGCCCAAAGGTGTTCCCTCTACCTTGCCACCCAATCTTGATTGTCTATACTTTGTGATGTGGTTACTACGTGCTTGGGAGTACCGCCCAAGCAGGTCAGGATTAAATTCAGAGGCAATCCCATGAACTTCCTCTTGGCTTTCTCTCCCCTTTTGTGGAGCTCCACTGGGCTCCTTAATTCTTTCTCTCTCTCGGATCTTCAATCTTCTCTAGCAATGTCTCTCTCCCTCTCTAGACCTTCTCCTTCCCCAAGACTATAACCATCCCGGCCTACATTCCCTATCTTAATCTCCTCATCCACCTTTGTACTCATACTTTTTTGTACTGTGTTCCTTTGTACTCATACTTTCCTATCAAAGGGAGTATCATAGGTGTGCCTGCCTATTCAAACACTGACTTGTCCATGTCTTTCATTCCCACCCTGGTTCTCGGGTCCTACCTCTCCTTGGGTCCCATCCCAAAGGTGAGCCCCTTCCCTTGTGGGACCCTGCTGGTCAGGGAAGTCCATTAAGTGATACCCCACATTAACTATAGTTGATTATTTTATTTCTTTATCATTATCTGATCTTGCTCAATTTTGAGTTGTTTTTTTTCCTTGAGTAACTGAGTTGTTCTGCCTTCCTCTCTTTAGGTAGCTATATTGGCAGGAATTTTATGCATTTTTTCCCACATTTGATAGAAGTGAAGAGTAAAAGATAGAAAAAGCTAAATGAGATAGGTGGGCTAAAGAAAGGCATTTTGAGTATTAGAGAAATTTAATGAAATTCAGAGTAAATATAATACTATGTTTGTAGATATATAAGAAGTCAATGGAAGAGACTGATGATGCATGAGATTTTGGAAATGATAACTGGAGGGACTTGAAGGTAACAGGAATGATATAATCAAGGACACAATTATAGTGTTTGGATTTGGCAGAAGTAGAAGTATGTCTCCTTTGGAAGGATGAAAGAGAGAAAGGGTGATTGATTCAACTAAAAAAATTCTGAAGAACTAAAAGAAGTGAAGGAATGGAGCAAATTTTGGATAGTCTTAGAAAAATTTCTATACGGAATGAAACAGATATCTGATAAGAGCATGAAAGATATAAAGTATCTGTGAGGATACAGCCCAGTTCTGTATAATATATTTGTAATATATTTTGTGAGCTATAAGGGCAAGCAAACTAATATGATATCAATGCATAGATGGTGTCAAAAGAGAAGATTTGGTTTTCTGCGCCACAACATACTTTAACAAATTGATGGGCAATTTGTAGATGCATTTCATCTCAGAAAGCCTAGAAGTAGCATTTATTGAGAGGTTTGTCAAGATGATCAAGTAGACTTTAAATTGAAATCTGAAGGGGACATAGAAAAGTTCCCATATTAATAAATAAACAAAAACAGATATTATGCAAAACATTTACATGACATCAAATGAAAAATCATAGTAAAGACAAAGTTTAATAAATTCCAGATGTAAATGAGAGAAAACAGAATTATGAAAAACACTTATTAGACTTACATATGTTTATGCCAATTCACAGTCTCTGAAATATTCAAAGTTAATTTGATGTTTTATCAAAAAGAGATATACATGACTTCATGGGTAACACTGAGGAGCAAGATGAGGATTCATTGTTGAAATAAGGCAATGAGAAGGTTCGAACTGTTTGAACTTGTTCAAAACAAACATCTAACTTAAAGAGTTTGGTAGTAACATTATGCTGAAAATGCATATACCAAGAAAATTACTAAAGAAAAAGAACTAGAAAATGTAATAGCAATCTATATAGAGGAAAAAGAGGTGAGGAATCTCAAGAGAAATAATAAAAGGAAATACAATCAAAAGAATCATGGAAGTGCTAGATCTAATACTCAAAATACTCAAAATAATTTTTACTGGTTTAAAAATAGATCAAACAATGAAAGAGATTATGTAATTAAGATACAAAACAAATATACTTAAATAAACAGTATTTGATAAATATTAAGATCCCAGAAAGTAGAATATGGAATCACTATTTGACAAGAAATTGCTGAAAAAACTGGGCTTCAATATGGAAGAAATTAGATTTAGACTAACACCTCACAAATGCATAAATATTAAATTCCAATTTGGCAATGAGCTAAATTTAAAAGTTAATATTCTAAATAAATTAGAGAAACATGGAAAAATATATCCACGAGAGGTAGAAATAGAAAAGTTCATGACCAAACAAATGTTAGAGGCAATCAAAAAGATAAGATGTATAATTTTGATTATATAAAATTGAAGAGGTTTCACATAAATTAATCCAATAAAGCTGATATTTAAAAAGGAAACATTTAACTGGGAAATATTTGCAGCAAGTTTCTCTTATGAAGGTTTTTTTTACAAAATATATTGGAAACTGTTACAGATTTATGAAAAAAAATCTTTCCCCAATTGATAAATTATCTGAGGATATGAACCAATAATTCACAAGAGAAGAAAGCTAAGCTATTTATAGTTATATGAAAATAATCCAAAGCACTACTAATTAGAGAAGTGCAAATTAAATCAATTATATAATTCTACCTCACCTCATCAGAGTACTAATAATGACAAAAAAGAAAACTTATAAATGTTGGGGGGACTATGGGAAAATAAGCATACTAATGCCCTTTGGGTGAATATATAAATGGGTACAATAATTCTGGAAAGTGATTTGAAATTATATGCAAAAATTTACTAGACATTCTTGGCTTGTAAATTGATACAACCATTAAGAAAATGATTTAGAATTATATAGAAAACATTACTTAATATTGTATGCCCTTCTGCTTAACTATGTCACTGTTAACACTATAACCAAAAAGAGATAAAAAATAAAGGAAAATCACTTTATATGTAAAAAAAAATATTAATAGTAAATCTGTGTGTGTTGGCAAAAAAAAAATGGCAGCTTCCTCAGTTGAGGAATAACAGAAGCAAACTGTGGTATATGAATAGGTTGGTATACTAGAAGAAATGAGGATATAAATTATTTCAAAAAGACAAAGACAGACATGCACAGATGCAGAGTAATCAGAATTAGAAAAAATGTACTATGTCAACAATATTGTAAAAACTAAAAATTTAGAGTACTTTTATAAACTAATGAAGAATAAAAATAATCAAAATCATAAGAATTTATAAACAACAGTAACTGTCAGAATAAAGTAAAAACTCTAAAAAGTTTTTTCAATACAATAGTCTTTCATAATTACAAAGAAACGGTGGCAAAAAATTCTATCTGCAGTGAGGTGATAGATTCAGAAAGATGTAGATGGGTTCAAAATGAGGACTCAAAGCATATATATATATATATATATATATATATACATATATATAATATTCAGTCATTGAGGGGATATTTTTTGTTTGGTAATATTTGTTGCAAGATATTTGTTTTGCTTCTCTTTATTTTTAATTGGGTGGAGGTTAGAAGGGAGAGGGGGAAAGATTTATATATTTTTTGTTGATATGGTGTTTACTAGTTATATAAAATATTACAGATGCTAATCATATTAATTTTATTTAAAAGTTTTACTTTGTCAAGAAACCTCTCATGAAATGGGAGTCATCTCTAAATATTCATAGTATAAAAAACAAAAGATATCCACAAAATAATGTAATTTAAAAAAAAGATGTATATGTGAATTGAGAAGTAAGTTGAAGAATATCCAGGTAGTTAAGTTATGGAATATATGTGATATAAGTGGAATGTTTTACAAACCATCAGGTAAATAAAAAGGCAGATATGATTAATTTCCTAATACATATTATAAGCTCTAATTGGGGCAAGGTATAGTCATGATGGGTGGCTTTAGTTAAGTAGATACATTGTGAAAATTTAATGCTGCTAAAAGAAGGATGTGTGATGAAAAGTTATTTGCCTTTCTAGCAATTTCGTTTATCAGCTTTCATTTATCAGGAAGTAGTGGAACCTTTAAGAATAACTCCTCTAGATTTAAGTGTGATGAAAAAAATGGGGCATATATATTCATGTAAAAGTCATGAGGACCTTGGGAGAAAGTCACCATATAGTCTTGATGTTTCTAATTGTGAAAAAAGGTAATTTTGGCAAAGCCAGAAAAAGAACTGAGTCTTTAGGAAAAGAAATTTCAAAGAATTCAGAGGAAATAGAGGTATGATCCCAGGGCCTACAGCTCTTGAAGGGACTTTGACTTAAGTTTAATAGCAGACTCTAGAAAATGTAATTATGTTTCTACAATTATGAATGATTCCAGTTAAAAAAAAAAAGAAAGAAGGGAGACATCTAAAGAAACCAATGTTTCTCTCTGATAAGCTGAGAGTTTAAAAGGACAAGTATAAAAGATAGAAGGAACAGACTACCAAGTGTGAATATTAAAGAGTGTCAAAAGACTGGAAGAATAGGATCAGGAAAGCTAAAGTATAGAATGAGCTGAGACTTGCAAAAATTGCCAATGGCAATAAAAAAGGCCTTTTTTTTATGCTATGTTCAGAGCAAGATGAACAAGTAAAGGATAAACCCACTGCTTGAAGCAGATGGTTTAATGTTCACAGATGACAGGAAGAAAGCAACATTTGTTAACTTGTATTTGTTCCTACTGGTTCTCCTGAAGAGAATCATCTTCAAAATGGAAAGGGTAAAAGAAACATGGCTTTATCCATTTTGGGATACCAGACTATAACTGGTTATTGTGAAACAGTAAAATTTTCATATGGGAATGAGTGTGACAATAAAAGTTTAAAAAAAAAAACACATCATTTGTAGAAAGATTAAAAAAACTGAGAATGTTTGTCAAAGGCTCAAAATGTCTCAGAGTACTGTGATTTCCACTCTTGCTAAACCCTTAGACATCTTGGTGGTATCCTTCTACTGGTAGAATAAGCTACACGTTCTCAAGGTGAACAAGAAACAAAGCAAAGACACAGTCTTTCAGCCTGCCTTATTATCAATGGCCTATGTCTGGATTTGATAACATAGTCATTGGCCAAACAGATGACCTAGGAAATGAAATGGATATGCCATTTGTGGCCCAGATTTCTTTCCTCAGAGGACTATAGGTTAGCTGCTAACAAACATATAGTCAAGGGAGTCCCATGTTACCAACGCTTCAAGCCATGATGCTTCCTTGACCTTCATTTGTCTTCTGCTCCTATATACCCCAGCTCACATTCCCATTCCTTGTGCTTTCTGAATACCTCTAAACAATTCAAAGCTAGAAGACTCACCAAAAGACAGCTTGTTAACAATCAGGGGGCAAAAGGACAGTTTATACAGCACCAATATGGGAATAAGGACTCTAACACTCTACCTGATTTCTCTCAGCCTATATAACTTCAAACCTCTTTTACCTTGGTAAGAAATAATCAGTATAAATATTAGTCCTGACTCTGTTTTTCCTATTTTTCCCTCTTAAGTCTGACAGGGAGGCTGAATTAATTATTATTTGGGGCAGCTGGCTAGGTAACTGTTTTGTCTTCTGTGTGGGCCTTTTTGGTTGAAATTGGTCAAATGTCTGGAATGTATGCTTCAGCAGCAGTCAATAAGCTGTTCAGAAAACATAGCATCTCCTCCGTTAAATATGGGCCTGGGTATGTGACATTTCAATTGATTTTATACTTCAGCCACGTATGTTCCTATGTCAGTATGTACTAAAAATATACAGCTGCTAGATTAGTACCAATCATACTAAATTATTTGTAATTTGCACCACTAAATTCTTGTATATAATTAATACACTTGGGTCCAATGCACTTCTTCACTTACATACTTATCATATTTTTATCAGAGCTTTATTGTCATGAACTATTCCCAGATTTCTAACTATATTGATATTATGATGTCAGTGAACAGAAAATGGGGAAAAAATAGTCAACAACCCTGTATCTCAATCTCTCTCTGTCCCTGTCTCTCTGCCTCTGTCTCTGCCTGTCTCCGTCTTTCCTTTTCCATATGAGGATTAAGAGTAATTTCTATGTTGTAGGAATTATTAGTGTGAGAACTATTTCCACTGATGTAAAACAACAGCTCACCTTAAAAATCCGAGTCCTTTAAAGGTGCCTGGATCTTTGAGAGGGTAAATGATTTGCCTCTAGGCATGGCAATATGTGTGAGAATAAGGGTTTGGACCAAGGGAGATGCAAAGCCATCTTTCTAACCACTAAGTCCATGTTGCTATTTAAAATTTAATACATAACAAAAAAAAAGTTTCTGTACCATGTTTTTCCTCTAGCAATAAAATCATTGATATGGCCCAAATAAAATAAAAATACAGAGAATAAATACAAAGTGTGTACATTCATATATATGTGTATATATATGTACCTATATATATATATATGTGCACAAACATAAGCACATGAAAATATGCATGCAAGCAAGTGCATATATTAGGTGTCCTTAAAGCTTTAGTCCATTTAGTTATATTATACCTTAAACATACACTAAGACTTGGTACTAGCCCAATTATCTACACACAATCCCACATCTTACCCATACTTACCTTTCCCCCCATAGTCTGTAAGTTATCATACTAAAATAATATTATTTTTCACTATTAAACTCCCATAAATAAAGAACTACTTTCATGGCTTTGAATTCATTACTACCCCATTCCCTCCTTAAACACTTGCAGTTTGGAACCCAATTCTCCCACTATATAGGTAACTATTACCTCAAAGCACTGTTTTTTACACTGTGTTCCCCTCCACACATTTTATAGTCAACCTACACATGCTGACATATATTTTTTTTAACCCAACACTCCATCTCATGATTCTGTGCCCTTGTAATATATATCCTCTCTACTTGAAATATGAAGCCTGTTCACATCCATTTACTGGCTTCCCTTCTTTTAAGACACAACTGAAGTCAAACCACATTCAGGAAGATTATTCACTTCTTATTCCTAACCCTCTACTTCCTTTTTGATCACCTTCCATGTACTCTGTATATATCTTGTATATATATCTTGTATATATCTTTGAGGCAGCTAGGTGGATCAGTGGGTAGAGCACAGAGCCTGGTGTCAGGAAGATCTAAGTTCAAATCTACTCTCAGGTCTCAGACACTTGCTAGTTGTGTGACCCTGAAGAAGTCACTTAATTTTGTCCAGCCTAAATACACTGGAGAAGGAAATTAAAAACCATTTCAGCATCTTTGATAAGGAATAACATAGAAAATATGATTTCTGGAGTTATGAAGAAAAACTGAATATACAACAATGACAATATAGTTTTTTACATTTCTGTCTTCTCGATTAGACTATGAGATCCTTAAGTATATAATAAATAATAAATCCAATATTGTTACATTTTTAATGTTTTCATTGATTAGCATTAAATGAATAATATATATTTCACAAGTCATATGTATGTAAGTATATGTATTTTTGTTGTTCTGTCATTTTTCAGTTGGATCTAACTTTTCCATGACCCCATCTGAGACTTTTTTGACAGAGATACTGGAGTGGTTTACCATTTATTTCTCCAGATCATTTAATAGATGAGGAAACTGAGGCAAACACAAGTAAGTGACTTTCCAGTGTCACACTGCTAGTAAGTGTTTGAGATCACATTTATACTCAGGAAAATGAATCTTCTTGACTCCAGGCCTGACACTCTATCCACTGAACCACCTAGCATACCCATCTATAGACATGTATACATACAGAAATACGTATGTACATATATACATACATTATATGTATACATATTTAAAAGAAACCATGTATACACATATATTTATTTATAATCATATAAATAAATGGCACAAATTTATCTTTTTTTTCTAGCATCTGAAATGAATATTTTTCATATATTCACTTAGTAAACCTTTGCTAAAATCAGCTATCAGGTAATGACCTAGAATTTGTTTTGTGTGTAGATAGAGAAACTAATCCTATTGTATCTTTTTTTAGCAAACTAGAAGTCTCAAGCTGTTCACCTCTCTTAACATTTTTAAAGTGCTATTTAAAATAAACTTATGTGCATTTTTCACTCTGAGCCTATGAATGAAGTTTAAAGTTCTAAACTCTTTGATGTAGCATGTTGTTAGTTTTTATATATTCATGCACATAAGCCTATCTATATATTGATTTATTGTTTTATTAGTTTTTAGAAGAAATAATTTAATTAACGAGGCATTTTTGAAAGCAACTAGTTACCAGATGCTTGAATAGATTTTATTGTTTTCAAAATAGCTGATTATTTCACCACATTCAAATGCATTGAGTCATTATTCTCTATGTACTGGTTGGCCTGTCTAGACAAAGTATTAGTCATAGAAAATAAAAGAAATTGGTTCATATAGAAGAAAAGACAAAGGGCATAATGGAAACCTCTGCAACAAGTAGGCCATGTAACTTACATTGATAGGTACCATGAATCTTTTTATACAACACTTCTAGTTAACTGCATGTTTCCTGGGTATACTTGACTATGAAGGTAAACAGTATTAAGCTGGATAAGAACAGTTGCCAGCAACACACCTGCATGAAAGTACATTAAAATGTATTTTTATAACAATACTGATAATGTGGCACACCTGTTGTCATATCCCTAATAGCATATCATATTTTCCATATTCTCTGGTAGCCAGTTCTCATTATCTTACTTCCTTCTACAGAAGAGGTTGTTTTATTCAGACATGTACAAGGATAAAATAAACAGTTAAAAAGTAGTGCATGGCTATGGGACCCAAAATATCTTGTATATATTGTAACTTTTCTTGACTGAACAACCGGAATATTGATAGACCTTGGGACCAAAACCCTTTTCTTCTTCCCCCTTCCCTACCCAGACCAATAGCCTCCCCCCACTC
This sequence comes from Monodelphis domestica, assembly GCF_027887165.1. NCBI lineage: Eukaryota > Metazoa > Chordata > Mammalia > Didelphimorphia > Didelphidae > Monodelphis > Monodelphis domestica. The sequence goes on along the minus strand of NC_077229.1, from coordinate 407,046,597 downwards.
GAGCACCTCCAAACCATGAAGCCTAGGGAGAGTCAATGAAACATTGTTGCTAAGTGCAGGATCAGAGGGTAGAATCAACATGACCCAGATTTAGGTTAGGGAATTCAGAGCATAGATTTACCAGAAGTTTTATACCTAGAAAAGAGGGTCCTATCTAAGTGGGTATATAAGAATCCTTAGGTTTAATTTTGTACATGGGAACTCCTGGTAATATCTTGGGGGGACAGAGTGGGACATCTGTATTAACCCTGCAAGCATGTTGCTCTCATTTATTTTTCCTGGGGCTAAGTAAGAATAATAATCATAACAATTCCAATACTAAGGGGATGTTAATAATGAAAGTCACTTAGAGGGGTTTCAGTGGGTGTTTCCATCCTTACTGGGGGTTGCTCTGTAGTCCTCAGTTTCCACATGGACTATGTCAAACAGCATGGTCTTTGATGGCTCCCAGCACTTTTTTTTTGGAAAAGAATTGGAAATAAAAGGGATGTCCCTCAATTGGGGAATGACTGAACAAATTGTGGTACATGTTGGTGATAGAATAATATTGTGCTATGATGAATGATAAACAGGATGATTTTAGAAATAACTGAAAAGACCTACTTGAATTGGTGTAGAGTGAAATAAGCAGAACAGGATAACATTTTACACCATAAAGCCATATTGGATGATGAAATCATCTGTGAAAACTAGTCTGCTCTTAGCAATGCAATGATTTGGTACAATCCTGAAAGACTTATGACAGGTAATGCTATCTACTTCCAGAGAAAGAACTGTTGGAGCTACCTTTATCATTAATGTATTTTTGGTTTTATTTTGGGGTTTTGGTTATGTATGACTTCAATCTTACAATGACCAAATGGAAGCATGTTTTGCATTATGATAAAACAGAAAAATTTCAATTACTTTTAAGAAAATACCTAGGGTACCATATGAAGCAGAGAACACCAATGGATATTCCACTTACTATAACAGTTATGTTTTGTCACTGATAGTTTCTACCCATCCTCTATGCTAGGCAAATAAAGGTACTTGAAATATACTATATATGTCTTTTGCACTCTTGCATCCATCTCAATACACCATATTTTTACTTATTTTACCCCTGAGGAAAGGGGAAAGAAGGTTACTCCTCTAACCAGGAAGTAGAATTGCAAGCATAGCTCACTCTATGAAATAGCAGTACATTATCTATCTCAAACAGCTCCCAGTTTTAGGATGTCTTTTCTTCCTACTTTTCCTGGGTTCACTGGTCGTTGTGATTGTGACGAGAGATTCATCTCCCAAACTCCCTTGACTATGGCCTGCCCAGTCTCTACAATACATCCAATATGGAATTCCTCCATATTATGTTCAGCAAGGAATTCTCTCTCTCTCTATGGGAGATCCCAGAGGTGGGACAAAAGAAACCTAAATGGATAATGATCCCGGGGAGTGCATGAAATCTTAGAGTCATGAAAATTTTAAACCTTTTCAGATTCCATTGTTTTATGGAAGCCTCTGTATTGGAATTAGAAAACAAGGTCTCTTGAATTCAGTGCCTGTATCCTGTCACATATATTTTATTTGCTGACTACTTGTTTTAAGATTTTATTTTGTTTGTTCGGTTCTGTTACACTATGCCACTTTAAGTTACTGTGTTTTGACAGTTAGCTATATATGCTCTTATATTGTCTTTATTTGTACCTCTCTATATGACTGGACTGAAGAAGATACCATTATAAAAGTACCTTTGAGTTTTTGTAATAAGAGGTAAAGATTCATTTAGTAGCTGAAGTGAAGTGTTATAGCACTAATCCCCACCTCCACATTTATAAAAATATAATGGATGAGACATATAAAGACATGCCTTTTATGGCTGTTACAGTCTCATACCAGAGAAACTGGGAAGGTTTTCCTAGGGGGCATGGTACCCCTGAATGAAGCCTAAGTACCTTCTGGATGATTTTTAACTCTTCAACTATCTACCTCCACCAGAATGATCTAAATTCTTGGTGACATTATAGAACCAAAAGGTTTTATTGAATTAGCTGCTACACTACTATTTTTATAAACCTATTTTCTTAGTGAAAATTAATGTATCCTGAGTTGAACCTTGTGTCTTTCAACACCTTCCTCAGGGGGGGAATAGTATAATTGTCAAAAAATTCTAGTTTTATAAAAGTTAAGAAACTTGTTACCTCCCAGAATCCAGGAAGTGAACTACTTGGAGAAGGAATTATAGAGATGTCTGCAGAAACTTCATACTGCACCAAAAGATCCAGAATGAACTTTGGGTTGTAGTGAAATTGAACTGTGGGGGATTGTAACATATTTATTTTCTATGTATACTCTTATGCCAAAGGGAACTGCCACCTAATTGGCTTTTTGCTAACGTGCCTAGCAATCATTGGTTTTGTTCTCTTTCACTTTTATCCCCAAATTATTGTAATTTATTAGTTGGTTATGTTTATGAGGTGCATTGGGGAGACTAATCTTCCAAAGGATCTCAAGGGGATTGTGTAATTAAAATCTGTTACCCTAAATACTACAATCCTCAGCAAAACTAGGATCCCCAGAAACACTACATTCCCCCAAGTCCCACTCACTTCCTGTCATTATGTGCTGATATGGACAGGATATAAATTGGGTAGAGCCCCTTCTCTTGGTCTTTTTCCTTCCTGTATCAGCTTTGGTAGAGTGGGGATTTTTGAGCAGATAGAAAAACTTTGTCATATGGTTCTATTTTGTCAGATAATAAACTTTATAAAAACAATACTTGAAATATTGGATATTAATTTAACTCCTACACTGGTATACATAATATGTTGGGATTCTGTTTTTTTTAATCCACTCTGCTTTCCATTTCTGTTTCATGGGCGAGTTCATCCCATTCACATTTGCAGTTATGATTACTCACTGTATATTCCCCTCCATCTTATTTTCCACTTTTGATCTTGATCTTTTTTCTTTCACTCTATTCTTTTTCACTAGAGTTGTGCTTTATATCACCCTTTTCCACTTCCCCCTCCCTCCTATTACCACTCCTCTTCCCTTGTCTTATTTCTGTATCAGTTCTCTATAGGGTAAGATAAGATCTATACCCCAGTGAGTATGGCTGTTATTCCCTTTCTGAATCAGTTACAATGAGAGGAAAGTTTAAGTATTGCCCATTGGCACCCTTATCCCCTGTTCCCCTATAATATTTTTCACATCTCTTTATATGAGATAATTTATGCCATTCCATCTCTCCCTTCCCTTTTATCTCAGAGCAATTCTCTTTTGTACCACTTGATTTGTTTTCATATTATAGAATCCTAATCAGATTACTTCCCCATCCTCTTTCTAAATATTGTTAAAGCTAAATTAAAATTCTCATCCTTATCTTCCAAAGAGTTTATTAATATTTACTTGAATAAAAGAAAGAAAACAGAGCTGTTCTGAACTATTCTAACTGGCCATGTGGTCACTCCTCCTCATGTCTTTCTCTCTCATCTACCATCCTTTCATAAGCAAGTCCAAGGCAATAGAGAGAAACCACTTCCTGGAATACCCTTTTTTATTTCTTTTCATCCCCCGCACCCCCAATCCTAACCTGATCCTTTCCAGTTAAATGTGCCTGCTCACTGTCTTGTAACTCTACAGTAGAGAGCCCTTATGTGACATAGTTCATTCAGTGCAGGGACAGAGGTATGACAAACCCAGTATGTGATTTATGGTGGAGGGGGTTCCCTTTACACAGTATACTCCTTCTAACTGCTCTGCTACTAATAAGGATTTTTAAAAATTACAAAAGATCTCTTTCCATGTAGAAATGCATATAATTTGACTTACTGAGTTTCTATTAGACTTCTCTTGGGTCTTGTAATAAGACTTCAAATTTTCTGTTTCGGTCTGCTCTTTTCCTCGGGAATGCTTGGAAATATTCTATTTTATTGTATCACCATGTTTGCCAGGAAAGAATATGCTCAGATTTGCTGAACAGGTGAAAATGGGTTGTAAACATAGATTTTTCACCTTCCAGAATATCATATTCCATGCTTTCTCATCCTTTAATGTGGGAGATGCTATGTCCTGTGTGATCCTGATTGTAGCTCCATGGCAATTGAATTGTTTCTTTATGGCTCCTTGTAGTATTTTCTCCTTGACTTGGGGACCCTAGAATTTAGCTCATATTCCAATTGTCATTCAAGTATTTTTACTGGATTTGATTTGTGGATTCTTTCCATTTCTATTTTATTCATTTGTTCAATACTATCTGGGCAGTTTTCTTGGATAATTTTTTTTATTATGGTGACCAGGTTTTGTTTGTTTGTTTGTTTTTTGTTTATGGTATTTAGGTTGTCCAATAATTCTTAAATTGTTTTCATGCATTTATCTCCCAGTATTTTTAGTGAGATATTTCATGTTTTGGTCTATTTTTTCACTTTTTATTTTGATTTATTGTTTTTTGAGATCTCATGAAGTCGTTAGCTTCTAACTGATTTTTAAGGAATGCTGTTTTTCTCAACAGCTTTTAAGCCTTTTTTCAGTGGTCAAATTATTTTTTCAATGTTTTCATTCTATCCTTTTTTTCCTCTGCATTTCTCAATTGATTTTTGAAATTCTTTATGAGGCCTCCAGAATCTCAGTTTAACTCATGTTTTTCTTTTGGATTTTTTTGTGTATTTGCTTTGCTTTCACTGTCCGGTTTCAGTGTCTGTAACTTGCCCTTTGTCTCCATAAAATTTCTTTATGGTTAGGTATGTGTGTATGTGAGTGTGTGTATGTTTTCAAGTTTGCTCATGTCCCCAGCCTTTTACTTCACTTTTTACTTTTATTTTAAAGGTAGGTTATATTCTCTGTGTATTGATTTAGAATTTTTAACCCTAGAGACTACATTTCCCACAATCCCCTTTTCCTTTTCTTGTTGTGCAACATTGGTTAATTTGATACTCAGTTTCAACTTCCTTCACACTGGTGATCTTCTGGAAGCTCTCTCTCTGTGACTTGTACCAGCATGGAGGAAGGGAGCATGTGTTTTTTTTTTCCTTTACCTGGTTTTATTTAATTCTTCTTTGATCTAAATAGATTTTAATCAATGGTTTTAAATTAATACTTTGAGAATTGAATATTAATTTTAATCTTTACATTTGGCGATTTACAAAGGGATCTGAACTGATAACTTTTTAAGGACCTCTGCTGGGAGTTTTCAAATCCCAGCTCCAGTCCCTCAACTGAGGCTTATTCCTCTAACGCTCCTTCCACCTTCCAAGCCTGCTGGTTGCTCTCCTATTGGCCCAACTGCTTTACTTTTGGGGACTTGGTGTAGAAGCCATTCCCTGCCCACAGCCTGATCAGCCCAATTGGCCATTCTTGACCACAGCTTTGCCAAACCACGGCTAAGTGGCAGGCTCACTTCTCCCCCACAGCCTCAAACTGCTACATCAGCCATGGCACCCTGGGCTCACCCCAGTGCTGCTACTGCTCCCTGAAGCTGCTGAAGCCTAGGCATGCCAGCCTAGGCCAGTCCTACAGCTGCCGCACCCCTGAGTTTTCTGTAGCTTGTAGCAACCTGCTCCTGTCCTAGGTGGTGAGTATTAGCTTCCTTTTTCCCTGCCTCTGTCAGGGTTCTTGCCTTGGATGGGAGGGCCCTGGCCCTCTTTTAACTACCTTAGCTTAACTCCCACCCCTCCTTGTTTACAAAACCTGCCTTACTTCTGACTTTCAGTATCTACCCAGTTTTGTAGTCATATTCTCCATTTTGGTTTCTGGCAGTCCCTAACCACACCCTTTCCCCTAAAACCCACCCCTAACCCCTCCCAGTTTTGGTGCTGCTTTTTGGCCACTAGAAGTCAATATTGAGCACTGAATGTTTTCTTCTAATTCTTTTCTCTTTTCTTCTTTTTTTTCCTTTTCCTGCTTAGCTACAGTAGTTGCTTGCTGCAACTAGAGGGCAGCAACAAATAAATAATTAAATAATTTCCCCTTTTTTTATGAATAAAAATCCAATAAAATAATAAATAATTAAAATAAAATAAGCTAAACACCCTTACCTTACTCTACCCCACCCCTTATAATAATAATAATTTCAAAAATAAGTAAATAACATTCATTATTTTTGTCTTTTTTTGATCAAAATGCTAAGTAGCATAAATGCTAACATGCATGACAATCTTCTGCTTTTTACCTTATTAGAGGCATGTAAGATTCTAAATTCCCTCCTTCTCCTTCTTCTCCTAGGAGATTTTATTTTTCTAATTTTCAACATTAGGACAAAAAATTCTACTATACAAGAGATTAAATCAGAAATGAAGGCCAACAGGCAAATTCAAATAGAAAATTTCAAACACCACTTACATAATCTAATGAAAATACTGATCATATCTAAAACAAGTCTGAATTTTGTAAGCCTGATCCTGAACCACAAATACAGGATAATCCTATTCCTCCCAAAATGGAGACAAGACATCCCTTTTGTATATATCAGGTACAGACCCTTCTCTCTTGTACTCTGCAACATCTCTCTCATGCTTTGCAACTCCTTGCTGATCTTACCTCCCTTGATCCTTCTTCTAATCCCCCATATTCTCCTGTCCCTTTTCCCACCCACAACCTGTCACAGCTCTGAAGAAATTTTGTCCTGCCACCATACATGTTCCTGCCCATGTTGCCTTGGTATCTATCACCACAGTCAAATTCAAAGAAATCGCAGCCATCAAATGACTTTTATAAAGATCTTTTTCCCTTAAGGGAAGTGCCTGAAATAGGATGCAATGGGGATGTGGTGACCTTAAGGCACCATATGCCTTTCAGTAGTCAAGAAATTAGAGAACTGAAATATAATGTATCTTGTTTTGAGTGCGAACCTCTGGTGGTGATCAAGAAAATGACTGATTTTTTTTTTATCAATATGACATCCTATAAGGATGTTGAGAATTTGCTCAATGTTTTCTAACAGAATGTGAGAAAAATAAGATCATCTCTCATGTTAACATGGTTCAGGGGAGAGGTGCAGCACACTGGCCAGCTCAGGAATCTGCATAGGATTATAACAGTCCTGAGGACTGGTTGCAATTAAATCATTGTAGGGAAGCCATTATAACAGCTATGTGAGAATTCTCTGAGAATATGGAAGCATGGTCAAAATTTGAAAGCCTTAGACAATCCGATGATGAGACACCCTCACAATTCATAAATAAGCTCATTGAACTTGGGGGTCAGTACCTAGGCCTTGATATTTCTAAAGACAAAGCTATTAAGTAAATAACGAGATATTTTGTCAACAACTCTTGCAGGGTGCTCTACTATTATTTTAAGACACATTTCCCATGGTGGCTTCAGGTGGACCTTGAAGAGTTGAGGAAAATTGCTGCTTATGTCTTTAATGGCCATAAAGAAAAACAGGAAGAAGGTAATAATGTCACCGAAACCTTAAAAAAAAAGAAATAAAATATTTAAAGGACAGACTTGATAAACAAAACAAATGGCATTATGCTCAACCAATGGCACTTGCTCCTCTTCAAGAATCTAACTATCAGTCCCCTACCTGCCGCTTCTGTCAGAAGAAAGGCCATGTAATTATGGAATGTAGGACTTTGTTCCAGGCATCAAGAAATGATATCCACTAGAAAAATTATCAAAATAGCAATTATAGAAATAATAATCCAATCTACATAAATCAGGCACCTGACAACTCATACCAGATGACCCTACAGCAGTATATTTTGAGTGGAGCTCATCCCCACACCATCCAGGGTGCCCCTGCCCCTCAGGGGGGAGCCCAAGGAAATACCCAAAGATTATGAAAGTGTATGGGGGGAGGGGGGTTGGGGCATAGGAATCAGAGAATGAAATTTTTGATTTTCCAGACCCTGATGTCTTATTACCTGTTTTCCCTATCCATTTCCCCCCATACTGATGAGCCCCATGTAACATTAAAGGTTGATAACTCCTATTATGATTGTCTTTTGGACATTGGAGTTTCCTGGTCTGCTTTGAAGAGTACACCTGATTTGTATTACAGTTCCATTGGCTCAATTAATGTTGTGGGGGTTTAAGGAACACCCTAAATGTTCCCAAACTTTCCCCTAGAATAGTGTCCATAGGATCCCTTTGTGTGGAATACTCTTTCCTTTTAATGCTTGGCTCCCCTATAAATTTCCTGGGGAGAGACCCTTTATGCAACCTTAGGATCACAATAACTTGTTCTCCAGATGCCTCTATGAAACTGAAATTGCCTGAGGAATCCGTAAATTTACTCTTTGTACATCTTTCAGACACTTATGAAACAAAGGAGACTCCAATTTTTGAAACCACAACTGATATACCTGAGTCTCTCTGGGCCATATCATCTTCTGATGATGGCCTACTTCAATCGCCTATCCCCATCTAAATTCAAACAAAATCTAGCCCATTTCCTTTTATTCCTCAATATCCTCTTTTAAAGGAGGCCTTTAATGGCATTACACCTGAAATAAATTCATTGATTGACAAAGGCATCATAACTCCCTGTAAATCTGAATATAATACACCCATCCTACCTGTTAAAAAAAGTGAAAACTGGGGCCCAATGGCAAGCATCCCTATCGATTTTTCTAGGATCTGAGAGCTGTGAACAATCACGTTATAAAGAGACACCTTGTAGTTTCTAACATATATACTGTTATTTCTTCTATTTCTAGCACAGTACATTACTTTACGGTAGTAGACTTGTGCTCAGCTTTCTTTTTTATACTCAATACATGAGAATTCTAGGCATATCTTTGCTTTCACCTGCAAGGGCTCTAAGTGGACCCAGGATTGCTTTCCTCAAGGGTTCGTGCACAGCCTCACCATGTTCATACAATTCTTAACTGCTGACATAGATGCCATAAAATTAAATATAGTCTTTTAGTTCAGTATATGGATGATTTGCCCTTGGCCTCACCAAACACTGAACCATATCAAGAGGATAGCAAGCACCTTCTTTTAGAGCTACATTAGAGATGCCACAAGTACTCCAAAGACAAAATTCAGTGGTATCTCCCCAAGGTACAATATTTAGGCTTCATTTTAACTGATGGGTCCTGTTTAATTTCTCCTAAGCATATTGAAAATATCCAAAAGTTATGCTCTCCTACCACTAAAAAGTAATTCAGGGTGACTCTTAGAGCAATAGGATTTTGTGGTCAGTAGATCCCTTGCTATAGGGAAATCACTGAACCCCTTGTAGTACTCATAAAAAATACGGTCCCTGAACCACTTAAACTGGAAGCAGAATACCTAATAGCTCTTTAACATTTAAAACAAGATTTCCTGTCTGCCCTTGCTCTAGGTATCCCAAAATATCATAAACTATTTATCTTATATGTATATGAGCAGAAATGGGTAGCTTCAGGTATTCTAACTCAACTTTTGGGACCTGCTCAATGCCCAGTAGCCTATTATTCAGCCCAGCTTGATCCAGTAGCTGCCAGAGCACTACCATGACTTAGAGGAGTAGCTGTCACAACTTTACTGGTAAGCAAACCTGCCGATCTAATATTGGGATGCCCTCTAACCATAATGTGCCCACACGAGGTCTAGCCATTGTTATTAATACATAGGACACAGGCATTTACTGACCAAAGGATTACTAGGTATGAGATAATCCTATTAAATATTGAACATATCATATTAAAAATGCTTTAGAGTTCTTAATCCTGCAACCTTGCTCCATGGTTTACCAATTTCTGGAGAACCTTTACATGATTGTACATCTTTAGTGTCCACTGTTGATAAACCTCATAATGATTTATTGGACACCTCTTTGGATGATTCAAATTTAATTTAATTTACAGATGGTTCTTCAATTATGAAGGATGGTGTGCACTACACAGTAGCTGAAGTAGTTACTGAATTTGATACACTGTGGTCAGCTTCCTTACCCTCAAATGTAAGCACTGAATGAATAAAGAACTTAAGACCATGATTGACAAATTGGGCATAGAGACTCATTTAAAATGGCCTGACATTCTACCTCTGGCCCTATTTTATCTCAGAAGCAGACCCAGAGGTGATTTGCACATCTCACCTTTTGAGATGCTATTTGGACATTCACGTATTCAGGCACAGCCATTTACCCCTGCCTATACCTCACTGTTAGGAGGGTATACAACTATTGCTACATATATCAGACAATTAAAAACAAAATTGCGAGAACTCCATGAGTCTGGAGCTGCTGTTTAGGCAGGCGCCATAGATTCCTCACTTCATGATTTAAACCCAGGTGATAGTATATACATAAAGAATTTCAAACATACTGGGTCATCTGAATCTGCTTATGATGGACCATTCTAGGTCCTACTAACTACACCAACAGCCATAAAAATTTGAGAGAGGGACTCTTGGATTCACTGTAGCCATGTAAAACTAGTACTTTCTATTGATGATGAATAATTGCTTGCATTGGTTATAGTTAATTATTGATTGTGATTAAACTACATTATTGCTGGATTTATACTATTTTGTTGCACTTTATTTGGTTGATTCTTGTAATTGCACAAATTTCCTTGTAGGGCAACATATATATACTACCTCAAAGAATAAAATCTGTATTAGTGACCTATATTGAACTGATGTGCCTTTTATAACATTTTCCTTTACTATTTTTTTTGAATTTTCTTGAATGTATTATTGCTTTATCTACCTCATTTACACTCACATTATTTTGTCTACCTCATTTGCACTCTCATTGTTTTATCTACTTTATTTTCACTCACACTGTGGATCATGTTAAGTCCAAGAAGAAATGAATCTTTTTTTTAAACTACCCTCTATATTTTTTACCTCTGTAATTGTGAAATATACACAATCTTAACATTTTGTTTTCTTCCCACATGTGTCATACAGTATTTTATTTTTTCCCCTTCTTTTCTCATTTTTTGACTTTGAAACACATCACTAGTATTAAAAAGGTTTTTTTTTTAACTATTTTTTTACTTTTTGCAATAGCATGATCTAAGATATCTGTTTACCTAACATATAAAAAGCATACCCAAAAAGCTTTGGACTATGGCCACCTGCTGCTAGTTATTTAACTATAATGAGACATTTGCTCAATGATTATGTCTAATCTAAGGACAAACAGACCCTAAAGGAGCACAGAACCTGACTTGCAAAGTGCCAAATGAGCACAAAAAGGTAAAAGAAACCAAACCAATCCTATGGAGATTGATTACATTCTGTACAAAAAGCACAATGACTTGATCATGTGTGAGCCTTAAGTTTGCAGCTGTTTAACATGTGTTAAATGTACGACTTGCTTGTATCACACTCTATATCAAGCATATAACATCTATTGCTCTGGCTCCATCATCTCAGAAAAGCAAAGAAAAGGGTTGAATCAGGGAATTCTATTTCCCATTTGTCTCGAGATTTAGTCTTTTTTTTTATTTTCTCTCATGATGTGACAATTTATTGAAGTCCAGACTACTAAATTGGGAAATTGGTTTAGGGATTGATTGTTGTTGTTAGACATTGGATTATTAGACATGGATTGCTATAAGAACCTGTGGTGATTTGTGAAGGTTTTTTTTTCTTCTCAAAAATTGTTTTTCAAGTTTTCTTTTTATATTTTATTTCTGACTCAGAGGTTTTTTTTTTTTTTAAATTTCTTTGATTCGTTGAAGTTTTTGATACTTGATTCATTTGCCTTGTGACTTGACCATGTATCCCTGTGCAATTCCTATGTATATCCCTATATCCTCTTTGGGGCTGGGAGCGTATTATTATATTCCCCAGGGGGTACTATGTTATTGTTGTAAACTTTGACTTGAATATGAGCCAAATTTAGAACAAGAGACTACCTTGAAAAATATAGAAGGCGGCATGAATATTCCTGCAGAGATCACATGCTGCACCAAAAGATCCAGTGTGAACTTTGAGACATAGCAAATTTGAACTTTGGGGGGGTTGAAATGCTTTTGTTTTGAAAAGGGGACTGCCCCCTAATTGACATCTTGTCAATGCACCTATTTTTGGTTTTGTTCCTTTTCTTTTTTATTTTCCTCTTATCCCTAAATTATTATAATTTCCCTTTAAAAACTGTAATATTTCTATATACCCCTAGTTCAAATTATGTTAGTTATGTTTTCATGAACCACTGGGGAGACTGGTCTCCCAAAGGATCACAGAGGGGGTATTTATTGATTTAGAATCTTGAACCCTAAGACTACATTTCCTACAATCCCTTTTTTTCTTTTCCAGTAGTGCCTCATTGGTTAATTTGATATTCAGTTTCAATTTCCTTCACACTGGTGCTCTCCTGGAAGCTCTCTTTCTCTAGCTTGTATCAGTGTGGAGGAAGGGAGCAGTTTTTTTGTTTGTTTGTTTGTTTGTTTTTCTTTTCTCAGGTTTTTTTAATTCTACTTTGCTCTAAGTGGATTTTAATAAATAGTATTAAATTAATACTTGGAGTATTGAATAATAACTTTAATCTTTACATCTGAAAGGAAAGGATATCCTTCTAATCTTCAGTTCATCCTTGATGCTACCCTTAACTTTATTTCTGGGTTTCTGGAAGTGTCATATCCTCCAAAAGAGTATGATGGCCTTTGTAATTAGAGCTCTGAGAGCCACCTCCAACTGATGATTAAATTGTCTCAAGACTGCAGATGACTCAAATTCTAGCCTCAGGCTTGGGAGTGGTTATTAGTCTCACTCTGGGCTTAACAGATAGGGCACACAGCACAGCACATTGCAGATTGCCCTGCCCTGGGCCTCCACCTTGTGCTTTTGCAAGTATTGGCTAGGATCCCTAAAGCCAGTACCCTGAGGATTGGAAAACTCTGAACCTCACAGCAGGTTTGCTTGGAACTTTAAGGGGTATGAGTTGGTTTATATCACTTTTGGCCCAGGCAGAGTCTTAGCATCTGGATGTTGGTTTTTGGACTAGGTTAAGAACTTGAAACAGTAGATGTGCAGTGAGAGGAATCATGCTTTTGAATTGTTCCTTACTCCTTGCTGTATCCTCCTACTGGCTGTGCCCTTTCTTACTTCAATGTCCCAGATGTTCTGTGCCTTTCGATTGTCCTCTTCATGAAAGTTGTTTCACTCTGTCCCCTTGCTGGTTCTTTCACTCTTTTATTCATTTTGTGGAATTATTTTAAGATGGGTTGAAGAGGATTGTTATGGTGGTTTTGAGTTTTCCTGCTTTTTTCTGTCATTTTGGCTCTGGCCCAAAACTGTTCTTAAGACTTAAGTGACTGTATGGATTAGGGGCTTGAAATATGAACATAGTTTTCAAGTTTCCTAAGAACAAATTAAATGGGGCACAACAAGTTGCAGCTTAGACATTGGCCTTAACCAGTGGACCAATATAAGCACACAGAAACAAGGAAGTTATACTCTGCGGAATCAAGACTGTATGCTAACTGAATCTCCTTTCTTTGCCCTAAATGTCCTTCTTGAGCTTTGAAGAAGTAAGTCATTTTTTTTTAACTCTCTAATCACCTTTGAATATCTTCTTTCAAGATCATTTTGACCCATTTCAGGATCCATTTTGAATTTGTGGCAAGGTGGTCTTAGGTCTAGTTTATCTAACAAAGTTTGATCTCTAGTTGGAAACAAGAGAACCATTAAAAGATTCTGAAGAGAGGGAAAAAACCCTTGATAAAAGCTGTGTTTTAGAAACAGTAGAGCAATTTTGTATGTGATAGATTAAAGATGAAAATGCAAGTATGAGGGAATAAAGAGAGAATGAACAGCTTAAAAGATATTCTAATATTAAGAGCAAGAAGTAATGGAAACCTGAAGTAAATTGTTAGCAGTGAGAAAATAAAGATAACTGGATGCTCCAAATACTGTGAATGTAGATATTATAGCACTTAGGGGCAAGTTATCTATGAAAGGTTTTGGGAAGTACAAAGACAAAAGATGACAAAAGTTTGGATACTCAGTGACTAGAATCATCAGCAAAGTTGTGGAAGTAAGAATGAGGAAAATGATGAATTTCATTTGGACATGCAGAACTGAAGGTGACAAAAAGGAAATCATGATCAACAAAGGCTTGAAACTCAGGAGAGAAGTTAAGGATAAAGTTATAACATGAGAGAAAGTGAAATTTGAAGTGAAATCCAAAGTCCTGGAATTGGACAAGAGAATGAACAGTATATCTTTTGATAATAGAAGAAATGGTCAGAACTGTGCATGTCATTCGTCTTTAGATATTTCAAAGAGAGAGGAAAGGAAAAGAGAGAGGATTATCAAAGAAAGAAAACAATTTCAAGACTGACTGTGAAGTATGATATATACCAAACAAATAAGGTTCCATAAGGATGCCTGTTCATTTACATCAGCTGCTTCACCAGGAATCATGGTTGGTGAGCATGAGGAGTTAGCCCTTAGCACTGGTAGTTAGGAGTTCACAGACGACATTACAGAAAGCATTTTCTGTAGAATTTGCAGGAAGATTAGATTGGTAGATGTTGAAAAAGTAGAAGATATGCTGAATTAGAGATATCATAATGCTGAATGTGAAACAGCTGTTTTGTAGTTATTTTTGGCATGTAAAGCATTCAAATATAGAAAAAACAATTGAAAATGCTAGGATAGGAGGAGAATACATTTAGAACTCAAAAGTATTCCAGTGGCTGTCCAATCTAACTTTTTCATTTTATATTTAAAGAAATTATTGCCAAGAGGAGTGAAAAGACTTGTCTAAGGTCACAAGATAGAAAGTGGTAAAGGCAAAATTTAAAACAAGTTCCTTTGACTTCAGAGTCAGTGTACTTTGCACTCTACCACAATGATTAGAAGATTGTGTGTGTGTGTGTGTGAGACAGAGAGAGAGAGAGAGAGAGAGAGAGAGAGAGAGAGAGAGAGAGAGAGAGAGAGAGAGAGAAAGGGAAAGGGAAAAGAGAGAGAAAGAGAGAGAGAGAGAGAGAGAGAGAGAGAGGGTAAATGGGATATGTAGGGTTGAGGGTAAAAAAGAGAAATGAGTGATATAAGAATAGAAAAGATGGGAGAAATTAGAGACAGAGGTAATAACTATTAGAACACAAACATCCAAGGCATGTGAATGAATGTATATAAAACTCAGGTAGATGAATTATCCTCTTAGGAGAGTGAGACTTCCCTGGGACATGAAATGAGCAGGAAAGGATAGCTGAAGACAAAATTTAATTCTGAGATTATAAGAAGGCTGAATATAATATTGGTTTATCAATATCAATATCAAGATACAAAGTAATCTTCTGCTGAGAATGATTAAGAAAAAGTCATCATAAAAGGGTAAATTGTTTATTTTCTTCTTAAGAACATAATCCATGTAAGGTAGAGTTAACTCCATGATGCCATCGCATCTTACATCCTGACTCTGATAGTATCACTAAGAGGAAAATTTTTTTTAAATCATATTTGTCCTCCTGGTTGTAAAAAGAAACATTTTGGAAGCATCGCTTGGTCTAGTCATTTCTTATTCTGGATATATCTCTCCATCAGAATATGTTAGGATAACATTTTTCTCACTGTACTGATATTAGTGACACACCCAGATCCCTGATTTGTGGTTACTTCTACAATGAGTTTTCCTTGTAAATCAGAATTAAAATGTCCAGATTTTCTTCCAGTCCGTGAAGGGTCCTATATTTCAACTCAATTCTCTCCTTTTTCTAAGCAGGACACATAAAATTTAATTTCCTGACCTCTTTCACTGATGTATAGAAGTCATTTTTCCACAACATTAGACTAGGTAATCTATTCTTAGGGGAACCTCGTCAAGCCTGACTGATATTGTACATTTTTCTTTTCTTTCCTTTTCTTTTTTGTCTCTTCCCCCCTTTTTTTCTAGTGCAGAATGATTGCGATAATAATGATAGTAATGATGATGATGATAACACTGCATAGGGAAAGAAACTGAATGCATTTACCAATCCATGATGCCAAGAGGAAGGGGAGTGGTGCAAATAAAGTTTTTCATTTCTGAATATAAATTACAATAAGAAAATCCCATCTTGAAGAAACCCATAAGCTCATCTTGTTTTATCCAAGAAGTAATGGTTTTCTTTTTTGTTTGTTTGAAAGTAAAAAATTGTCAGTAGATTGATAGCTCTGGACACCAGTGGCCACATGAGAGTCATATTTCTGTAGGGTTTTATCCCATTAATACAGACTTCATCTCCAAGTCCCATTTTGAGAAAACATTGTTTTTCCTTAGGTAAGGCCTATCACAGTGATATGCATCTAGGAAATAATATCTCTTCATGACCATGATCATGATAACCATCTGTGCGAGAGCCCTTCACTCCTTATGATTTTTTAAATTTTTTTCTTCCTTTGTTTTTAACTACTTTTGGTCCTCTGGTCCATCAGATAAGAGAATCCAGTCAATAAGTTCTTGTTTTCTCCCTCCACAAACAAGACACTGGGCAGCTTTCAGACTGGAATAACTTGCAGTCACAACCAATTTGTATCAGATTCAAACTGCTGAACTGGAAATCAAATGAGACGTGCCCCATTCCTGAAACCCAGAGTCCTACTCCAGGCCTGGGCAGAGGTTGAAAAATGAATTGATGAACTTCAGTGGTGTAGACAGGCTATCTAGAAAGTGAAATAACAAAGGATAACACCTACTATGTGTAATAAAACTTGCTTTGTAATGTGGAAGATACAAAGATTAATGGAAAAAATAGCACCCACTCCAAGGAATATAAAACCTGCTAAATAGCCATGGTAAAAATATATTTTAAAAGAAAATTAATAATACAAAGCTAAACCTTTAATGTGGCATAGTGGATAGAATGTTAGACTTGGAGTTAGGAACATCTAATTTCAAATTTCACTTCAGATACTTACTGGCTACAGGACCATGTGTGCGTTATTTAACTTTTCTGAGCCTCACTTTCTTCATCTGTAAAACTGGGATCACATTATCACCTACCACAATGAGTTACTTTAAATATCCCATTGATATTAAATAGCTTTATTTAATAAATAGCTTTAGACACTAGCTATGTGAAGTTAATTAATCCTGTTTTCCTTAGTTTCCTTACGTGTAAAATGAGCTAGAGAAGAAAATGGTGAAACACTCCAAGAAAACCCAAAGGGGTCATGAAGGATCAGATACAATTGAAAAAAAGTATTCTGTCACTCTCCATGTGCACACACACACACAATAAATATTTAAGTATATATATATATATACATATATATATATATAATATCAAAAATAGCTAATGAAACCTTGATTTGGTATATTTTCCTTTAATAGTTAGAAGGTAGATATGATTTAGTGACAGAGACAAACCAAGTTTGGGGCCTCAGGAATTAGACAAAGCTCCAAACTTTAGAAATAATATTCTAGGTCTAAGGACAAAGACTGGAATGTGAATATCTCCCCAGTAAACTAAATATCTTAGGAAGTGGCACAGATGGCCAGAAAAACAATCTTGAGAAAGAATATGTTTTTGTACCCATTTAACCATGAATTTTCTGAATCCCACATGTTCTCATTCTCCCCCTGCTCCTTCATTCCTGTGTTCTTTTTCCTTTATAAACCTTCCCCTATGCAATAAACTTGGCCAGCTCTGCAGTCCTTCAGATCCCAAAGATTCTAATCTGTCTGATCTTTTATTTCTTACTTCTACCCAAGGCACCCTCAGCCCTTGGTCTGAGCCTTTGGGGCTCTTCTCCCCCCTCTAGGCTCTAACAATTTAGCCCAAAGGAAAGGCACTTACTGATGTAGCCCAGTAAGATAAGTAGGTATAAAACATTTTTTCCTGTCACATTGACTCTATATCCTTACAAATAATCTGTTTGGGAAGAGTAAGTAAATTTTAGGGTACAATATTTCAAATAAGGCATACTTGTAGGGAACACAAGAGGTCAAGGTGAGTCATATCTCCACTCTTGTACACACTCCATTAATGTCTTTTCTCTCTGTGGTAATTACACCATATAGTAGATGTAGTATCTCAATAAGGCTTTTTGCTCAGGTTCCCTTCCTGGGTTTTCTCTTCTCCATACTTCTACTTCTACTCTAGATCATCAATGATCACTTGAATCTGCATTTGGTTCTCCAAATCTTGAGTTGTTGTTATATGTAAGTTCCACCTTCCCATACATTCCCTTTAATGAACACAGAAATTAATCTTGAGCTGTAATTATGGTCAAACTAAAGAAACTCAGTTTGGAAGGAAAAGAAACTAAGGAAAATAAGTCAATTAAATGATGAGGTTGTGAAAACCTAAAGACAAAATCAGAAAAAAAAGTCATGGAAACTCAAGAAGGTAATCTCATATTAAACTATCTGCCATTCTGCCAGCAGAGCCCACAAACACAAAGATAGCTGTATGAAAGAAAAAAGAAAGAGTGGCATTCAGAAATTCCATTGCTGAGACAAAACAGTCAAGAGGGAAAGTGTGGGCCAGGAAAAATTGCTGCATAAAACGACAAACTTGTGAGATGAGATTTTTAAAGTCCCCATAGTTGGAAGTGTTCTGGACTTCAATTGGCAATGCACTCCAAAGAACTCTCATCTGCCTTTGATGAATGTGTGGAATTGTCTCCTGTCTACTCATTACCACTTAAAAAAAAAAAAAAAGATCTCACAACCCAAGCAATAGTCTTTAGCTTCTGTTGTTTTCCATTAGTAACGGGAACATATTTATATGTTCTAAATATTTTGTTTAAAAAAAAAAAACCCTTACCTTCCATCTTGGAGTCAATACTGTATATTGGCTCCAAGGCAGAAGAGTGGTAAGGGCTAGGCAATGCTGGGAAGTGTCTGAGGTCAGATTTGAACCTAGGACCTCCTATCCCTAGGCCTGGCTCTCCATCCACTGAGCTACCCAGCTGCCCTCTGCTGTCTTTCTTTTGACACTTGAGTCTATAATAAAAACTTAAATAGACATAGACCTCTAACTTTACATACATTATTTCTGGAGTTTCATATATGGAATGGTCCTTAGGACATAAATTATTTCTTTCATTTATAAATAAGAAACTGGAGGACTGGGAAGTTTTGATTTCTTGCTCAGTGATCAAACATTATTTTTCACAAGCTTTCTTGCTTCAAATGATCTTGACTAAGATCACTAAATTAATCATTAACAGTTGGAAAGGGAAATCAGCTCTCTCTATTCTAAGCCTAATGGAGTCCTATGACACAATGCTGCTTTTCCCACTTCTTCTCTTTCCTCCTCAATGACAGAAAAACATGCAGATACTTAACCCTGTAGTCATATTAGAGGAGAAGGAAACGGAGGAGCTCATCATTACCATTTTACTAATGGAACTAGAGGGTCAAGATAAACATCTGGGATAAGAAGGTCAAAAGATAAATATTAGTTACAGATAACTCGATGTCTGATTAGGTTTTTGTAATAGACTTTTCCTTTCTCCATAATTTTTTTTTCTGAAGCATAGGTGATATATGCCTTCTTTCACAACACGATGAATATAGAAGTATGTAAGATAAACTTATGAACAATCTATATGATATTACCTGGTATCTTGGGGGGAAAGAGATGTATGAGGGAGGGAGGCAGAATGTCAACAAACAATTCTTAAAAAATATATCAACATTTAATCTGTAAAAAAAAATTAAATTAGAATAGAAGATACCTTTGACAGCATCTAGTCCAACCCTCTCATTTTATAGATAACAAAATTGAGGCACAAGAATGTAATATAATTTGCTTGAAGCCATGCAAATAGAAAGGGGGTAGAACTAGAAAATGAAGGTAGCACCTCTCAAATATACTTTTCATTTTATCTATCATATTGTTAATATGTACAAATTAGGCCAAAAGACCAGTGGCTAGGGGACCACTCAAGAATCTTTCCATCCTTCCACATACAAAGAAGAAAAATCTCATCATGGTGGGGATATTTTAAACTAATAATTCACAAAGGTCTTAGTGTAAATATATGAATTAATTTGTCAGTTCTATTCCTATGAGGAGATTTTCAGAGTGTCCAGAGCATCAACCTGATTATCTGAGTGAGAGGAGATGATCTAGGACAAGTTATTTAACCAATCTCTATGTCATTTACTAAATATGTAAATGTAGGAAAGACAGGATGCCCTCTAAAGAGGCCTTTTAGCAGTAAATCTAAGCACCTGTGATCTAATGAGAAGGTAACAGAGACTTAGAATTTTGTGGACACAAAGGAATTGTAAAGTGGAGATAAAGACCTTGAGAGTGATTTTCTTTATAAAAAGAACTAAGAGAGATGAGTCTGCAAAGAAGACTGGCTTCATGTTCATTTCAATGGAGATCAAGAAATTATATCTAAAGCATGTTAAGACTTCTTACAGATTATTAACAATTCCCCTTTACATTTTTTAATTATTACTTGTTTCCCTATAGGTATAGAAAATCATGAGAAGCTAAACAAAGTCTGTGCACTTTTTTCAAAGTAATCTAAAAATAGAAAAGCAGTTAGTGTATTCTGGTTCTTCACTGGATCCAGAAGAGAAAAATACAAGTAGAATTCTTGGAATCCCCTTCAGGCTATAAAAGAGAAATGATGATCAAAGTTTATATTTGTCTATGGTATTCCTCCAGCAAAACGTTAGATCTTTGAAGACTTTGACCAACACAGATAAAATTTAAGACTAAGCTCAGCACCTGGAAAAGAGTATGTATGGCTTAACAAATACTTTTTAAGAAGCTATTCATTAGTTCATATATTCTTTTGTTAGATAATAGGTTAAGAGACAGAGAATCTCTCTCATTTTAGGCATGAGAAGACTGAGTGTCAGGTACTTCTGTAGGTCAAAAGTAATAAGTAGCAGAGACAGGATTTAAACACAAATTTCTGATATCAGATTCATTGCTCTATTCTCTATAATGCCATTTCACAGGAGAAAGACAGAGATAGAGAGACACAGGACAGACACAGAGACAGACAAAGAGACAAACAGATAGAAAGAAACAGAAAGAAAACAAAAGAAGGAAGGATAGAAAGAAACAAAGAAGTCCTTTTAACATTAGATAATTATGTGAGCCTACAGGATATCTTATGCTTTCCTGAGTTATTGTTCATGGATTCATAGAATCCTATATTCAGAGCTCTGAGGCCTTAGAAATCATATAACCACAGCAACCTCATTTTACAAAAGGAAACTGAGTCCCATAGAGCTGAAATAATACATAAATAGCAAATAGAGGTTGGGATTTGAAGTTGGGTCCACCGATTTTAAATAGAGTGTTCTTTCCTCTCAAATTTGTACATTTTGAGGGTTTTATGCCTTATCTTCATATTAAACTGAAAATTGCATGAAGTTTATTATTCATTTCTTTATGATCTGTAAGATTTGGTTAAACTGTTCTGTATACAGTAGATGTCCAACAATTCTTTGCTTAATAGCAATTCATGATTTTATAAAGTTAGTTCTACTTGTATAAAAAATGATTTCTTTAACATGATTTGGCTAAATATGCTATCTTCTCCATAGAGGACTGAGATATTGAGAGGAGCAGGAGAATGGACTCAAAGTTGGATGATATTTCTCCAGGAAATGAGATGGCTATTAGATTAGAATTTTATCTGACCATATATTTCTAGGTAAGGGGAGAAATTTGATTCAAAACAATTTAACTGTTTGACACTTTTACAAAATACTAGTCATACAAAAGATCATTACACCTGGTAAATAGCAAGTAAATCTATTTATCCAATCAGATAACAACAACAACAACAAACACAAAAATTATACAGATTAGAATATACCAGAAAGTACATGAATGAAGAATGAATGAATGAATGAATGAATGAATGCTTTAGATAGGGCAAACAAAAGAAAACGGAGATATCAACTCCAGAGAATATCAATCAAAGGAGATAATCCAGTCCCTAGAGTGACAAGCTAGATGTAAGCTAGGTGACTATTCAGGAGTTAGTTTTCCCAACATTCTTTATATTCCAAAGTCTTTTACTATCTTTCCACACATCTTCAGACAATCTGATACCTTATATTTCCTCTCAGAGTCTCCATTTCTCTACTTTTTAAGGTCTATATGCCAACTTCACCCTCACTCAGCTTTTGCTCTCCCAGTCCACAGACTTGCCTAAACAGCATCAAAAAAAATGTAATAGGAGTGAGTAGAATCTCAGTTACATTGGAATAGCAATATAAGATTTATGAAACACTTTTGCCACAACTACTCTATGAGTTAGGCAGGACAAATATCAGTCCCATTTAACAGAGGAGAAAACTAAGAAGCAGTGAGGGAAAGTGACTTGCTCAAAACCACAGGACTTTTAAGTATGGGATAGAACTTAAAACCAGTCTCCTTCTTCTAGTTCATCTTTGCTCCTCATTGGTTTTACTGAATAAATAAAAGAATAAGTGACTCAATGATTAATTCATCAATCAGAGTGAATGAATAAATTCTGTATTTTGACTGAGTAATGCAGATCTGACCTTATGGTTCTTAAAAACCAGTTACAAATCTCACAAAATCATTTCACTGTGGTCTTTTCAACTTGCATATCATCTCCTGGCTGGGTTTTCATTTTCATTATGGGAGATTCTAATTTTCTTGAATTACCATTTTGAGTTGCTTAATTCAGCACAATTATCAATTAATTTACTAAAAAGGTTCTTCTTATGATCCTTTACCTTAAATGCAATAACATTCAAATGTAGATTGTATGCACTACCCAAAGGAAAATAGCCGAGATAACACTGATTATTTATCAAGTTACCTTGAAATATGGAGTAGATTTTACAATTACTAATGTAACTCCATTTATCTACATGGTAATTCTCAGCAATGCTAAGTTCTATTGGCCATTTGTAGGTTGATACAGTTATATAGTACTAACAGATGTTAAATTAGTTTATAAAAAAAACACCTAGAAACAACTGTAGTAGCAGATTGCTTGTAAGTAATAGGCAAGATTATAAAATTCAGATAACACAAAATGCAATAGGTTTACCCACAGACAAAGAAGAAATACATTTAAATACCCAAGACAAGGCAGGAAATGGATCAAATTAAGATAATACTGAAACAAATGGGTTCAATATAATGTTAATAATACTAATAATGAAGAACTTCCCAGCTCTGTCTTTCTCTCAGGGACTTTTATGTCTAATCCATCCATTCTAAAAGCACTTAATGTTATAGGTTTCTTGGAAATTTATGAAAATGTTTTATATATGTATGTTTCATATACACACATGCATATATATATATATGTCTCAGATGCATATATTCCCTATACATTCCTTATGTGGATATATAGATATCTCTGTTCTATATACATTCCATATATAAATGGGGGGAAAATCAATAATGGGTGGCTGAGTCACTTTTTCTGAAATAATGGGAACAAAATCTGAAAACTCCATATCTGGCCTAAACTCTTTTAATAATCAGGTAATTGAATTTAGTAAAATAGAGAGAGTCTCTTATTTTATAATGGAAACACTGGTTTTATCTTAACTATGTTTGTACCAGCTCTGGGCTAAATAATGAGGCTGGATTCACTCCAAAATTTCCCCAAAATTTGAGAAAATAGATACTCCTTTTAAAGCTTTCTTGCAATTCAAATTAGCCCCAAATCAGAACAGAATAAGCTTAACTCATGATCAACAGTCTATTAGGGACATACATGGGAATGGATTGTACATTGGAAGAGAGAGACACAGACAAGAAGCTGAGTGATATTTTATTGAAAGGAAACATTAGATTTCTGGGCCACAAGAAATGGATCCTTATTAAAACAAGGTGATTAATGAGAAGTTGTGAAGCTGAAATTTACACAAGAAATGGGAGACTGGGCTTTTGGGGAAATCTTGCAAAAAAATCCCCAGAATTGATTTTAAACAGCATCTTAACTCAGGCTTGTAAAATCACTTATTACCACTGCTACAAAAGAACTAGCCCTGTTGATTCCCAGTGCTTTTAATACATTGTGACTAGCATTACAATGAGTGACGCAACATAGTGAACAAGGGGAAAAAGTTCTTTTTTCCCTCTTTCTCCCTCTCGCCCACCAACTGATCAATATGCTTGAAGAAAATGTCACAGACTCCATTGAAGGTAATAGGTTTAGATCACCATTACACTTTCTATTCAATGAGCTGAGTCTGTTTGGGCCATTTCTGTTGGAAAATTCACCTGTTTGAAAAGATTCATTTTCTTCAATGCAGTAGAACAAAACAGCAGGGCAGTGAAGCCTGTTATACCTCAGGCTTTCCTCTGCCTTCCCCCTGCTGCACCTCCCTGGCAGCCTCAGCTATGAAGCCAACACTAATTGAAATATATGGAAACCTTAGAACCAGGGCCCTTGGCAAAATAGTGAAGTGGGTAAAGTTATGCTTTAGATTATAGTATCAAAAGCTGGAAGAAAACTAAGAGAACCATCTAATCTCATTTAACAAAGGAAAGGACTGAGATGCAGGTCGTGACTTCTGCAAGGTCAAATCAGAAGTACATGAGTTAGGGTTTTGAATTCAGATCTTCTGACAGCAAATTCCTTTCGTTTCTGCAGGCTCTGCTTACCAGCTTCCACTGTAGACTTCTTCCTCCAATTTCCTATTCATGTTACTTCCTCTACCCCTTTTCACCGTGAGGTACTCACAGTTGGTATACCTTTATCTAGCTACCACAGCCATCAAAGGTATATAGGACCTCATCTTTATCTTTTCTCCATGGATGTCAGCAAAGTTTGCCATTTCCTTTCATTTAAATAAAGTGATTTTGGGGACCTTGCTAAGTTCTAATAGCCAATAATAACTGGAAAAAAAAAGAATGATTTGTCCCAGGTTACTCCTTTCTGGTATAGATTTAAAGGTACCAAGAAATCATCTCTACATTTTGTTTTCTTGTCTAACGTTTCCCTGAGTTGTTAATTCCTTCAGATTAACATTAATTTTCCTCTAAAATAGAATTACCCACAGGAAGTATGTTTATAAGGAAGGCTTATGCCTACACCATTTTTGAGGCAGCATATTCTTTGTTATCAGAGGAAGAAAGGACAACTAAAGTAGAGGATGGGAGACAAAAGGAAATGGGGAATGGTGGAAAGAAATAAAGTGAAACAGCCAGCTTCCTATTTTTTCTTCTTAGAACTAAGTCAATTTCTGCTAAATAACTTCGTTCTTTCTTTTGAACCAATCCTGTGTATTGGTTCTCAGAAAGAAGAATGATAAGGGCTAGGAAATGGAAGATAAATGCCTTGCCCAGGGTCACACAACTGAGAAGTGTCTGAGATCATATTTGAACCCAGGACCTCCCATCTTTGGGCCTGGCTCTCAATCCATTGAGCCAGCTAGCTGCCCAATGAACATCCTCTTTCTGAAGCAATTTAGCATAAGAATTGGACATAGAAATAACTTTGGCTTTATCATCAGATATGTGGTGTTTATGATAGGTAAGAGATCAGGGAAAGTTAGGATTCTAAGGGTCAGGGCAGATTTAGGGCCTTAAGTTATTTAGCCCTGCAAAGAGAATTCTAATGCTAATGAGGGCTAAAAATTGGATTCCCCAGTTTACAGAAGACACCAAACTGAACAAAATTGTCAGCATAACATTTAAATTACTTTTTTGATAAGCTTGGCTATTTACAAATCATCAGACAATTACATCTTCCAAAAACTATTTAGCATCAATTCACTCTGCTTTTTCAACAGTACACTTGACTAATTCCAAATAAATTGAAAAAAATTACCTTGCTGGTTGCAAGAAACTGACCAAAACAATCCCTGGAGTTTTAAATTGTGTATTGTTAAGCTTACTCTGCAAAAGAGTTTTCCTTTGCTTTATCTTCCTGCTTCATGCACATTAAGCTGTTGTAAATATGAAATGCAATCCATGAAAGGGGGCCTTGTAAAACTGAGCCTCAGTCCTAATGAGAATTTCCAGGGATCTGAGTTGTCGATAGTGCCGGAGGTTGCTCAGTTCAATCTAAACATATACTCTATCATATCTCTGACCAAAAATGTAAAAGTTAGACTGTAGGCCCCAGGAAGGCCCAATAACCCTGCTAAATAGTAAGAGGAAAATATAAGCCCAATGGTCAATTTATAAAGTTAGTGAGGATGTACTTTGCTTTTTTCTCCAGTTCTTCCTGTTTTTTTTTTTCCTCTATTTTTTAGAAGAGCTCTTTATTCCACTACTGAGGCATATAGTATCCGTATATTCCCTTGCATTTGTCTTCCCATCCTTCCATTAAGACTGACTCTTAGGCAGGATCTGGTCAAATCATTCTCAACAAGATTTACATAATGTGAAATGGTTTGTTGTATTGTCACATCTAAAGGTATTGACGTGTCCAAAAGGGGCCAAACCATGGCTCTTTAATTGTCAATTTTCTACCTGTACCAGGCTTAATCAGTATTGCAAAGAAGTCAGATATGAACATTTAGGTGAAAACTGTATTGAAAAGGTGAAGAATTTATAGGAAGAACATTGCCATGGCACCATGGAGATTTTCCAAATCACTTCAAGCTCTCAGGTGTGACAAGGATATCACTTTAAAAGACTGATATATATATTAATTTAAGGTCGCCAAGGAATTCAGCTATGTAATTCCTAAATGAAAACTCAAGTCAGCAGTCAACCTTTTATGGAGTTTAATTACAATAGGAGGAAGAAAGGAATTAGAGATAGAGAGGGGGAGAGAGAAAGGGGAGAGAAGGGAATAGGGCTTAAATAACCCTTCTGTTTAGGCTGGGCCAAAAGGCCCAAGCCCTTAGATAGCTGGGGCAAAGAAAAGAGATCAGTCCCTATTACTCACATGACCAAAATGGAGAAACAGTCTCAGAGGCCCCCACCTTCAGCTTCCTCCAGAGCAAGCTTCTCAGAGCACACTCCCACCACTCAGACAAACTCCTCAACTACCACCCTCCGAGTCTTCAGACCCCCTCTACCTTTAAGGAAACCATCCAAGTTCCCTCCCCTCAGTTCTCACATCTACCAATCACTGTCTATCAATTTCCCTGTGCCAATGGAGGCTCTAGCTTAACCCAGGACAGCCCAGAGGTCTCTGGCTTTGCACATGTCTGTTAAAGGTCATATTTTCAAATAATTAAATCTTTGATCCTTTGCTACAGCCCTTCCTAAATCCTGTTAACCTGAGTAGGGTAGAGATTGGAATAATTAAATTTTGATCTATGCCGCAGCCCTTCCTCAATCCTGTTAGGATTGAGTAGGGTGGAGATTGATTCCAAGTATCTCCATTGTATCAATTCTAAAATCAATCATGACTCAAAGAAATTCCTGTTCTATGCTTAAGCATAGGTCAAAGTCCTTTCCATTGTTCAGCAAAAGGTTTCTGTCCTAAAGTAATCTTAAGAAGGGAGGAGGAGGAAACTCTCATGCCAATGGGGTTCACATTCCAATAGCCAAGACCCACTATCAATAGGAAATTTTTCAAGTATGAAATTTCCCAATGGTGAAATTTCCAACATTTATAAGTCTAAGAAATTTTGAGGTTTACACAGGCAACCTCTCACATTTTAGGTGTGGCACATTTGTATAACAAAAATGTTTATTCCTGCCATGGTTTTGTGAGTTATAGCTACATTCCACTGCATACCCCCCATCAGCTTATTTGTGTCCAAAGAAGGTATACATTTTTTAATATGAACTTCAATTGTGCTCAATACAGAAAATAAAGATGGAAAAGAATATGTAAAACTATCAATTTCACTTATGTTTAGGAAGGAAGATGAAATTTAGTTCCCCAAAATATATGAATCATTTTTGAATTACCTATTATTTTGGATAATTTCTGGCATCATTCATGTGTATGTGTTTAGAGAACAAGAGAGGGAAAGAGAAATAAATAGAGACAGAGACAGAAAAACAAAAGGAGACAGAGACAGACAGATAAGAGACAGAGAGAAGTATTTGGAGTTCAGTATACATGAAAACTGAGACACATGAAATGAACTATAAATAACTGAGTAAAGAAAGGGGAGAAAAATATTTTTTCTTCTGAATCCATATTTTTTGGCCTTGTTGTTTTTGTGAATTAAAAAAATGTTTGCAAAGAACTCTATTGAATTTGACTATTAAGTATGACACATGATTTGGCCCTGTAAATAGGTATCTATTACTGACTTTGACAGAAGATGAAAAGATTACCATCACCTCTTTCATCAGGGGGAATATATTATAGGACAGTGATTAAGTAAAGAGGTATTAACAGTCCAATGACCAAAAAATTCTCCACTGAGGACATTTTTTTCGCAAAAGTAATTAGTTTGATTTACAACAGCTACTAGTCTTGGAATACACCCGAGTCTCCTGTCTCTCTATAATTGCTAGAAGAGCTAAAGATAGAGATGGACAAAAAGAGAGAGTAAGATGCTGAGGGAGATAGTCATTCACCACATATGTTATTTAATAGAATAGTCATTTATGCTATCCTACTGTGATTTCTGCCCATATATGGTCCTATGTTCAATGCCATTCAAAAGTCATTATTGTCTCAGCCCAAATAGTTTACTATTGATCATTAATTCCATATGGAAGGATGGCTAGTACTAGAAGAAGAGAAACCAATTAGATTTCACTTATTATTTTTCTTAAACTAAAATGGCAAAAATCCCTATTTCATATTTAATTAATTTAAAAGAAGGGAAGGGATTTCATTGTACTAATATTCTCCATTTTATTGGCCCAATCAACACTATGCTGTTTTCCTCAAGGCTCAGCCTTCCATCTACCCTCAAATTCTTGCCAATAAGACACGGGTTTCCAGAAGTGAGACTCCTTCATGCTTTCTAACTCTTGTTCCAATATCAGTTGTTAAATAAAAACTAATATTCTAGTAAAGGGCATTCCCGTCAATTGTCCTTTGACTTCAGGCATTCTTTCTACTGATTACCCTGTGTAATATCCTTCTCCTAGGCCACTACTCCCTTATATTTACCACTAGAGTCTAAAATCCATGTAGTCAGAGGCTTTCTTGCTTGTATTTGTATGTTTAGCCATGAGTGCAGCTTACTTTGACAGTATAGTTTCTTTCCCTCCTTCCTTGCTTGCTTGCTTCCTTCCTTCCTTCTATCCTTCTTCAAGAAAATGGATTTAAAGTCCTTTTAAATTTAATTTAAATGAATTTAGAGTGCTCATGGTATGACTAATATTGCCCTGGGAGATGGAAGGGATAAAGGAAGGAAAAGACATAACCCTTTCTTAAGAAGTTCATGTCATATTAGAAAAAAAATGATTGCAAACATGAAATAGCACAATGTTACCGGAAGGCTTATTGCAAAGACCTCAGACGTGTAGATTAACTTTAAAGTCTCAATTCTCATAATGACTAGTTCTGTATCTATTGGCATATTTATTTTCTATAAGCCTCCAATGCATCATCTGTAAAATGGAGACAATAAATCTCAATGTGTTGTTGAGTTTTGTTAAAATTGTGATAGAATACAAAAATCTATAGATAATAAGAAGTAATAGAATTTAGAGACAGCAAAAATTAAAGAGAACTGGAACATCTAGGGATAGTGTTCTAGATGTCATATTTTAAAATGTGGGCTCAAGAGGAATCCCCTTCTCCATTTTTCTTATTTTTTTTTAACATCGGGTTTTAAAAGAGTTTAGTTATTAGGACTATAGTCCCCTTATTCAGCTTTAATTAGCCTTTCCTCCTTTTTATCCTATTATACTACATTGTGCTAAACCTGTCTCTCTTCCTGGTTTTCACACCTTTCAGATATTAAATTTTTTATTATCTCCTCCATTTAATTATCATTTTTGCCAAGATGATCCTATTTAGTTTTCTTAATCCTTTCTCATATTCCTTTAATAACTTGTGCTGGTCTTCCTTGAATTTCCTGCCATTTTTTTCCACTTTCCCCTCTGAAATTGAAAGAACTCAGAAACTGCATATGAAGGGAATTATCAATTTCCAAAGTTATACCCTATGTATCTTTTTCAGGAATGCTACTGTGTCCAAGAACCACTGCTCCAATCATCTGTGGCTTATTCCTAGTTGCCATTTTGCAGTTTAGATTTCCCTCATTTTCTTTCTGAGCAGGTAGCTGATTCTCACCATGGCCTGTTAATTAAAGACAATTAAAAGTTCCTAAGTTACCATGGGGATGACTGATTACCCATCCGGATTCTATTTGAGAAGATTGGACCTAGTTATTCCTCTTGCATAAGAAACAAGAGCTGGACCCTCTGGTTCTGCTGTTCTACTCTCATAGCACTATGAAGTCACCAAGGTGTTTCCTAGGGATAAAACTCAAGCTGGAGCTAGTTGGGAGTTTTCTGAAATCACTAAAGAAAATTTCCTCAATGTTGTCCTTCACATTCCCTTTCATTGTGTTGTATTTCACATTCCCCTTCCTTGATCAATTGGTTATTATATCATTGAGCTTAGTAGCCCCCAGAGTTACATTCTTTTTTGTTTTCATTTTAGACATTAATTTATTTGGTCATTTTCAAACATTATTCATTGAATACACAGATCATTTTCCTTTCCTCCTTCCCCTCCTGCCACCCCTTCCATAGCTAATGTGCGATTCCACTGGGTATCACATGTGTCCTTGATCTGAACCCATTTCTGTGTTGTTGGTATTTGCGCTGGGATGTTCATTTAGAGTCCACATCCCCAATCATATCCCCTTGGCCCTGTAGTTAAGCAGTTGCCTTTCTTCGGTGTTTTTGTTACCACCATTTGTTCTCTGCTTGTGGATACTGTTTTTTCTCATAGATCCCTGCAGATTGTTCATGGACAATGTATTGACACTAATGGAGAAGTCCATTACTTTTGATTGTACCACAGTGTATCAGTCTCTGTGTACATTGTTCTCCTGGTTCTGTTCCTCTCACTCTGCATCAATTCCTGGAAGTCGTTGCAGTCTCCATGGAATTCCTCCAATTTATTATTCCTTTGAGCACAATAGTATTCCATCACCAACAGATACCACAATTTGTTCAGCCATTACCCAATTGAAGGGCATCCCCTCATTTTCCAATTTTTTGCCACCACAAAGAGTGCAGCTATGAATATTCTTGTACATGTCTTTTACCTTATTATCTCTTTGGGGTACAAACTCAGCAGTGCTATGGCTGGGTCAAAAGGTAGGCAGTCTTTTATCACCCTTTGGGCATAGCTCCAAACTGCCCTCCAGAATGGTTGGATCAATTCACAACTCCACCAGCAATGAATTAATGTCCCAACTTTGCCACAACCCCTCCAGCATTCATTACTTTCCATTGCTGTCATGTTGGCCAATCTGCTAGGTATGAAGTGATACCTCAGAGTTGTTTTGATTTGCATCTCTCTGATTATGAGAGATTTAGAACACTTTTTCATGTGCTTATTAATAGTTTTGATTTCTTTAACTGAAAACTGCCTATTCATGTCTCTTGTGCATATATAAATTGGAGAATGACTTGAATTTTTGTACAATTGATTTAGCTCTTTGCAAATTTGAGTAATTAAACCTTTGTCAGACATTTTTGTTATGAAGATTGTTTCCCAATTTGTTGCTTCCCTTCTGATTTTAGTTACATTGGTTTTGTTTGTACAAAAACTTTAATTTGATATAGTCAAAATTATTTATTTTACATTTTGTGGCTCTTTCTAAGTCATGCTTGGTTTTAAAATCTTTCCCTTCCCAAAGGTCTGCCAAGTATATCTGTGTTCACATAATTTACTTATTGTTTCCTTCTGTACGTTCAAGTCGTTCACACATTCTGAGTTTATCTTCGTGTAGGGTATGAGGTGTTGATTCAAAACTAATCTCTCCCACACTGTCTTCCAATTTTCCCAGCAGTTTTTACCAAATAGTGGATGTTTGTCCCAAAAGCTGGGGTCTTTGGGTTTGTCATAGACTGTCTTGCTGAGGTCACTTACCCCAAGTCTATTCCACTGATCCTCCTATCTGTCTCTTAGCCAGTACCAAATTGTTTTGTTGACCACCGCTTTATAATAGAGTTTGAGATATGGTACTGCAAGTCCACCTTCCTTTTTATTTATTTTTTTCATTATTTCCCTGAATATCCTTGATCTTTTGTTCTTCCAAATGAACTTTGTCATGGTTTTTTCTAGTTCAGTAAAAAAGATTTTTGTAAGTTCAATGGATATGGCACTAAATAGATAGATAAGTTTGGGTAGGATGGTCATTTTTATTATATTGGCTCGTCCTACCCATGAGCAGTTGTTGTTTTTCCAATTGCTCAAATCTAGTTTTAGTTGTGTGGAAAGTGTTTTGTAGTTGTGTTCATATAATTCCTGTGTTTGTCTGGGGAGATAGATTCCTAAGTATTTTATATTGTTTAAGGTGATTTTGAATGTAATTTCTCTTTCTAATTCCAGCTGCTGAGATGTATTGGAGATATATAGAAATGCTGATGACTTATGTGGGTTTATTTTGGATCCTGCAACTTTGCTAAAGTTGTTGATTATTTCCACTAGCTTTTTAGTTGATTCTCTAGGATACATTAAGTAGACCATCATGTCATCCGCGAAGAGTGATAGCTTAGTCTCCTCCTTGCCAATTTTAATACCCTCAATTTCTTTTTCTTATCTAATTACTACTGCTAGTATTTCTAGTACAATATTGAATAATAAAGGTGATAAGGGGCATTTTGTTTCACTCCTGATCTGATTGGGAATGCATCTAGTTTATCCCTATTGTAAATCATATTGACTGATCATTTTAGATAGATACTGTTTATTATTTTTAGGAAAGACCCTTCTATTCCTATACTTCCTAGTGTTTTTATTAGGAATGGGTGTTGTAGTTTGTCAAAGGCTTTTTCTGCAACCATTGAGATAATCATGTGATTTTTTTGGGGTTGCTTGTTGATATGGCCAATTATGTGGATGGTTTTCCTGATATTGAACCATCCTTGCATTCCTGGTATAAATACTGATCAAATTGAATAACCCTCATGGTGACTTGCTGGAGTATTTTTGCTAGTATCCTGTTTAAGATTTTTGCATCTATGTTCATTAAGGATATTGGTCTGTAGTTTTCTTTCTCTGTTTTTGGGCTGCCTGGCTTTGGAATCAGTACCATATTTGTGTCATAAAATGAATTTTGTAGAATTTTCCTTGTTCTGACCTTTCTTCTTTTGCTATATCCTTTTAAACCAATGGTTTATTTTAGTTAATCCCCCTATTCCCCTCCCTTGATATGTTTCCCTTTCTGGCCCCTCCCTTTTTTGTTCCCTTCTTGCTTTTTTTTAGGGTCTGTTAAATTCCCTCCTCCCTCTCCTTCCCTCTCATTTTTTTTTGAGCTCCCATCTCCCTAACCCCCTTAGTTTTCCCTTTTCCTTACCCTGTAGGATAAGATAGACTTCAAGATCCCATTGGATTCAGATGCTCTTCCCTCTCAAAGTTGATTTCACTGAGAGTAATATTTGAGTATTACCCTATTAGCACTCTCTTCCTCTCCCTCTTATCAGAGTATTCTTCCCTTCCCTTTTCCATGTGTATCTTTGTGTGACAAAGATTATTCTATTTATTTTATTTCTTCAGGTATCTCTTAGTACCATGATCGATTCCCCCTCACCCCTTTTTTTTAATATCATTTAATATCCTTTAATGCCCCAATCTTTTCCTATGAATGATTTATCTCTTTACTATAATAATGAAAACATTTTTGAGAGTTACAAATAACATTTCCCCCATATATTAATTTATATAATTTGATCTAATTGTAGCCCTTAAAGTAGAGAGCTTGAATAAGAAAAAAGAAAAAGAAACGCATTTTTCTCCTTTTCCCTCTCTTTCATATTTACCTTTTCATGTTTTTCTTGGTCTTTGTGTTTGAATATTAAACTTTCCACTTAGTTCTGGTCTTTTCCTTACAAATACTTGAAAATCTTCTATTTTGTTGAATGCCCATACTTTTCCCTGGAAGTATATAGTCAGTTTTGATGGATAGGTGATTCTTGGTTGAAGACCCAGTTCTTTTGCATTTCTGAATATCGTGTTCCAGGCCTTGAGGTCTTTTAGTGTTGAAGCTGCCAGATCTTGTGTGATCCTGATTGGTGATCCTTTGTATCTGAATTGTTTCTTTTTGGCTTTTTGTAGGATTTTCTCCTTAGCTTGAAAGCTCTGGAATTTGGCAATTGCAGTTCTCTGAGTTGTTTTTGGGGGGTTTAGTGTAGAGGGTGTTCTATGAACTCTTTCAATGTCTATTTTGCCCCCTTGTTCCAGAATTTCAGGGCAGTTTTCTAGGATAATCTCTTGTAGTATAGTCTCAAGGTTTCTCTTTATTTCTAGCTTTTCAGGTAGCCCAATGATTCTCAAATTGTCTCCTTCCTCTGCTTTCCTGATTTGTCACCTTGTCAGTGAGATATTTTATACTTTCTTCTATTATATCTGTCTTTTGACTTTGCTTTATTAATTCTTGCTGTTTTGCAAGATTTTTGGTTTACAGTTGCTAAATTCTGGTCCTTATGGCTTGGTTTTCTGTTATAATCTTTTGGTTTTCTGCTTTAACCTTTTGGTATTTAGCTATGATTTCTTAAATTTTTTTTTACCACTTCCCACTTCTCTTTCCAGAAGACTTCCATCTTTTTGATGATAAGCTCCATTTGAAACTCTTCCAGGGCTTGTGGACAATTTCCGTTTTTTTGTTTGTTTGTTTTTTTGCCTTTGTTTGAGTTTCATCCAGTATTTCCTCTGTAGCCTGGGTTTTTCCTCCATAAAAGGTCTCAAGGGTCAAGGCTTTCTTTTTAGACATTTTGGAGGAATTTTGAGCCTTCTGTGCATGATTAGCCATTTTTAAGGATGTTTTCTTTTCCCTCTTTATTTAGAAATCTGAGTCATCTGCAGTTAGGGAGCAAGGATTTTTCCTGGGGCAGGCTTTTGATTTTCTGCAGTCCTTTGCAGCTCTTCTTGGCACCTCCCTCCCAGGGGGTGCTCAGGTTCTGTGCTTTCCCACTTGCTTGGGTTTCTGGTCTAGCATCTTTCAGGGATAAGTCTCCAGGGGGTCCTAGTCAGCTCCCAAGGACCCAGAATTGTCCCCTGTTTGCTCCAGGAGCACTCCTCACTCACTCCCTGGTTCTGGAATGCATGCTGGCTCTGGGCTCCTAAGGTCTGCACTCTCTCGCACGCTGGGGTTTTCTGCCTAGCTGCCTTCAGGGTGGGTCCCCTACTGTTCTAGTCAGCTCCCAAGGACCCAGAGGTGCCCTTTACTCACTTCAGAAGGGCCCCCTTGCTCGTTCATCTTGGCATGCACTGGCTTTGGCTCTGTAGGTGGGGGTGGGGGAGGGTGGATCAGCTCGCATTTGGTTGGAAGCCATTTCACCCTCTTATAGATGGGAAAAGCCCCAATCCCACTCATCTTCAATGCTGTGCCCCACTTTACAGCTCCTCCGCTCCTCTGAAAATGATTCTTAAGGTCTTTTGGGGTAGTCCTTGTTGGTGTGTTGGGGAGAGTAAGTAAGCCATGTTTAGCTTGCCACCATGCTTACCTGGAAGTCTAGAGTTACATTCTTAACTCATCTAGAGTTATACCTTTAACACATTCTCACTTTTACTCTATCTCCCAAATATAAACAATTTAGCATATAGCAGACTCTACTTTACCTCTACCTGATCCCTGTCTGGAATCTGAGTCCTAGGAAAGAGACAGATGCTACCCTTTTTCTTTTTTCTTTTTTTTTAATTCTCTCTCCCTAGATCAGGTATAGGTATTTCTTCTAGTTCAATATTCTCAAAATGTGACTCAGGGAACCCACAGGATTCCCAGGCTCTCTCAAATGATCATCAAGATCAAATTTTTTCCATAAAACCACTTTTAATTTCTAATATGTTAATTATTGATAGCTATAAGTTATAGAATTTTGCCTTGGAATTTTAAAAAAAATCCCCATTTTTCCTGGGAATGGAGAAAGGAAAAGGAAAGAAATAAACATTTACCTAGCACTTGTTGTATATGCCAGATATTGTGGAAAGCATTTCTTGCAAATAACATCTTACTTGATTCTCATTACAACCCTTGGGAATAGTTACTCCTTTAACCTATTTTATAAATCTCCGTATCTACCCAGGTTGAAAGTATAATAGCCATTCATGGACCTAATTGTAACAGTGATTACTATAGAGACTTAAATATGATCAGTTTTTCCAAGTTTTCCCATTTTGGTTTTCCTTAGACTGTCTTATGGCTCTCCACTGCCAAGGATTCATCATTTTGGTGCCTGGCTTACTGGGAAACTGTAAACATCTCTAACTGTACCTCAACTCAGAACTCCCAAACTGAAGGGATACAACTACCTAAATGTCTCCCAGGTTTGCATCATCGAATCTGACCCTGGCTCCTGAACCTTTAAAGGATATTTGATTCTTAGTATGTCATTGATAAGGATTGTCTTTTGACAGAACTCTTCTCATTACATAGGAAGAGACACCTATCTTTGAATCCCAGTGATGACAAAGACTTATTTTGTGGCCATCATACAGTGAGGGAAGTCAGTTGAATGATCAAGAAAATATCTCTGGGTCTAGAGGAGTGTGACTTTGTTTTAAAATTACCTACAGGGTCTGGTAGCAACATTAATAATCTTTTATCTTGCTATTCTTCAGAAATTCATATGGCTATAATTCATCCCTGTAATAATAAATATCCTTCAACAAACATCACTGAAATACAAGTAGATTTTTGCTTTTTCCTTTAAATATCAGAGGAATAATTTTTACCATATAACTGTTCATTGAGAGAGAATTAGCTTCTAAATATTGAGGAATGTCCAGGGGAGTCTAATCATTTCTCTTATGCTTTGAATAAAATCTAGAATAGTATGAGACCAAAAAAGTAGACTAAAAAGAGCTGTATCTTCCCCTGGTATGCTCACTAGCCGTGATACACCCCAGGGAATACTAGATGTGGCTGAAAACAAACAAGCAAACTGTCTATCAATAAAGTAACCATTCTACTTGCAAAGGAGAAACTTCCTTACAGGATAGTGAACTCAATATCAGGAGTCTCAACATAGTTGGACGAATAAGATCAATTGTAACAAATTGATATAGCAAAGCAATGGAGAAAAATAAAGATCAGAGAGGGAAAAAAAACACCAAACAGGAGTAGCAATAATAGGAGGATGAAAGGTTCATCAAAATTTAGCCCAATACAACTAAAAGACTTTTTTCACTAGAGGGGTAATTTCCTTGTATACTTTAACAAAAAATATTGCTTGAATGTTCACCATTCGACATGAGTGATCTTAGTATATTCTCCATGCATGAATGGCCAATATAGTATCCTACATGTAATTGCCTTCTTTCCTCTGATGACATGTGCATCTTTTGGGTGTCAGCCTCAAGTTTATGATAAAGAATGGTTGATTATTTCCTTTAATTCTATTCCATTTCGTTAAGTAACTGTCCTTTGTCCTTTTTATGTCCTATGGCATACAAGAAAAAGTAAAAATATAGGTGAAGACTTTCTAAACTATGCTTTGGAAGGAATACTTAGACCCAAAGCACCTAAAACCTGAGTTAGTCCTCTGGAAGCATGGACTAAGGGACCTTTGGTGCTAAATCATCAAACCTGATCCTTAGCACCACATATATTGATTAATTCTTCTTGTATCTCTTTTCCCCAACTTCTCAGTTCAGACTTTGATGTCAAATTAATATTCTAGTTCTGTTGTTGCCTATCACAATTTTCTTGATTCTGTCTTTCAGCTTACAATTGTAATATATTGGCTTCTGGTGTCAAGAAAAATCTCTTTCATCTATAAATCTCTTAGCTTGTTCGTTTTAAGAGATCTCTCACTCATCATTTAAGAGATCCTAGATAATACTTGATGCTCCTAGACCTCAAACTCCTAGCAAAAAAAAAAATTGTTTGGTTTCAGACAGTGACAAATCTTTCATCCTTGCCTAAAGGTTTCTGTTCTCTAACTACTCTTAGCCTCCTTTTCTCTTGCTTGACTCTGCCTATTTTGTAGAAGACATATGGATCATTTTTATCTTTCTTCTTTTGCTACCCCTTCATGTTTCTTGCTTTTCATATAACTGATTGACATATTGCATGTACATAAACAAAGATTTTATTTTTCACTCAAAAATTGCAATTTATTAACAAAATTGTAGACCTATGACTTGAACTTAATGTAAAGCACACAGACTTGAGATTCAGTTGTGAAATGCTTGCCTCCAAAAAAGGAATAATAATATAATTAAAATGCAGAACTAACTTTTTGAGCCTCTTTCCTATATTAAACACTGGGCATCAAAATTAACATTTCCTCATGGGAACATAATAGGTATGAAAGATGGTGATTTGGATTATGTTTATGGTAAAGAAAGGGTCACATCTGGAACCACCTATCCTGCACATATCCATGGAATAGCCATGTCGCAGACAGTCCTGTAGTAAGGTTTCCTCACACTGTGTTCTCAGCATGGAGCCAACCTGACCCAGAGAGACCACCTCAGAGAGAGTGTGTTAGTTCACTCTCCCAGATCAGTTCTGTCCTTGATCTTGATGCTGTGACTGACATCAAGGTGGCCAATTAGTGGGAACTGTGATGGTGTTTTCTGTGATGTTGTAAGAATACAGGGTCATAGGCAATCCAAAGCCCAGCTGAATCCCACAAGACTGCACAAATCCATGCCTCAGAAGTCTGACTTCAACATGACATCCTACAAATGAAGGTAGGTCTCTGCCATTGAACTTCCTTGGGAGCCTGCTAACTGAGCAGTAGCGTGAAATGCAGGTGCCAGGGGATTTTTGAAAAGCTGGGGCATGCATTGATAGATAACTAAAAACTCCAATTTGCACTTGGACAAGGTAAAACAGGTTGTTCGCAGCAGGAAGAAAAGTTTAGGAGTAGGAAGCACATCAAGGCAGCTCTTATCTAAGGTCGTGAGGCCCATGAGGACAAGTCCATAGAACATGCTCAACTCTCATTTAATGTAGTAGAGTTCTCGACGTAGAGTAAGGAAGACCTGAATTTAAATCTTGTATTAGATATTTACTGGGTCTGTGATTCTGTGAAATCTCTTAATACTCTATATGTTCTCTTTGTTTTTAGAAGGTTGTTACTCTGAAATTTTCAGGCTAACTTTGTTCCTAAGTGAGGCAACAGCAAAGGTATGGGAATATTTTGTTGATCTTTGCACTAACAAGGACCAAAAGGCCAAAGACTTGGAAGGTGTGGAAAGGAAACCAGAACAAGTCCTGGACTTTCTGCCACTGTGTTGGAATAAGCAACAGTGGGAATATCAAGAGAGAAGAAATTGTCAAGACTGGCAGTTGGTGGGGGAAGGGCAACAGGGAGTGGCAGTTGGGACTTATGACTAACACTTCCTTCCTGCCAGCTTTACTTCCTTCCTGGTGTTGGAGGTGGGAGGAGTGTTGGCTTCCCAGTCTGGATTCGGTGTGCCTCTTCTTGGTTCAGCCTGAAGACACAGGCTCAATCAGCTCTGAAGGTCAGACTTTCTTGTTGCTTTCTGTCTACTGCCAAGATTTTGAAATTGACAAAACTAGTGCAGAGGATGGGAGTGAGAAAAACCTTCCACCAGCCTGTGAGGCCTGGTCTTAGCTTCAAAGCTGAGGAAGACTCCAACCTTATTTAGGGACATCCCTTGCCCCTACTTCCTGATACCTCTAAAATATAAACTGGTTATTAAACTTTATCTTATTTGAATTTGTAGTCAGATAAGTGGACTATCTTTTCTGGGACATAGAGGGAGCTGAACATCAGTTCAATCATTCAACAAGCAACAGTCCTTATCAGACCCCTATCGAACCCCTGCTGCTTCTGAGATCAGATGAGATCGGGCGCGTTCAGGGTGGTATGGCCGTAGATCATAATTTATTTAATAATTTTTTCAATACCCCATCTTTCCCAATAAATATAACAAAGGAAATGGACATTTAATACAAATCTCCTTTTGTATATGCAAAAACAAACAAATTGAGACTAAAGAAGTTAAGTGACTTATTCAAGGCCATTCATGTATTAATTGAATAAGAAGGGATGACAATCTAGAATTCCTAATTCCTTTTTTTCTTTTCATTAAAAAATGTTTTTCAATCATTTTTTCTTCTCACTTCTTCCTGTCAGCTCAACCAAGAAAAGAAAAGAAAGGAAAAGAAAAGGAAAGGAAAGGAAAAGAAAAGGAAGAAAAATGAAAGCTCTTATAACAAATATTTATGGTCCTGCAAACAAATTTCCACACTGGCCATGCCCAAAAACACATATTTCATTCTATATTCAAAGTTCATCAGCACACTGTCAGGATATGAATAACGTGTTTAATCTTCAGTCCTTTTGATCCATGATACATCTCATCATCATATTAATCAAAACTCAAAATCTTTGTTATTATTATTATTTCCTTTTGATGTTGTTATGATTGTGTGCATTGTTCTTTTTTTGCTCATTTGACAATCATTTTATGGATATCTTTACAGTTTCCTCTAAAATTGCCCATTTTATCATTTTGTTTGGTACAGTAATATTTCATTATGTAAACATATCACTATTTGCTTATCCATTTCTCAAGAAGTATGCATCCCCTTACTTTCCAGTTTGGGGCTAATCTGTAAAGAGCAATAACAAATAAAGGAAGAAACAAATGTGTGTGTGGACATCAAATTCATTAATGCTTCTTCTTTAACAACTTTAGGATATACATGCAATAGTGGTATAGTTGAATCAAAAGGTAAGACCAGTTTACTAGTATTCAGAGCCTGAAAAAACACCCCAAACGATAAGTCAATGAGGCAATTTGCTTCTGATATACTATGTACCTGAACCTCTTTATTTTTTAGTCAGTAGCAAATCATTTAATAATTAATCCTTTGTAGCATAGTTTGATATCTGATATTGGTTAGGCTCTTTTTTTTCTACATTTTTTCATTATTCTACTCAACAATCTTTTATTTTTTTGTCCTACATGAATATTGTAAGGGTTTTCCCCCTTGATAATAAAAATAGTTGATTGATAGTTTGATAGAACAAAACTGAATACATTAATCAAGTTGGATACTATTGTTATCTTTATTATATAATTCAACATACCAATGAACAATTAATAGGGCAGTAATTGCTTATCTGCTTATCATTGCAAAAAATGCCTTATAGTTAAATTCACAAAATTCCTAAGAGTATCTTTGTAGATATATTCCAAATATTTTATAGAATCTTTAGTAATTTTGAATGACGTCTCTTTCTAGCACATTCTTCTTGGATTTCATAGTAATATGCAAAAAGCTAATCACTCATTTATTTTTGTTTTTTTCTTTATCCTGAAACTACTGAATTTAATAACTGTTTTAATTAGCTTTTGTTTGATTCTTTGGGTTGATCTAGATAAATCATCAGATCAACTTTAAATCAGAAGAATTTTATTTCCTCTTGATCCTTATTTATTCTCTGATTTTTCTTTTTAATTTATTATTATAAAACCTCTAACTTCTCAATTTCATATAAAGTTTTATCTGGTTTTACATAGATATTGTTTACTATATTAATGAGAGGTCCATTAATTTCTATACTTTCTTTTTTAAAGAGAAACATGATAGATTTTGACAAACATCAATTCTAGAAGCATGTGATTTGCATAATTTATATTATCAATATTAAATTATATTTACCAAGTCTGTAACCCTAGAATGAATCAAACCTGGTAATAGGATATAATCATTCTAACATATTGTTGTTGCATATTTGCTAATTTAAAAAATACTTCATTACTTATTAAGGGTATGTTCTCTAATTCCTTTTCTCTACTTGTCTCTTCCTAATCAAGATAAAAAGGGCATATTTTTGTGATGGAAATATATTTTATCCAGATATCTATAATTTCTAATTTTTCTAAAGTTCTATTCATGTCCTTAACTTCCTTCTTAATTATTTTTTGGTTTAATTTATCTAGGTCTGAAACATTAAAATAAGATTATCTATTATTATACTTTCTGTCCATCTCTCTTCTAATTTGATCAACTCTTTTTCTCTGAATATGCAGACATATACTACTTTGTGTTAGTGTTTTATTGATATTGATGCATTTTATTAATTATTATTACTTTACTTTATCAGGTGGGTGGCTAGGTTGCTCAGTGGTTTGAGAGCCAAACTCAGAGACAGGAGGTTGTTGGTTTAAATCTGGCCTCAGACACTTCCAAGCTTTGTGACCCTGGGGAAGTCATTTACTACATTGTCTAACCTTTACTACTCTTCAGCCTTCAACCAATAACACACAGTATTGATTCCAAGACAAAAAGCAAGGGTTTAAAATAAAATAAATTGCTTTATCAAATTGTTTCTTTCAATTGTGCTTAAATTTACTATAGCCTTATTTAAATTCATGATTCCCCTGCTTTCTTTAAGTTAAAGCATAATTGATTGTGTTCCAATCACTTTTCAATTCTACATGATTCTTTATGATTCATGCTTATTTTTCAGAGATAATTATTGGATAATGTTTTTTAATCTTTTATCATCCTCTTCCATTTTGGATGAATTTATCCCCTTCATATTTATGATTATAATTGTTACTCATATATTCCCCTCCATTATGTTCCTATGTTATTTTTCTTTCTTTACTGCCATATCTTTTGTGCCAAAAAAATGGTGATAATAGAAAAAGAGTTTGTGTTTTTCTGTCTAAATGGAATGATTTGTTTCCACACCAAAAATTCCAATTTTTTTTCTATTTTTACCTTTTAATTTACTCATTGTTATCTTTTCATCAACACTATAGTTCATTTTGATTATATTGCATTTTGTTTAAATTACATTAAGTATTTTATGATCCAATGTAAAATATTTCTTTTCTCCCTCTGTTTTTGTCTCTCTCTATCTCTGTCTCTATCTCTCTGACTTTCTCTCTCTCTCTCTCTCTCTCTCTCTCTCTCTCTCTCTCTCTCTCACTCTCTCTCTCTCTCTCTCTCTCTCACCAAAAAATTGCCTCATAACAAATTTTGGAGAGTCATAAACAACAAAAGACAGATTTAAGTGGAGTTTCATCAAGAGGAAACATAAAGGGAGAGCAGGAAGGTTCTGTCTCATTGGAGTAAGAGGGAATAACTATAGAACCATCATCATGAGGAGCACCCCAGCATACACTGAGGAGAATGAACAGTGGTCTTGTGCAAACATACCAGTAGGAACCATCGCCAAAAAGTACAACACATAGCTTATGACACCCATGAGAGCTAGGTGCTAAAAAGTAGAATCCAGATCAATTCAGTGCATTTTTAACCTGGGGAGCCAGAGATTGTATTCCCTCTACTCCATGATTAGAGCTGAACTTCAACATACAGTCAAGTTTGACAAAAAGTCACTCAAAATGAGCAAAAGACAATAAAAGAAAAGCCTGACCTTGGAAAAACTATTTCAGCAACAAGGATGACCAAAATGCAAGCTTAGAAGAGAACAGAAATAGCAAAACACAAATTCATGAAACATTAATAGCAAGTGTGAAAGAATATCAGAAGCAAAGTGAATTCCTGAAAAAGCTCCAAAAGAGGGTCTCAAAACAAATAAGAGAATTAGAGGGGATTTAAAAAAAATTATTTAGTCAATTTAGAATATTTTTCCTTGGTTACAAGAGTCATGTTCTTTCCCTCCCATCCGCTCTACTCCTCCTATAGCCGACATGTAATTCCACTGGATTTTACATGTGTCCTTGATCAAAACCTATTTCCATATTATTATGTTTGCACTAGGGTGATCATTTAGAGTCTATGTCCCCAATTATATACCCATCAACCCATGTGATCAAGCAGATGTTTTTATTCTGTTTTTCTGTTCCCACCATTTCTCCTCTGGATGTGGATTGCATTCTTTCTCATAAATCCCTCAGAATTATTCTGGATCATTGCATTGCTACTACTACAGAAGTCCATTACATTTGATTGTACCACAGTGTATCAGTCTCTGTGTACAAAGTTCTCCTGGTTCTGCTCCTTTAATTCTGCATCACTTCCATTCCAGTCATTCCAGTTCACATGTGGTTCTTCCAGTTCATTATTTCTTTGAACACAAAAGTATTCCATCACCAACATATACCCCAATTTGTTTAGCCATTCCCCAATTGGAGGGCATCCCCTCATTTTCAAATATTTTGCCACCACAAAGAGCACAGCTGTGAATATTCTTCTACAAATCTTTTCCCTTATTATCTCTTTGGAATACAAACCCAACAGTGCTATGGCTGGATCAAAGGGCAAGCAGTCTTTTAGCGACCTATGGACATAGTTCCAAGTTGTCCTCCAAAATGGTTGGAATGATTCAAAACTCCACCAGCAGTGTATTAATGTCCCAATTTTGCCAGACTACCTCCAACACTCATTACTTTCCTTTGCTGTCTTGTTAGCCAATCTGATAGTTGGGAAGTGGTACCTCAGAGTTGTTTAGTTTGCATTTCTCTGATTAATAGAGATTTATAACTTCTTCATGTGATTATTAATAGTTTTGATTTCTTTATCTAAAAATTGCCTATTC
Source organism: Monodelphis domestica (assembly GCF_027887165.1). NCBI lineage: Eukaryota > Metazoa > Chordata > Mammalia > Didelphimorphia > Didelphidae > Monodelphis > Monodelphis domestica. Next base: position 407,002,261 of record NC_077229.1, on the reverse strand, counting down.
ATGTCCCTTGCCCATTTATCAATTGGGGAATGGCTTGATCTTTTGTATAATTGATTTAGCTTTTTATAAATTTGAGTAATTAAACCTTTGTCAGAGATTTTCTTATTAAGATTTTTTCCCAATTTGTTGCTTCCCTTCCAATTTTTGTTGCATTGGTTTTGTTTGTACAAAAAACTTTTAAATTTAATGTAATCAAAATTATTTATTTTACTTTTTGTAATTTTTTCTAATTCTTGCTTGGTCTTAAAATCTTTCCTTTCCCAGAGATTTGACAAGTATACTATTCTGTGTTCATCTTAGTTTCCTTCTTTATATTCAAATCATTTACCCATTCATAGTTTATCTTGGTGTAAGGAGTGACACATGGATCCAGACCCTATCTCTGCCATACTATCTTCCAATTTTCCCATTAGTTTTTATCAAATAGTGGATTATTGTCCAAAAATCTTGGATCTCTGGGTTTATCATAGACATTCTTGCTGAGGTCACTTACCCCAAGTCTATTCCAATGCTCCTCCTTTCTGTCTCTTAGCCAGTACCACATTGCTTTGATGACCACTGCTTTATAGTATAGTTTGAAATCTGATACTGCTAGGCCTCCTTCCTTGACATTTTTTCATTAATTCCCTGGATATCCTTGATCTTTTGTTCTTCCAAATGAACTTTGTTATTTTTTTTTAATTCAGTAAAAAAGCTTTTTGGTAGTTTGAGGTATGGCACTAAATAAGTAAATAAGGTTGGGTAGGATTGTCATTTTTATTATGTTAGCTCATTCTACTCATTCTACCTATGAGGAGTTAATGTTTTTCTAATTATTTACATCTAGTTTTAATTGTGTGGGAAGTGTTCTGTAGTTGTGGTCATATAGTTCCTGTGTTTCTCTTGGCAGATACATTCCATAGTATTTTATATTGTCTAGGGTGATTTTAATTGGGATTTCTCTTTCTAATTCTTGCTGCTGAGATGTGTTGGAAAAATATAGAAATGCTAATGACTTATGTGGGTTTATTTTGTACCCTGTGACTTTCTAAAGTTGTTGATTATTTCCACTAGCTTCGTAGTTGATTCTCTAGGATTTTTTAAGTAGAGCATCATATCATCACAAAGAGTGATAGCTTGTTCTATTCATTGCCTATTTTAATACTTTCAATTTCTTTTTCTTCTCTAATGGCTACTGCTAGTGTTTCTAGAACAATGTTAAATATTAGAGGTGATAATGGGCATCTTTGTTTCACTCCTGATTTTATTGGGAATGCATCTAGTTTATTACCATGACAGATGATGTTTGCTGATGGATTTAGATATATACTGTTTGTAATTTTTAGGAAAGGCCCTTGTATTCCTATACTTTCTAGTGTTTTCAATAGAAATGAGTGTTGTATTTCATCAAAGGCTTTTTCTGCGTCTATTGAGATAATCATGTGATTTTTGTTGGTTTTCTTGTTGATATAGTCAATTATGTGGATGGTTTTCCTGATATTGTACCATCCTTGCATTCCTGGTATAAATCCCACCTGATCATAGTGAATAACCCTCGTGATGACTCGCTGGAGTCTTTTGCTAGTGTTCTATTTAATATTTTTGAGTCTATATTCATTAAGAGGATTGGACTATTGTTTTCTTTCTCTGTTTTTGACCTGCCTGGCTTTGGAATCAGTACCATATTTGTGTCATGAAAGGAATTTGGTAGAACTCTTTCTTTGCTTATTTTGTCAAATAGTTTGTATAATATTGGGATTAGTTGTTCTCTGAATGTTTGATAGAATTCACTTGTGAATCTGTCAGGTCCTGGGGTTTTTTCCTTAGGAAGTTCTTTGTTTGCTTGTTCAATTTATTTTTCTGATACAGGATTATTTAAGAATTCTATTTCTTATTCTATCAATCCAGACAATTTATGTTTTTGTAAGTATTCATCCACATCACCCAGTTTGCCATATTTGTTGCCATATAATTGAGCAAATAATTTTTAATGATTGCCTTAATTTCATCTTCATTACAGGCAAAGTCTCCCTATTCATCTATGAGACTGTTAATTTGGTTTTTTTCTTTCATTTTTTTAATTAGAGAGGAAAATTTTAAAAGAAATAACACACCAAAAGTAGGTATTGTAAAGCCTCAACCAAGAAAGTAGCTGCATAAAAAAGCAGGAAAATATTTCTAAAGAAATAAGACCAACAATGACAGCAACAAAAAGAAGAAAACATGAATAATCTCACTGGAAAAACAAAAATCCTGGAAAATAGACCCAACTGATGTACTCTAAGAGTCAGTGAACTGCCTGAAAGCAATGATGAAATAAAAAGAGCCTCAACATCATATTTCTTTTTTTTCTTTCTTTTTTCCTTTAAGTTATTAAAACATTATTTCATTTGGTCATTTTCATACATTGTTCATTGGAAACAGATCATTTTCTTTTCCTTCCCCCCACCTCTCCGCCACCCCTTCCCTAGCTGACAGGCGATTCATCTGGGCATTACATGTTTTCTTGATTTGAACCCATTGCTTTGTTGATAGTATTTGCATTAGGGTGCTCATTTAGCATCTCTCCTCGATCATGTCCCCTTAACCTCTGTAGTCAAGCAGTTGCTTTTCCTCAGTGTTTTTACTCCCTCAGTTTGTCCTCTGCTTGAGGATAGTTTTTTTTTTCTCCTAGATCCCTGCAGATTGTTCAGGGATATTGTAAAGCCATTACTGGAGAAGTCCATTATGTTCTCTTGTACCACAGTGTATCAGTCTCTGTGTACAATGTTCTCCTGGTTCTGCACCTCTCACTCTGCATCACTTCCTGGAGGTTGTTCCAGTTCACATGGAATTCCTCCACTTTATTATTCCTTTTAGCACAATAGTATTCCATCACTAATATATACCACAATTTGTTCAGCCATTCCCCAATTGAAGGGCATGCCATCATTTTCCAATTTTTGGCCACCACAAAGAGCTCAGCTATGAATATTCTTGTACATGTCTTTTTCCTTATTATGTCTTTGGGGTACAAACCCAGCAGTGCTATGGCTGGATCAAAGGGCAGACAGTCTTTTATTGTCCTTTGGGCATAGTTCCAAATTGCCCTCCAGAATGGTTGGATCAATTCACAATTCTACCAGCAACGCATTAATGTCCCTACTTTGCCACATTCCCTCCAGCATTCATTACTTTCCTTTGCTGTCATGTTGAACAATCTGCTAGGTGTGAGGTGATACCTCAGAGTTGTTTTGATTTGCATCTCTCTGATTATAAGAGATCTAGAACACTTGTTCATGTGCTTATTAATACTCTTGATTTCATTAACTGAAAATTGCCTATTCATGTCCCTTGCCTATTTTTCAATTGGAGAATGGCTTGATTTTTTTGTACAACTGGTTTAACTCTTTATAGATTTTAGTAATTAGACCTTTGTCAGAGGTTTTTGTTAAGAAGATTGTTTCCCAATTTGTTGCTTCCCTTCTGATTTTAGTTACATTGGTTTTGTTTGTACAAAAAATTTTAAATTTGATGTATTCCAGATTATTTATTTTGCATTTTGTGACTCCTTCTAAGTCTTCCTTGGTTTTAAAATCTTTCCCTTCCCAAAGGTCTGACATGTATACTATTCTGTGTTCACCTAATTTACTTATAGTTTCCTTCTTTATATTCAAGTCATTCACCCATTCTGAGTTTATCTTGGGGTAGGGTGTGAGGTGTTGATCCAAACCTAATCTCTCCCACACTGTCTTCCAATTTTCCAGCAATTTTTATCAAATACTGGATTTTTGTCCCCAAAGCTGGGGTCTTTGGGTTTCTCAAAGACTGTCTTACTGAGGTCATTTACCCCAAGTCTATTCCACTGATCCTCCTTTCTGTCTCTTAGCCAGTACCAAATTGTTTTGATGATCGCTACTTTGTAATATAGTTTGAGATCTGGGACTGCAAGGCCACCTTCCTTTGTATTTTTTTTTCATTATTTCCCTGGATATCCTTTATCCTTTATTCTTCCAAATGAACTTTGTTATGGTTTTCTCTAATTCAGTAAAATAGTTTTTTGGTAGTTCAATGGGTAAGGAACCAAATAGATATATAAGTTTGGGTAGGATGGTCATTTTTATTATGTTAGCTCATCCCACCCATGAGCAATCAATGTTTTTCCAATTGTTTAGATCTAGTTTTAATTGTGTGGAAAGTGTTTTGTAGTTGTGTTCATATAGTTCCTGTGTTTGTCTCGGCAGATAGATTCCATAGTATTTTATATTGTCTAGGGTGATTTTAATTGGGATTTCTCTTTCTAATTCTTGCTGCTGAACTGGGTTGGAGATATATAGAAATGCTGATGACTTATGTGGGTTTATTTTGTATCCTGCAACTTTGCTAAAGTTGTTGATTATTTCAATTAGCTTTTTGGTTGATTCCCTAGGATTCTTTAAGTAAATCATCATATCATCTTCAAAGAGTGACAGCTTGGTCTCCTCATTGCCAATTTTAATACCTTCGATTTCTTTTTCTTCTCTAATTGCTACTGCTAGTGTTTATAGTACAATATTAAATAATAAAGATGATAATGGGCATCCTTGTTTGACTCCTGATCATATTGGAAGGCTTTGGGTTTTTCCGCATTGCAGATTATGTTTGCTGATGGTTTTAGATATATACTGTTTATTATTTTTAGGGAAGGCCCTTCTATTCCTATACTTTGTAGTGTTTTCAATAGGAATGGGTGTTATATTTTGTCAAAGGCTTTTTCTGCATCTATTGAGATAATCATGTGATTTTTGTATGTTTGCTTGTTCATATGGTCAATTATGTGGATGGTTTTCCTAATATTGAACCATCCTTGTATTCCTGATATGAATCCTACCTGATTCTAGTGGATAACCATTGTGATAACTTGCTGGAGTATTTTTGCTAGTATCCTATTTAAGAGTTTTGCATCTATATTCATTAGGGAGATTGGCCTATAGTTTTCTTTCTCTGTTTTTAACCTGCCTGGCTTTGGGTTCAGTACCATATTTGTAGCATAAAAAGAATTTGGTAGAACCCCTTCTTGGCTTATTCTGTCATATAGTTTGTATAGTATTGGGGTTAGCTGTTCTGTGAATGTTTGATAGAATTCATTTGTGAATCCATCTGGACCTGGGGATTTTTTCTTAGGGAGTTCCTTGATGGATTGTTCAATTTCTTTTTCTGATATGGGGTGGTTTAGATAATTTATTTCTTCTTTTAGTCTAGGCAATTTATATTTTTGTAAGTATTTATCCATATCACTTAGATTGCCATATTTTTTGCCATATAATTGGGCATAGTAGTTTTTAATGATTGCCTTGATTTCCTCTTCATTAGAGGTGAGGTCTCCCTTTTCATCTTGGATACTGTCAATTTTGTTTTTTTCTTTCCTGTTTTTTAATTAGACTGACTAGTACTTTGTCAATTTTATTTGTTTTTTTTTTAAGTACCAGCTGCTAGTCTTATTTATTAAATCAATAGTTCTTTGACATTCAATTTTATTAATTTCTCCTTTGATTTTTAGGAACTCTAATTTAGTCTTCATCTGAGGGTTTTTAATTTGTTCACTTTCTAGTTTTTTAATTTGCATGCCCAATTCATTGACCTCTGCCCTTCTTAATTTGTTTATATATGAACTCAAGGACATAAATTTCCCCATCAGTACTGCTTTGGCTGCATCCCATAGGTTTTGAAAGGATGTCTCACCATTGTCATTTTCTTCAATGAAGTTATTAATTGTTTCTACAATTTGTTCTTTAATTTGCTGGTTTTGGAGAATCATATTGTTTAATTTCCAATTAATTTTTTATTTATCTCTCCATGTAACCTTACTAATTATTATTTTTATTGCATTGTGGTCTGAAAAGGTTGCATTTATTATTTCTGCCCTTTTGCACTTGTTTGCAATGATTTTGTGCCCTAGTACATGGTCAATTTTTGTGAATGTACCATGTACTGCTGAAAAGAAGGTGTATTTCTTTTTGTCCCTATTTATTTTTCTCCATATGTCTACTAACTCTAATTTTTCTAAGATTTCATTTGATTCTCTTGCCGCTTTCTTATTTATTTTTTGATTTGATTTATCTAGTTCAGATAGGGGAAGGTTCAGATCTCCCACTAGTATAGTTTTTCTATCTATTTCATCCTTGAGCTCCTCTAGTTTCTCCTTTAAAAATTTGGATGCTCTGCCATTTGGTGCATACATATTGAGTACAGATATTTCCTCGTTGTCTATACTGCCTTTTATCAGGATGTAATTGCCTTCCCTATCTCTTTTAACTAGATTTATTTTTACTTTGGCTTTGTCCGATATCATGATTGCTAGTCCTGCGTTCTTTTTATCATTTGATGCCAAATGGATTTGGCTCCATTCTCTTACTTTCACTCTATGTATATCTACCTTCCTCATGTGTTTCTTGCAGACAGCACATGGTAGGGTTTTGGATTCTAATCCACTCTGCTATTCACTTGCATTTTATGTGTGAGTTCATTCCATTCACATTCAGAGTTATGATTACTAGTTGTGTATTTCCCAGCATTTTGATTTCTACTCCTGGTCTTGCCTTTTCTTCTTTCACTATTTCCTTCTATACCAATGTTTATTTATAGTCAGTCCCCCTAGTTCCCCCACTTATTTTACTTCCCTTTCTACCCTCCTCCCTTCTTATTCACTCCCTTATTTTCCCCTGTAGTCTTTTTAAAATTCCCCCCCCCACCCTCTCCCTCCCTTGTATTGCTTCCCTCCCCACCAGTCTGCTTTTTACCCTTCTACTCCCCTATAGGGCGCAAATCTATTCTCTTCCCCAATGGATTGGATTGTTCTTCCCTCTTTGGGTCAGTTTCAAAGTACGTAAGAGTTGAGTATTTCCTATCTCCAACCTCTTTACCCTTCCAGTGTATCGATGTTCTCCCCCCTCCCGTCATGAGCTTCTTTGTGATATATAAATATAAATGTGACATTTGTTTCTTTTCCCATTTCTTTTAGTCATAACCTCTTTTTTTTAGCTCTAGTCATATGTATGTATGTATATATATATACATACACATGTATATGTATTTATGAATGCATATATCTATATAACTATTTATGTCTTTCATCCTATACAGTTTGTCACTGTTTCCTCTGAGTGAAGTTCTTCTAGCTGCTCAGGTGATAGCAACAGTTTTTAAGAGTTACCAATGACCTCTTTTCTTATAGGGATACATATCTTTTTAACTGAGTCTCTTCAAAAATTTTTTGTTGTTGTTTTGTTTTTCCCCCCTCTTTTTAAATTACCTTTTGAATATTCTCTTGAGTTCTGTGGTTGGACATTAAATTTTCTGTTCAGGTCTGGTCATTTATTTATGAATGCTTGGAACTCTTCTGTTGGGTTGAATAACCATACTTTCCCCTGTAAGAATATAGTCAGTTTTGATGGGTATTTTATTCTTGGTTGTAGACCTACTTCCCTTGCTTTCTGGAATATTGTATTCCATGCCTTTCAGTCCTTCGGTGTGGATGTAGCCAGATCCTGTGTTAACCTCACTGTGTTTCCATGGTATCTCAATGGCTTCTTCTTGGCAGCTTGTAATATCTTTTCTTTCATCTGATTGTTTTTTAATTTGGCTATAACATTTCTTGGTGTTGTCAGTTGGGGATTAAATACAGCGGGTGATCTGTGGATTCTTTCAATCTCCATTTTCCCCTCTTGTTCTAGGATATTGGGACAGTTTTCCTGGATAATTTCCTCTAGTATTATGTCTAGGCTTTTTCTTTTGTCATGGTCTTCTGATAGTCCAATTATTCTTAAATTGTCTCTTCTTTAACGATTTTCTAAATCGTCTCTTTTGTGAATGAGATGCTTCACATTTTCCTCAATTTTTTCATTCTTTTTGTTTTGTTTTATAGTGTCTTGCTGCCTTGTGAGTTCACTTGTTTCTAGTTGTTTTATTCTGGTTCTTAAAGATTTGAGTTCATCTCTGGCTTTTTGGTCATCTTTTTCCTTCTGGTCTGATTTTCTTTGAATATCATCTTTCATCCTCTTTACTTCGTCTTTCATCTCCTTTGCCTCATCTTTCATCTCCTTTGCCTCATTTTCCAGCTGGTTGATTTTGGCTTTCAAGACACCATTTTCTCGTTTTAGTTCAAGTGCCTCTATTTCCAGATGACTTATCTTAATTTTTAAGTTCTTTTCCCAATTGTCTTTAGCCTCTCTTAGTTGTGTTTTGAGTTCTTCCACAGCCTGTATCCAATTCACTGGGATTTCTGGTTTATCATTTGCTGATCTCTCCCCCTCTGTTCCATTTGCTGAGTAGTAGCTGTCTATTATAGTTTCTTTCTTCTTTTTCTGTTGTTTGCTCAAATTCACCCCTTCTTTACTCCCCATATTTGTCTGTGCTCTTGTTCCTCTCATTTTTTTCGTTTTTTGGGGACTTTTATCAGTCTCCCCTCTTAGAGCTTTAACAGAAGATCTCTTGGTGTAGTCTCTGGGGGAAGGTTGTTGGGGGTTTGAGCTTCCCTGTCCTCTGGAGGCTTTTGATTGGCTTAAAGTCCAGCAGTCAGTGAGGATGGGTTGGGAGCCTGGGCTTCCCTGCATTCTGGAGACTTTGTATGGGATTAAGTTCAGCTTGGTTGGGCTGGGTTTACTCTGAGTTTTAAACTTCCTGCACAGTTAGAGCAAATATGGAGGATCTCCAAAGCTCTGGTCAGGCTACCAGGTCTATGCTCCTTCTAGGCTGCCATCTTGACTCCACCTCTAGGTTTCTGTTTTTTCAGAAGACCATGCTCTCTAAGGGGAAAGAAGTCGTGGCCTCCCTGGGCTCTGAGGGCTCCTGATGGGATTAGGTTCAGCTGGTTTGGACCAAATGAGCCCTGAAGCAAAAGACCTCCTCCTCCACAATCTGTGTTGAATGCCCCGAGACTGGCCCAGGTTACTTTCAAGGTAAGCTCTTCAGAGAAACCCCTTTGCCGGCTCTGAGGTTTCTGTCCTTTCAGTAGCTCTGAGGGCTCACGATGGGATTGGGTTAAGCTTGTGCCCTAAAGCTGGAATCTCCCTTGAGACTCAGAGGGAAGTACAAAGCCAGGGGGCTACAGGCCTCCCTCTTCTCTCTATGTTTCCCTGCCATCTGTGTTGGGCTCCTTGGAGACTGGCTCAGGTTACTTTCAAGGTGAGTCCTTCAGAGTAGCCAGCCCTGAGGCCCTTTTGCCAGCCCTGAGGTTCCCGCTGATGCCATGGGCTCACCACTCTGGGTTGGGGGGGATGGGTCCTGGAACCTTCCTTCTGGCTACCCCTTAGATCCGAGTGATCTAGGGTTCTGGCTGGGGGGGGGGGGGCATACCTTTTGATCCAGGTCCAGGAAATGGGTTCCCCGGTCTGTCCTGTTTTTCAGCTTGAATTTTGGTGTCCTAGGAGCACTGAGTTTGTGATCAGTAAGGAACAGTTTCCGAGGTTTGAACTTTCTCTGCTTCTAAGCCTCCATCTTGACCGGAAATCCTCTTGACATCATATTTCAAGAAATTATTGGGAAGTATTTTCTTGATATTCTTGAACAAGAGGGGGAAATAGATATTAGTATATACTGATCACCTCCTGAAAGAGATCCATATTTTCAAAATCCCACCACTATTATAGCTAAATTCCAGAATTCCTCATTCAAAGAGAAAATACTGAAAGTAGCCAAAGTAAAATTCAAATATCATGGAACCAGAGTTAGAATTACACAGGACTTAGTAGCTCCTAAATTAAAGGACCAAATGGTATAGAATATGGTATTACATGAGGCAAAGTATCTAGAACTACAAATAAGTATTAACTAAGCAGAGAAATTTGGCATAAAATTCTGGTAATAAATTCATGTTTAATGAAATAGAGGATTTCCAGGCATTCTTGACTAAATGACCAGAACTGTAAAGAAAATTTGATTGTCAAACACAATACTCAAGAGAAGCATATAAAGGTACACATAAAAGGAAAAATATGAAGGAACCCAATTTTGTTAAACTAATCACGTTCCTGAATGGGAAAGTGATAATTAGGATATTTAAGATATCTATGACATAAATGATATTTAAGGTACTTAAGACCCTTAAGGTAATACAAGAACAAGAGGATAAAATTGATTGCATTGCTATATAAGAAGGAGATAGATATAATAATTAGGTATCTATGATGTTGAAGAATCTAACAAAAGTACTTAGGATATGTAAGGTACTACAGACACAAGATCTTCATCTCTATTCAGATAGTAAATAATATCATACATAGAGCACAGGGAACAATTTGAATATGTTGGAATGATGTCAAAAAAGTTTAAAGGATAAGAAAGAAGTCTATTTTATGAAAAGTGAAAAGGAGAGAAAACTGGGGGTATATTATCTCACATGAGGAGGTATGTAAGAATGCAGTGGTGGGGTTGAGTGAAGGACTTGTGGGCAATGTTTGAACTTAACTCTCATTGAAATTGGCATAAAGTAGGAATAATATACATACTAAGTCAATAAGACAAACTCATTTTACCTTATATGAAAGTAAAAAAAAAAAGCATAGAGGATTCAAAAGAGGGATGAGGATGGACAAAAGGGAGAATACACTTATGAAGGCAGTAATAAGAAGCAAAAAATTGTGAATAGGGAAATGCACAAAGGAGAGGAAGAGGAAGATAAATAGTGGAGAATTACATTGAAGTGAAACACACAGTTGGCATAACTGTGAATGTAAATGGGATGAACTCACCCATAAAAAGGAAAAGATTAGCAGAGTGTATTAAAAGTCAGAATCCAACAACATATCATCTACAAGAAACCATGAAAAGAGGGAGATACACTTTCTCTCATTTATCCCTGTGCCATCCTATTTTCTTTCTGAGTGTAATGCATTTCTACACTAAGATCATATTTCTTTCTGCATGTGCAAATCTCTTTATGCAGTTCAGATGAAATTTGGATTAATAATAGAAGATTATTTCTACTTTGATTAAATACTATTTATCTAATATACCTATAATTAAATAGTGATTTACCTTCACTTCATTCTCTCTTTATCCCAGTATAATCCCCTGACTATTCTGTTTTTGTCTTTTCCTGAGAACATCAAAAAAAGATAAAAATGACCCTAAGCCTTTTTTTTATATTTTAATTTTCTGTATGATCTTAAAAGTAGCAAGATCCTTAAGGGCTAGATTAAAAAGATTAAAAATTAATTGGAAATTAACTAACCTTTCTTAAAGAATGCATGGATAAAAGAACAAATCATATAAACAATCAATAATGTCATTAAACAGAATGACAAGAAAGAGATAACATAAAAGATAAAAAGTTCAGGATGCAGCCAAAAGAGTAATTAGGGGGAAATTTGTGTTTCTAAATGCTAGCATAAATAAAACAGAGAAAGAGCACATCAATGAATTTGTATACAAGTAAAAATAGGCAAAGAACAAAATTTAAAGCCCCAACTAAATGCCAAATTAGAAATCTTGAAAATTAAAGAAGAGATTAACAAAATCAAAAGTAAGAAAAGCATTGAATTAATAAATAAGATAAGCAATTGATTTTATGAAAATTCAAATAAAATAGATAAACCATTGATTACTTTGATTGAAAAAACAAGAAATTGAAATTACTAACATTAAAAATTAAAAAGCATGAGATTACAACCAAATGAAAAGGAAATTAAAGCAATTATAAGGAGTTATATATTAATCAATCTGATAAACTAAGTGAAATAGATGAGTATTTAAACAAATATTAATTTCCCAGATAAACTGAAGAAATAGAATACTTAAATTATCCCATATTAGAAAGAAATTGAACAACCCTCAATGAATCTCATCCCCCCCCAAATCTCCAGTGCCTCATGGATTAACATATTTATTTTACCAAATATTTAAAAATAATTAACATCTATATTTTATAAACTATTCAGAAAAATTGCTGAGGGAGGAAGGAACTTGAAAAAAATTTCTTTGATGACACAAATGTGGTTTTGATACCAAAAGCAAGAAGAACTAAAACAAAGAAAGAAAACTATAGACAAATATCTGTAATTCAAAAAATTTAAACAAAATATTATCAAGGAAATTATAGTGAGATATCACAAAGATCACATATTATGACCACATGGTTTTTATATGAGGAATGTAGGAATTTTCAATACTAGAAAACCTATAGGTATAATTGACTCTAACATAATCAAGGGTATCAAACCAATAGAAACCACATCATTACTTCAAAAGATGTAAAAAAAAATTGACAAAATACAACACCCATTCCTATGAAAAACACTAGAGAACATTAGGATGAATTGAACATTCCTCAAAATGATAAATATCATCTATCTAAAACCATCAGTAAACATGATCTATAATAGGGATAATCTTGAAGTCTTCCCAGTAGGATCAGGAGTAAAAGAAAGATGTCCATTACCATCACTACCATACAATATTGTACTAGAAATGCTACCTATAGCTATAAGAGAAGAACAAATTGAAGGAATTAGAACAGGCTATCATTTTTACAGATGATATAATGGCAAAACAAGTGAATCAACCAAAAAATTAAATAAAACAATGAACATCTTTAGCAAAGTTCCAGGATATAAAACAAAACTACATAAATTACTAGCATTTCTCTATACTATCAATAAAGCACAACAAGAAAAAGTGTGAAAAATATTTCATTTATTGATGATTTATAGATATTATCTACCCCCTAGTTTATTTCTAATCAGTAATAATCTATTTCCAATCAGTATTATTCTTCCTATGATTTTATAAAGATATCCCTTTTCTATTTCCAATCAAAATATTCATAAGTGATTGTTCAATATATACCCTACATTCATATGTGGACAATCAAATTTCATGTTATAGGTATTTATCCATCTTAAAACCAATCAGGTTGAAGGGATTCTTTCCTATATCCGACTTTATGCCATAAGAATCAGGTGCATAATTGTATTCTAAGAATCATGAATGTGTTTGCTTAACCACAAAAATGTCCAAGATAGGGGACCTCCACCCATGATGGGTAAGTGGCCTGATGAGTAATGCCAACATGAGGCCGGGAATTATCTGGACCTTTGGATCTTTGCCCTCTGACATTTTTCTTTCACTCAATTTGGAGAGAAACATTCCATTGCCCATCTTGTGAGCCTCTTAGTGATGGATACATATCCTGCTCATCCTCTGAGCAGAGATAACCTTTGCCTTGCTCCTATTGTAAACACCCATGGAAAGTCCCAAAGTTATTTTTGGAGTCCCATGAACCCTTGTCATTTCTTCTGGTTGTCCACTACTGGGTGGGATTCTGTTCACTAGATAATTACCCTAATTCTTTCCATTGCTAGTGTATAGGTAGAGATCTACTTATCCATTGCATTGAAACCACCAATGTGACTGTGGGACCACCAATGAGAATTTGCATTCTATCATTTACCATCTGAATTATCTGGGACCTGCAGGTTATAAAATCTGTACTGCGGAAGAAGGGGGCATCTTAGATTGTGAGGAAGATCTGAAATCTTATTCATTAAGGGGGACCAGGTCACTTTAATAAATATATTTTAACTCACAATAGTTTTATTACATATTACCCAGAAACTTTTGCATAACAAAAGAAAAATATCATTTAAAATAATTGCAGACAATACTAAATACCCAGGAGTCTATATGCCAAGACAAATGCAGGAACTATATCATCAGAGCTAAAGAAAACTTTTCATACAAATATAATCAGATCTAAACAATTAGAAAAGCTGATTTCTCCTGGATAGGATGTACTAATATGATAAAAATGGCAATTCTACTTGATTAACTGATTCAGGGCCACACCAAACTACTGAAAAGTATTGCATAGAGCCAGAAAAAAAATTAATTGATGTGTGCAATACACTGAGAATATCAAGGGAATTAATGAAAAAAAAAATTAAGCAAAGTTACTTAGCTGAATTGGATCTCAAACTATATTTTAATGTGGCAACCATTAAAACAATCTGGTACTGGCTAAGAAACAGGTTACCAAACCAATGGAATAGGTTACACATTCAACAGACAATGGTAAATGGCCATAGAAACTTATTACTTGAAAAGCCTCCAAATCTAAACTTTTAAAAGAAAGAATCACTACTTAACAAAAGATGTTGGAGAAACTTTCACACAGTATGGGAGAAATTAGACATAGACCAAAACCCCATGCCATATATCAAGGTAAAATCAAAATGGATATATGATTTGGAAATAAAAGTGATATCATAGATAAATTAGGAAAGCACAAAATAGTTTACCAGTCATATCTGTGGATTAGGGAAGAATTTATGTCAGAATAGGACTGAATATTATGAGAAGTAAAATAGATAATTTTGCATCAAATTGAAAAGTTGCTTCACAAACAAAGCAATGTAACCAACTTTAAAAGGGAAATATCCAAATGGGTGATAAGAATCTTTATCACAAGAGTCTCCAAAAAAGGATATTTTTTTAAATAAATAGAGACTGAATGAAATTTATAAAAATACAAAGCATTCCCAATTAACAAATGGTCAAAATATGTGTACAGGCAATTCCAAAAGGAAGAAATTAAAATCATTTTAGTCATATGGAAAAATACTCCAAATCACAATTAATTAGAAAAATGTAAATTAAAAGAAATCTGAAATATCACCTCAGACCCATAAGATTAGTTAACATGATAAAAAGGAAAATGATAAATATTGAAATGTATATTAAAACAAAAAATTGGAACACTAATACACGGTTGGTGGAGTTATGAACTGGAAGGCAATTTGAAAACATGCTTAAAAGGACCATAAAATTGCATATACCCTTTGCCCCCAAAATACTACTATTAGTTCTATATCTTAAGAAATTCAAGATAGGGGAAAAGGACCTACTTATACAAAATATTTCTATAAGTTATGTTTTGTTGTCAAAGAACTGGAAATTAAAGGTATTTCCACTAATTGGGGAATGGCTGAACAACTTTTGGCATATGATTGTAATGGAATACTAATTTGCCATTAAGGTATGAAAAAGAAGTGGATTACAAAAAAAAACAAAACTAGAAAGACATCTGAAATGATGTAAAGTGAGCAGAATGAGAAAAATCTTATACAGAGTAACCACAATAATGTATGATGATGAGCTGTGATTGACAACTATTACCAAGAAGGCAAGGATCCGGGACAACTCCAAAGGACTCATGGCCAAAAAGGTATACTCACTATTTCTATATGAACTGAAAGAACCTCTAGAAACTGATACAGAGTGAAATGAGCAGAACAAAGAACATTATACACAGAAAGTGAAACATTATGGGAAAATCCAATATAATGGACTTTACTAACACAAGGCAATCCCAAGGGATTTATGAGAAAGAATGCTATCAACATCAAGAGAAAGAACTGTGGGAGTAGAAATACAGAAGAAAAACAAATTTCCAATCATTTGTTTATATGGATATATGATTGGGGGTTTTGGTTTTAAAAGATTGCTTTATAGCAAAAATTAATAATATGGAAATAAATAGAAGTGATAATATTTGTAAAACCCTGTGAAAGTGCTTATTGGATCTGGGAGGCTAAAGGGAAGAAGGGAAGGAAAGAAAATTAAATATGTAAACCTGGAAAAATATATTTAAAATTAAAAAAAAATTTTAAGTGTATACACTGCCATAGCATAAATGGAGTCTTGCTGCAGACTGAAACATCACTTTTAACATTATTTCCTCAATGAAATTCCCCCCAGTATAAGCAATAATTCATCTTATTTAACAAATATTCAAATATGCATAATTATTATATATGCATGTTCAAACTATAGTATATCATGATTTTTCTTGAGGAGGAAGAAGGGGTGTGAGAGAGGGAGAGAACACTGTAAAATTTCAGGAAGTAAATCTTAAAATTGTATTAACATGTAATCAAGAAAAAAATGAAAATTAAGAACTAAAAAAATTAAGGTTCTGAGCAAGAGTCTTATTTTATCCTGCTAAGAATATGTACATCACTTATTTGAATACAATTCCTTTCTAATTAAGTAAATATAAATGTTTCTATATTTTTCACATATTTCCATTTTAAAATTTCTACAAAGTTATGATCTTTTCATAAAGAATGCTTGGAAAATCTCACTTTCAGTAAAGTTCTGTTTTTTCAACTTTTTAGGAACATCTTTAGTTTTGCCTAATTGGTCATTTTTGGACATAAGCTTTTTATTGTAAATCTTTTGGTTTATCCTATCCCATGCTCTTCCCTCCTTTAGAGTGGCAGCTGACAAGTCTTGTATAATTCTTACTGTGACTCTTGAATCCTTTCTTTTGGTCTGACTTGTGCATTGTTTCCCTTTGGTCTAGAAATCCAGGTTTTTTTTTTCTTCTGCATATCATGGGAGTTTACATTTTGTGTTTATTTCTATAGGTGACTAACATTCTTTTTTCTTTGTCGGTTTCTGACCTTAAAGGTTTAGGCAGTTTTAAATTACAAGTTAGAAAAGGCTATCCATAAATCTTTTTTCCATCATGATTTCCAGTTAATATGAGAAATCTTAGATTATATCTCTGCTGATTTTTCATGCTTTAATCATATTTCTTATATTTTTCAGTATTTCATTTTTAATCATTTCTTATACTTTTACCAAGATACTGTTTTCTGTGTGATCTATTTGAATTTTCAAGGTGTTTAATTCACAGAATGGTTTTCCATCATCTCTTCTAAAATAGCAATTCTTACATTCTTTTCTTTCAGTCTATTGTTTTCTGAATGCCTTATTTTATTTCTCTCAGTATTTTCATAATCCTTGTGACTAGGATTTTCTCCCTTTGGACTTTTCATGAAAATCATGCTTTCTTGATCTTATGTTTTAAGAATATCACAAACCAAAGGATTAACTCAAATTAGTCTCTATTTTCCTTGTTAGGTTAAACTCAGCATCTTCAATATCTATATTAGAGAGGATAAGTTTGTGTTTAGATAAAATTCTCCCCTTGCACTCCTACCTGATTCTGAGTGTGTGGGTCAAGACTCTCTAGTCCTTCTTTGGTTCTGGGTTCTTACCTAGGATTCCTGTTATCAACGACCTATCCTGCAGATTCCTTTAATCACTTCTGCCTTGGTCCCTTCCTCTCTGGTTCTGGGCTCAGGGGCTGGTTTTACAGTTGTCTCCAGTCATAGGGCATTGTGACTTTTGCCCTTTCTATCTTTTTTCTTTTTCAGCTTTGCTGAAGGAAGTGATTGTGGATGGTCTGGGTTCCTCTAGATCTTAACACAGTACCATCCTCCTTTAATGCCCCTATAGCTTCTAATTCCAAAGCCAGCATTATTTCTGTTGCTCTATGGTATGTGTATGAGTTGACTTCTCAACTCCTCTCTCTCTTTGGGTAAGTAAATACAAGTAAAATCCTCAAAATTTTGCCAGTGTTAGGAAAAACAAAAAATGCCAGTATCCTGCTTAATTTAAGATATAAATAGTTAAGTAGTTAATAGTTAAGTCTTCTATAAAGAAGAATTTCTTAAATTTCAAGTCATGAATTCTGAATTCATATTCTGTATCTACAATTTACAATCTGAGTGAGTTTAGATAAAACTAAATCTCTCTGAGTTTCAGTTTCCTAACATGTAGAATAAAACAATTGGACAAGATGAGTTCTAAAGTCCCTTCTATCTTTAAATATACTATTCTTGTCTCTGACTATATTGTTGTCATTTTTCAAAATGCTGTTTACTAAGTTATTGTCTGCCCAGCAATACCATAGAGTAAAATAAAATCAAAACAGTAAAGTCAAACCAGTCAATCAAGAAAAGTGAGGTAAAGCAGTTGTTTCCTAGTTACCTCTCTCAGGTGTAAAAATTTTCCTCTCTGAAGTCACCCCTAGAATTGGCTTCTTTACTTTTCCCTCATTTACCTGCAGAAGTTTCACTCAACTGCCATTCTTTGACTGTGCACTTCTAATATTGCTAAGGGTAGAGTCCCCCCCCCACCCCCCCACATCCTACAACACTCCAAGGAGATGAGCAGTAATCAGACTGGTGATAATATGAAAGTAACTTCGTGCTTTTCCGATGAGAGGGGCTATAAAATGTGTAAATGCCAAGTGTCATTATCATCACAGAGCTCGTCTTTATAATGAAGCCCATAATTTTTCAGACATTTACAACCACTCTTCCTACTCCCCCCACCCCAACTATTCCCTTCCCCATGGAGATTAGTTATAATTAGATGCAAACGCTGTCCATTTTCCCTGATCCAAACTGAAAGACAACATAGATAGATATAGATATGTTAATATCTATATTTTTCTCTATACACATACATAAAAATAAGTCAGAAAAGAAGTAGCATTACTCATCTTTTTTTCTTTTCTTTTTGGTCATAACTGTGGAATGGGACACAAAATGAATGTCTTGCTTTATTGTATGTGGCTTTGTTGATATGGCATTTGAATCTAGCTGTGGAGTGCCTCCCTGATTAGCTGTTTTTAAGGAAAAGGAATAACATTTAGAAACTGAGACTTTCTTTCATTCCCTTCCCCTTTCTCTTTTCTTTCTCTCCTTTTCCCTTTAATTCTAAACTCTTCTCATTACCCTCTCTTTCATCTCTTCTTCTGCCCCCATCATCTTACTCTCTACCTTACACATCTGTTTATTCTTTTTACTCTACTCTCACTTTCTTCTTAGTGTCTGTCTCTCTCTCCTCTGTTTCTTAATGGTGTAATGATCCCAGGGTCAACTGGGGGCTGTTTCTTGAGAGAGAAAGATGGCCTTCTAGTATAAGAAAGTTCCCCAGGCTATAGTTTATTTTCAGTCAAGGCTGTCTTTGGTAGATTTTCAAGCTGTATTTACAAAAGGGGAGAAACCAGTCCATTAATCTCCTTTGCCTTCCCATCCTAGTTGGCTTCTAACTCTATTTCTTTAAACTTATTCTTCCCCACACCCCAACCCTGCACTTTATTCATTCTCTGAAATAGACTTGGGTACCAATTAAAGGAATCTGAACTTAACTTTGTCCACTGAAATCCTTTAACTTTCAGAGTCCTGGTATGATACCTGCACCCTGTCTGACTCCCTTGCAATATCTATGGTCTTGGATGGTGCTTCCTTGTAGGTGATGGGAAAACAATAAAATAACACTCTGAAAGGTGACATCCTAGAAAACTACTGGATTTCATGTTATTGAATTCAGGTAAACTCTCAGAAGAAAAGAAAAGAATTTATAGATTACTGTGTGTTCCCTTTCCCTCACTCAACCTAAATTCCAAAGCAAATATATCATCATGAAGTATAACTGACTTTAGTTTCTCAAAGGCTATGCCATCATTGATAATGTTGCCTGGTGGATGGAAACAGAGAGGTCAGTTCAGAGGCAGAAATTCCTGCTTCTGATTCAATCTAGATGTGTGAGCACAGACTATTCACTTAGTATCTCAGTGGCCCAGGCATATCCCTAAGTTTGTAAGTCACAGACAAATTGGTGGAGGTGGTTTTTCCATTGAGGATTCCTCACATTGATGATCTCATAGGATCAAAAGAACAAAGAAAGGCTCACTTAAGTAAGCCTTGGTGAATTTTCCAAGTATGAAAGGCCCAATTAAGGAAATGAATAAAGGCCAGTCTTACTAAGTTTGGAGAGGATTGTTGCTAAAAGAACATCATTGTGACGTTCATTTGTAGTAAGCAATTAAGTGGCATAAGAGATATAGTGGTAGGAATGGATTCAGAAGGACCTGAGTTCAAATGCTCACTAGCTTTGTGTCTCTAGGTAAAGTATTTAATCTCTCTCATTTGATTTAAAATAGAATAGTAATAAACCTACCTCACTGGATTATTTGAGAATCAAATTAGATAACAGATGTAAAACAGCTAGGAAAACTTAAGGGAATACACAAATGTTAGCTTCTACTTTTAAACTAAATCAAGAGTTAGGCCATAATCCTTAAATTCTTGAAGTGACTATTTGCTTAGGCCTATGATAGGAAGAAAAGAAACTATAAATAAAATGAAGACATAATCCCTGCTTTCAATATGCATAGAATAAGACAGCTCATGAAATGAAGAATAAAATGAAGGACAGAAAAAATAGTTTTAATAATACTTGGTTAATGCAGAAATATTAGGCAATGAGATACCACTAAAATGAACTTTCTGATAATAAATTAACCCATCCCCCTTTTAAATGATAAAATATTTTATTAATATTGATTTATTTTAATGGAAATGTTAATAAAAGTCAAATACATGGATCTCGTGTCTCTAAATCAGAGAATGCAAAATATTAAAATAAAAATAAAATAAAACTTTTGTTGATTACTCAGATCCATAATTAGAAAGGTCAGTTGTTATCTTCCATTGCAACATAGTGATACTCCCAAGCACTAATAAGATCGCTTAGCATTGCCTATCTTTACAATCAAAGGTCCCAGCCCTTTCTAATCTTTGTACCTATGTAAGAAAATAAGTTGATGTGGTCAGGCTGTCAGCTGTCACTGGTTGCTGCTATCAGTATCTTGCTTCAATAACAAATTTGCCTCTAGCACATTGCCTCTATATTACAATCATCTAAGAAACACAATAATCAATCTTTTAAAAATTGTGTATAACATTAGGGCAAATAGACCTGGAGCAAGGGATCTATGTTCTCCCTCTATAACTTTCTTCACAAAATTCAGTGGGTAATGTGAGGAGATTTTAACATGCTTGTCTCCCAATAGAATCACCAAGGGGAATTTTTGGAAGTGAATTTCTCTCTCTCCAAGGTTTCTTTTTCTTTTCTTTTTTTTTTTGGATGTCATCTCTCAGTGACCTGGAGGTCAAATTTCACTGAATAAATTCAGGTATGGATGAGCATCAGAAAAAGGAAGTTAAAAAACCAACGAGATTGGAAACAATGATTCCATAGGTACTGAGGCAAATTAAGAAACTATGATAGGTTCCTGAGATGTGATGTGTGAAGGTTAGTGGGTGGAGAAAAAAGCTTCTAAATTCAGACCAGGAGCAAGTCTTGGTCTTGGGTGTGAATATGGAGGAGTAGAGTAGAACCATATTGGAGTATATCTAGTAGCCCACAATGGCTGCAACAGATTAGAAAAGTCTCACCTACTTTTTCCTCTCTTTACTACTACTATTATTTTTTATCTAATAAAGTTATTAAACTACTAGCAGCCTCATAATTTTAATTATTACAGTAAGGAGATATTTTTCAAAATATAAAATTCTGTATAGATGTTAGTAATGGCTGCTGCTATTGCAACTCTTGCTACCACTTCTAGATTCTCAACAATGTCAACTACGACTAGATTCTCAACAATGCTAAAGAAAAGTAAGCTCTTGAGGGAAGTGACCTGCAAAATAGAGGAGGAGGTAATATGGAAAAGAATATTTTGACTTGAAATTAAAAGCTATAATGACCAGGGTTCACACATCATCTTGGTAACAATGGGATATTAAAGCAAGTCATTTCACTTTGGGGATCTTTAGTTTCCTCTTCTGAAAAGTAAGCAGGTTGTATTAGAGGACTTCTAGATCACCATTAAACTCTAAGCCCTATAATTCTAAGCATAGATATATAAAGAGAAGGGTTGGTTATTGTGCCCAGGTCTGCTAGTACACCCAGCCCATTTACTGGATCATTCCTAGGATTCTGTCATCCTCCTTCATCCACTGCCTGATAATGTGCTCCAGTTGTCCCAGAAAGGACTCTTAAATTCATGCCAGCAAATTGCTTTCTCTGTGAGCTTTCATAATTTGGAAAGGTTTTGAATACATTCCTTAATTAGAATAATTTCATTTTACTTCATTTCAATCCATATTTATTAAGCTCTTATTTATGCAAAATATTGTGCTAGGCTTGTAGGATAGAGAAAGAAATGAAAAATGAAAAAAAAAAAAGCAAAGAAACCCTGCTTTCTAAGACATTACAATATATGTAGTATGGATTGTTGTTTCAAGACCTGCCTAACTACTTCTGAAGAGACTCGACAGCAGATATTTGAATAACCAAGTGATGGATTTTATTTATTATTCTTAATGTTATTATTATTTTTACAAAAGGAACTTATATGCATGGAGGGGAATATGACTTAAATCAATTAATTAAGTGTAACCCAAATCATTAGAGTATCTACCCACTAGAATTACACCATAGATCATTAAACTATCCAAGTACAATAGATCTTTTTCTAGGACAGTTTAGTGCTGGGAAGATCCAATGTTCCTAAAGGTACCCCTCCAAAATCTTCCCTCTCTTTTCCTTTTCCTCAGTGCTAATCAAAAGGAACCCATCAAAGTGGATGAACCAAGCCTGTACAATAGTTACTTTTTCTTGACATAATAATTTTTGCAAACTTTCTCCATTTTCTTTTGTACTATTGTTCTTTATCTATTTTGAACCTTAAATGATCTTAGGATTGGCTTGGCTTATTGAATGACTTATCAAGATTTCTTTAAACTGTTTTTACCCTTCCTGCTTTTCTCTTATTTTTGAAAAAAAATATTACTTATAATCCTTCTTCATCTATGGTCTTATATATGAGTTCATATAGTAAACTAGTGATTTTGTTTTGTTTTGTTTTGTTTTGCAACCATCTCTCTACATTTGGCAAATAGATTATATATGTGCTGAACAAAGCATTTTCTTGACTCTTTATTTCTTTGTTATGGAAATTAATTTATGTTGGTTAAATTTCCATGCAAGATTATTGTAACTGGGTTGAGAGTTATTCCTCTTGTCTATTTACATTTTTATTGCCAATTATTCATTTAAACAGGTCAAGATTTAGTTGATTCAATTATAATCTATATATTTATTTCATTATTATTCTCTTCTCACTTTTTTTTACTCATTCTGATCTATCCTCTGACAAGGTAATAGTACAAGAATATTTTCTCATCCATTAAAATCAATTTGTATATATTATGGTGTTTTGTGGACTTCACCATGTTTAGTGCTAACTAATTTTTTTCTTAAAGAAAATAAGATCATGGTATAGAGGCTTTTGTGTAATCAACCAGCCTTTGGGTATGCTTATTCCATTCTTTGGCATCCTTTTTTTTCTCACATTCAAAATGTCCCACTTTTGCACTGGTGACTAAATATCTGGATTTATGTTGACAATTTTCAAGATCTTATATGTGGTAAATAATATTTCTTTACTTCTTCATCCTCAGCAAAAAAAAAAAAGAGAGAGACACCTTGGCACATAAAATATAATTATTTTAATTAGAGTCTTTTAAAAGAAATGTATAAGATTAATATTGTGATACATAATGAACAAATATTTATTGAAATATTATTTCCTTTTGCCTTTTGGGCAATCCTTTAAAGAAAGAAAAATAACTATAAAATAAATGTCTCTTAAATTTCAAAATATAGACAGACACCAATTTTTAATTCATTATTTATCACTAATGTCAGTCTTCTCAGAGCAATTATCCTCAAACCATTGCTTAAAATTTGCTTCATTATGTTGTAAGTGAAGAATTGAAAGATACTTGTTCCTTTGGTTCAGATATGTGCAAATTGGGCAAATATCATAAAAAAAAAGTTTATGGTCTATTTCTTGGTTTAGACTGTGAGCTCTTTGAGACCAGGCACTTTATCTCATACCTGTTTTGTGTACCTGTTGCTGCTGCTCTAATGGCGATACAAAGGATGGTATCTTTAAAAATTAAAAAAAAAACAAGCCCTGTATGTCATATACCCCTCTAACCTAGAGCAATAAATGGATGAATGAAGAGATTAGATCAAAAGGAGTGTTCATTCCTGATTACTTTGTGTTCTTATTTGGCTCTGAGAATAAATGGATCATTTCTAATGAGTGCTCATCATTTTGGCAGCCAAACAGTGCACAGATGATGGCAGCCGCTAACCACAAGGGATAATGTTTGCCCAGATGTGACTCTATTTTATTCTACAAAGCATTGTAAATGTCAAACCCCTGGTTGGTCTGTGTTTCTCCATTTACCATTCGAAAAGCCTGCTGGGGAACAAAAGTTGCCAGATATGGATGTGTAAATCATTATAATGGGACCAACAGATCAGCAGCATCCCCTCTCAGCAATAGGATAGCCTCAGGTCTCACTTTTTGAATCACCAAATCCTTTTCAAAAGGTCCCTCTTTGCACAATTTTATTCATATTTTTGTTTGTTTGTTTGTTTTCAGCAGCCACATGGGCTCTTTTGTAATGACAATTTTATTGATTTTCTATTTTTAAGGGGGGGGAGAAAAATATTATTAAAAGATAAGTGCAAGCTACCATAAAGACAAGTGTGATAAAGAAGAAAGATAAGTCCAGAAATATTTCCATGATTTTTACATTGTTGGACTCCAAAGTCTAACTACATACAACTTCATTTCAAATATTGCAAGAAATTTTTTCAAAATATTATTGAAAGCAAAACAAAAAAAAATATTGTCATTATATTTTTCTTTAGTTTCTCCCTTTATATAAATGGGGCATTTGGTCATACCAGTCATGATTATATTACTTAAAGTTTAATATTCAACACAAGTTACATAATGTGTTATTCATTTGTCTCCAGTCCTCTGGGAACATGAGACTCCATTCATGACTTCACAGAGAGCAGCTTCAGGTCTTTCAACTCCATGCTAAATAATGATCAAAGGGAACCAAGAGAGAAAAGTGTATTTGTGAACTATGTAATAGAAATAATAATGATAATAATAGCACTATATAAGACTTAAAGGTTTGTAAAATTTTATATATTATTTCATTTAATCCTCATAAAACATTATTGTAGGTGCTATTATTGTATTCATCTTATAAATGAGGAAACAAGTGGGAATTAACTCATCATGAGGGTCATGATATTAGTATGTGTGAGGTCAAATTTTAATTCAAATCTTCTTGACTTTAGTACTGGTACTTTATCAAATGTATCACCTTGCTGCCTCTTTTGGGTGATCAACTGAGTTATAACAATGGTGACTTTATTATTTTTATTTTGATGACTGTGTCCTTAGAGTGATTGGGGAATAAAGACTGAACATCTAAAGCTATTATTCCTATTGGTCATCTTTTTTTCTCCTTTTTCCTGTCCACCAAATCCATCTGTTACGTCCCAAGGAATTTTACAACTCCAGACTCGTAAATTCCTTAATGGCAGGTTCTTTTTTAAATAACTATTCTGCCTTTACTTTTGCATCTCCAGTGTCTATCACAGACAGTGATAGACTTTAAGTGAATTGAATTATTGAATTAATTTGAATGGTGGGACTAGGAGGAAGAGAATAAGATATAAGCAAATGAAAGGAATCTCTCTCTGTCTCTGTCTCTTGCTGCATCTCTCTCTCTCTCTCTCTTTCTCTCTCTCTTTCTCTCTCTCTCTCTCTCTCTCTCTCTCTCTCTCTCTCTCTCTCTCTCTCTCTCTCTCTCTCTCTCTCTCTCTCTCTCTGTTTCTCTAATTAAGATCAGATATAAGGAGGTAGGAGCCACAGCCCAACTAACACCTATTTTTATAACATCTGCATATGATAGAGAAGTATACTTCAGGAATATTGTAGGAGATTTCTTCTTCAGGTATGGATTGTACTTTATGGTTTTGTAGGTTCCTTCCATTACTGGAATTCAGAAATTTGAGGATAACAATAACAGCAACAGCAGCAACAATAACAATAACTCCCATTTTACACATGAGGAAATTGAGACAGACAGAGTGTAAGTGACTTGTCTAAGATCACACAGGTATTAAATGTCTGATGTTAGTTAGATCTGAATGCAGGTCTCCCGGATTCTTTTCTTAAAAATGTATTTATTTAATTAATAAATTTACAAATTTTTTCATGGTTACATGATTCATGTTCTTTCCCTCCCCTCCCCCTTCCCTCTCCTCTAGCTGATGAGCAATTTCACTGGGATTTACATATATCATTGTTCAAAACCTATTTCCATATTATTAATATATGCAATAGAAGTCATTGCATATTTGGTTGAACTAAAGATCAAAATAACAATGCCTGGTACACATACAGATCCAAGGACCCCTTGCAATTATGTTACACTCTCCCAGGGGCAACTTGGTTCCATAAAGTTTGTCAGCTGTGGTATTTAAGAATCTGTTTCACATAAAGTAGCCTAGATAATTTTAATATGGCTTGCAGGATTAAACAAATAAATAAAAGAGCTAAGCTGTTTTAAGAAATTATATTGGCTTAGTAAAGAGAATACAGATTTTGGAGTCTAGAGACTTGAGTTCCAGGATTGAGTTCTGTTTCTCCTCAACTGGGTGTACATGGAAAAATTACTTAAGTTTTTGAGTCTAAACTTGCTTATCTTTAAAATGTGCTTGACAGCTGAATCCCCTTCTAGGTCTGTTTCTGTAATGCTAAGAATTATTCAAATATCTTCTCCTATATCAACCAAGGGTATATCCCCTGGGATACCCCACAAGCTCCTCCCTCAAAGTCCTCTTGTAGCATAGGGAAAAAGAACAAAATCAACCCATAGTCAAATGTTTATTAAATACCTACTATGAATAAGGCATCATGTTATATGCTGTCAGAAATAAAATAAAGTGGCATTTAACTCACATTTGTATAAAATTTCAAGATAGACAATGCATTCTCCTAATAATAACTTCATGATAGTGGTAATAGTTTTATCATCTTTTAACATATAGGGTCAGTCACACTGAGACTCAGAAAGGAGAAAGCCTTTCTTGGTCATGGGCACACAGTTAATATTGATGGTGAAGAACAATAAGAATCACTAATAAATTAATATAAGAATCAAGATTATGAGACAAACACACAAACAATTAAATAATGATATATTTGAGCAGAGATGGCAAACAATTGCTGGCCAAATCAAATTATAAGGGATTTGGGAAGTATTTAACAAGACAAATGAATGTATAAAAATACAGATAAAAATACATTTAATATATGACTCATAGGGATGCTTATATTATGTCTGTATTCATGCTCACACATTTCTATTTGAGTTTGATACTACTAAAACAGAGTATATGATAAAAGCCAAATGTTGAAATGACCAAATATTCAGAAAAGTACAAAGTCATATTGTATCCTTTATTGATCATAGAAGACAACATAAAAAAGTAAGACATGAAATGGTATTTGAAAGATGGATAGAGTTTATTAAGGGAGAAGAGAGGATGACATCAAGTGAAGAAATAGAGCAAAGACAGATGTGATATATGCAAGGCATTGGGGGGATGGTAAATGAATTATTCCAGCTGGGAGTGAAGAGGGTTTCCAAGAAAATGAGGAAATTTAGTTTGGAGAAATTAGTTGACTCCAGATTGTGGAGAACCTTGATTTAAAAATTTATGTTTCTGGTCTTTTCACTGCAGACAAAGGCCAGCTATTCACAGTTTTTGGACAAGTGATGAGATTCTTTCTGAGGAGTTCTAATGAGAAGGCAAAGTTTCCCCCAAAGCTTATTTCTGATTAGCCTTCAACTGAAGAGAATCTTATAAAACCTGTCCATAAACAGAGAGAACTAACGTAATCAGAATCTTTGCAAACAATATCTCTGAATGCATGTTTAGAAAACCTCATGGGGGGCCTCTTCTCTGGCAGAGGGAGACTAAGAAACAAACATGAACATAAACTCTGTATTCAGTTTGTGCCTTTAAGCCATTGGCATTAATTAAGATTCTATGGCTTCCAAACAATTATGACATAATTAAAGTAAGATTCTTTCTACAGTAAAACGATAAGAAATGACTTTTAGAAACCGTGGGAACCATTAAAACCGCACATCAGTATCAAAATGAGCAATATTTACTAGTATTAACACTATTAAAATGCCTTTTGAAGACAAACTTGGGCAATTATTACTCAGAAAAACTCACATTTGGAGATATAGAGCAGTGATAATTAAATCCCAGTCTCTATATATCTCTCTTTTTGGTGTTTGACAGAACACAGTCTTTAAGAGAATCTATTTTAATGGTACTGAATTAGCAGATTCTAACAGAGGGCACTTAACAGGAGGTTGATATTCTAGAAAATATTGTTATCATTATTATTATTATTGTTATTTTTATTATTGTTCCTTCACTTTCAAAAGTGTCAGTACCATTTAAGGAGTCAAAGAAGCCCAGATAAGTTATAGTGACCTGTAAGCTTTGTCTAGTAGATGAATCATATTCTTAATTAAAAAAGACAATGAGTGCCTAAGCTGGATGATTATGTGCATTTAATGGATGGAGCACTTAATGGGCTCTGGTCATTGATTTGAATTAGATGGTGATACTGAAACTACTTGATCAAAATTCCTTCTGTGAAATAAGTCCAGGGTCTCAGGTGAGTTTCCCAGCTCAGGGGGTTGGTCTAGCATGAATATCATTCCTTTTAAAGAAAGTCTTAACAGAGGCCAAGGACTTCTTGTTTCCTTCTAGCAGGTGGGAATCTGAGCAAAAAGAAGGGGAAAAAATAGAAAAGTTTGATTCAAGTGGGAATTAGAAAGGATAAATTCAGGATTAGATGGTCTCCACTTAAACAGATTAGGAGCTGAACTATAGGATTCAATCATGGTGGTCCTCTTTAGGAGGGATTTAACAGAAAAGAAAGGGGATGACTAGGTTAGACTCAAATCCTTCAGGCTTCATTGTCAGCATATAAAATAAAGGCAAATATGGGATTGTTCTGAAACAGAAAATCAAGTTTCTTAAGAAATACTGATAGGAACAACCAGCTCCAATCATGCTGTCTTACTTGCCAAAAATTCAACATTATTAATAAATCTCTCTTTACTTTTAAGTTAAGTTTTGGAGTCTTGCATTCATGTATAAGGTATCCTTCCTGAACCCCGGCTGGGTACACCTCTACACCACACAACATCTGGGTCCCAAAGTTTTTGGCTAACCTGGATCATCCAGGAGGTCACAGCTTCACAGGTAGGAAGGATCCTTTCTTGGACTCTTGAAACCCCCACCTTACTCTCCAGGCTCAGAGCCTGAGACCATTCCCGTCTCCCAAACCACTCTCAACAATAATATCCCATTGTACCCATAATGGCCTGATAATGTCACCTCGCTCATTCCCCAACCAAGCCCACTCCATACCGGAGCAGACTGAATTATGGTGACAGGGTCCACCTCCTCCCTATGAGAGCGATGCCCGCACCAGATGGCCTGACTCAGGTACATGTTCCTTTTTCTTTGAAATATTTAGCCCGAATTAAGGAGAAATTGGGTCGCTACTCAGAGAATCACTCCAAATTCATTTATGGGTTTAAATCCCTTCTCCTGCAGTTTGACCTGTCCTGGACAGATTTGCACATTATTATCTCCACCTGTTGCACCCCAGATGAGAAAAAGCAGATCTGGGATTTGGCAATAGAAATAGGAGATGAGAGGGCCCAAGGCGGCACATGGGCAGGAGTCCTTGGCGCTACCACTGTCCCAGGGCAAGATCCCGGTTGGGACTATATGAATGAAAGACATAGACAGCTTAGATATCACATGATTGATTGTCTCCTTGAGGCCATGCAGAGAGGGATGAGGAAGCAAGTTAATTATAACAAGCTCAAAGAGGTTACTCAAGGAAAAGAGGAGAATCAAGCTCTTTTTCTTGTCCTAATTAGTATAGTGGTAGTCTCTCAGTGACCGAGAATGACGATTGTCTTTGTGCAGTTTCATCTACGGTGTACCCTCATGTGGCTTTGGAGTCCAAAGGCTGAGGCGCACAGTATGTGGCACATGGGGCCTGGGATGTCAGTTGTTACGGGAGGTGCGGTTGTGGCCTGGTGTCGGCGTTCACGCGCAGCGGCAAGACGTCGATGTCGCTCATCTTCAAAGGTGGTGGCGGCCTGGTGAATGTGGGCTCGCCAGCTGCTTTTGACAGAGGCAGCCAGTTCTAGCTGCTTTGGTGTCATGCCAGCCCACTTCAAGTTGGACTTTAGCTGATCCTTAAATCTTCTCTTTGGCCGGCCTTGTTTCCTGAGTCCAGCTGACAGTTCACCATAGAATACCTGTCTTGGTATTCGCGGTGGGTCCATGCGGATGACGTGTCCAGACCATCGTAGCTGGGCTTTGAGGACCAGGACTTCGATGCTGGTGGAGTTGGCTCTGTCGAGGACTTCCTGATTGGTGATTCGGTCCTGCCATCGGATCCTCATGATTGACCGGAGGGAGCGTTGGTGGAATTGCTCCAGCTGCTTCATGTGCTTCCGGTACAGTGTCCATGTCTCACAACTGTACAGGAGCGAGCTGAGGACCACTGCGTTGTACACTTTGAGCTTCGTCGCAGTGCTTACACCTCTGTGTTGGAGGACTTTGAAGCGCAGCCGCCTGAGTGCCTGGCTGGCCTTTTGGATCCTGGCATTGATCTCGTGGTCTAGGGACCCGTCGTTGGCGATGGTGCTGCCCAGGTACTTGAAAGTGTTGATGTTAGAATGCACGGCTGGTTCGTTGGCCTCCCTGGTGCAGGTTGGAACAGCACCTCTGTTTTGCTGAGGCTGATAGTCAGGCCAAACAGTTTTGTTGCGGTGGAGAACCTGTCCACAATGGTTTGGAGATGATTTTCTTGGTGGGCCATGAGAGCACAGTCATCTGCGAAGAGAGCTTCCAGGATGAGTCTCTTTGTTGTCTTTGTTTTTGAAGTCAGGCGGCGAAGGTCAAATAGTGAGCCATCCAGTCGGTATTTGATGTAGACGCCCAGGTCTAGATCCATCACAGCATGTCGTAATACCTGGGTGAAAAATAGGTTGAATAGTACCGGAGTGAGGACACAGCCTTGTTTCACGCCATTGGAGATGTTGAAGCGATCGGAAGTCTCTCCACCAGATAGGACTTCCCCTGTCATGTTGACATGAAAGAGCTGGACATGAACAACTTGACATCCCTCCTTCAATAGAGGAAGTCCAAAAAGCCATTAAACAAATGAGTACAGGCAAAGCACCCGGTAAAGACGTTATCCCAACCGAGGTGTACAAGGCCTTAAAGGGAAAGGTGCTCCAGGCATTCCATATAGTGCTGACAAGCATATGGGAAGAGGAAGACATTCCCCCAGAACTCAGCGATGCCCCCATCGTAGCCCTATACAAGAACAAAGGCTCACCAGCAGCCTGTGACAACTACAGAGGCATCTCACTATTCTCCACTGCTGGAAAGATCCTCACCCATGTTATACTCAACAGACTCCTGTCATCTGTTTCAGAGCAGAACCTGCCTAAATCACAATCTGACTTCTGACCAGATCGCAGCACCATCGACATGGTCTTCATGGTGAGGCAAATGCAGGAAAAATGCCTTGAGCAGAACCTGAGTCTCTACATTGTCTTCATAGACCTGACAAAGGCGTTTGACACAGTGAACCGGGACACATTTTGGGTGATCCTTAGCAAGATCGACTGCCCAGCAAAATTCGTCAAACTGATCCTAATTAGTAGAGGCCATGAAACAGTATACAAATGTCCACCCAGAGATCAATGAGGGTGCAATTATCTTAGGCCTCCAGTTTATAGGAGAGCCAGCTCCAGACATCAGGCGAAAACTGAAAAAGCTGGGTCTGGGACCCCAGTAGATGCTGCCTTTAAGATTTTTCACAACAGGGACCAGGTGAAAATGGAAGGACAAACCCCTGAGAAACTGCTGGCAGCAGCCCTAGCCTCCCTGACCCATGAGCAGAGGCCAAGGGGCTCTTGCTACACCTGTGGACAGAAAGGGCATTGGTCACAGGGTTGTCTTTCAAAGGGAAGACTGCCCTTGACTCCATGCCCAGCCTGCGTGAAACAAGGACACTGGAAATGCCAGTTCCCTTCCAGCCAGAGACCCCAGCAACCCAAGAGGCATCCCCCTGTCCTACAGTCTCCTGAAGACTCAGGAGAGGGGTGCCCTGGGGCTGTCATGCTCCCAGTTTCCACTACTATAGCCAAACCCAGGGTTAATCTCGAGGTAGAAGGTAAGATGATTGAGTTTCTCATAGATGTGGGGGAAACTCACTCTGTCCTTACCTCACATGACAGTCCTACAATTCCTTCGCAGCACCAGTTAATTGGAGTTGGGGATATGATACTTACATGAAGGGAAACATCTAGGCACCCCTAGCCTATGCCCAATTCTCCCTTATCTCAACTCTAACTTCCCTAGCCACTCCCCTGCAAAATCCTCCAATAATCTCATCAGAAATCTGGGAGAAAGTACCTCCCATTGTCTGGGAACAAGTAACACCTGGACCAGCCATTTATGAGAATCATTTAATGAAAAACCTCTAGCCTGATTCTCCTTATCTTCACTGGAAGAATATCTCATTTCTCCAGAGGCCAGAAAAGGATTACAACCTCCCATTGATAAATTCTTAGCCCATGGTCTCTCACCTTTCTTAGGAGAACAGGGCTACAAGGTCTCTGCCTCTAAAGCCCAACTTGTATCCCAGTCTGTAACTTACTTGGGACACAGCCTAACCCCAAATTCCTGCTTCCTGATCACAGATAGAAAACAGGCCATCCTATCCATACCTGTCCCCTTCACCAAAATACAGCTCTGAACTTTTATGTGTATGGCAGGGTATTGCCACATTTGGATCCCTAATTTTGGGATCATTGCAAAATTCCTCTACGAGGCCATGAAGGGGCCTGACTCAGAACCACTGGATTGGGGGTGTGAATGAAAATGAGTCTTTTTACTTCTAAAATCCAGGCTTTCTGCTGTCCCCACCTTAGGAATTCCAGACCTTGAAAAGCCCTTCTTTTCATCTGTGGATGAGATAAAGCAATTTGCTCTAGGGGTTTTAGCCTTGTATTTAGGACACAATCTAAAGCCCATGGCTTACTTCTCAAAAAAATTAGGTCTGGTTAGCCAAGGGTGGCCACCATACCTAAGATCAGTTTCTATTACAGTCCAAACAAGACATTTGGTATACCATAAAACATGGAGTGGATCAAACCAGTTAACACCTCAATGGGAGGAGCCTCATCCAGTCATTCTATCCACCACCTTCCTCCTTGTTATTTCAAATCTCTCTTGCTCTAGCCCTATCCTTTTCTTACACTTTCTGTCTTTTCCTGTTTTTTTTTAATCATGTAATGCCAGCCAGCTAGACAGATAATTCTCTGATTTGTAACCTTGTCACTTCTCTAGTTTCTTGTAAGGTGAAAACTACCATTGGAGTCACTGAGATGCCATTGCAACCCTGCAACCTTCCCAGCCTGAACCCCTGGACATTTCCTACAGCCAATACCTTTCTCTCCTGACAATAGACAGGGACAGTTCAACAACCATTCTCAGATCTGAAGAAGCTACAGAATACTGAGACCATCACCCCCTTTTTCCCTTAGATATTTGGAGAGGGGGGAGATATCATGGGCATTGTATTCCCAGAAACTCAGGCAAACTATTATCAGGGAAATTCCTTTGCTCCCCTACACGCTCTGACTCCCAACCCAAAACCTCTGAACCTGAGAGGATTATCCTCCTTTGATTGTCCCATTGATTTGAGATGGACAAAGAGATAGACCTCATCTGTCTTCCAAATCATGAGAACCACCCCCATGCCTTCAGGGAAATCTCATCCCCAACCCCTTGCCCCAGAGTCACATCCTCATTGCTGTAAAAGAATATAAAAACCCCAGAAGTGAGGCATTATGGGAGAAACCTCCCAGGTTGGTCAACTCATGCTGTCTTGCTTGCCAAAATTTCAACATTACTAATAAATCTCTCTTTACTTAAAAAAAAAAGAAAAGAAAAGAAATATTGATAGCCTATGACAGATGGAAAATACATCAAAAAGCAAAGCAAAGCAAAAAAACAAAACAACAACAACAACAACAAAAACCAAGAAGGCTGAGAAGGGACTAGAAAGCAGAATCATATAATACAATTTCAGTTAGTCCCTAAAAAAGCCATAACGGGTAGAAAATCTAAGCAGAGATTGCTTCGATTCACATGGGATTTCAGGTGTGAGGTTGTATTAGTACCTCTTTCAAGTGGTTATATATATAAACATAAATTAAACTATAATAAAAAGACATAAGCAACAAGATCAGAAGGGCATTGGGATGGGACTGAAAGTATCTAGCTTGTAGTATTTTGAGACAATCTTGACCAACCTCCTTGTTTTACAAATGAGGAAACTGAGTCTAACAAAATTTA
Organism: Monodelphis domestica; assembly: GCF_027887165.1. Taxonomy (NCBI): domain Eukaryota; kingdom Metazoa; phylum Chordata; class Mammalia; order Didelphimorphia; family Didelphidae; genus Monodelphis; species Monodelphis domestica. The sequence goes on along the minus strand of NC_077229.1, from coordinate 406,968,244 downwards.
TGTCCAAATTCATACAGTTAGATGTAGCAGAGCCCAGTCCTCTGATTTCTAATCTGTTCCTCATTCTGGTTTGACACAGTTTCTAGCTATGTGATTTGACCAGATCATATTATATTCTTCTCAGACATATTGTCTATAATATATGAGAGTAGAAATAGATGGTCCTCAAGGTCCCATTAAGCAGTCTGATTCTATGAAAACCCAGAAAATTTCAGGAAATATATATTTTTTCTTCTATAAAATAATGAATTTGGAGGATTGAGGGCAGAATGGACATAGGGGGATGAAAGTACCCTGAAACATACTACTATTGTACCAGTGTCACAACTAATGTAAGCACTAATTGTTAAATACACTCAATTACAAATGCAGCTAACTATTGTCAATGATGTCCCTAAATTCTGAAGAGGACAATTTTATGATACGTAAAGTAAAGGATCCAACCCAAGAACTGTATTTGGTAGAATATTTTAGGCCTAGCAAGGATGACTGGAAATGTAATAGTTGGTACACTAGGAAACAGAAACAAGTCATAAGAGGGAGGGGAAACTAAGCTGCTCAGATCAATGTAGTATAATAGATATTGTGGAAAGCAAAATGTCAAAATTTCGGAAACATTTCTGGAAAAGGAAGCAATTTTTAATACAAGATAATATATTTTAATTAACTGGTATATACAATATATGTATACACATATTTAAATAGGTATACATAGGCATACATATATAAATCAATATATTATATAGATTATGTCTTAAGTTATATGGTTTCCACTGTCCCTCAGAAATTTGTATGTTTCATATTGTATTTCCTACACATATGTTTTTATCAATAGAACATGAGATCCGAGAGGGTAGGGTACTGCTTCATATTTGTCTGTCACCTACAGCACCTATCATAGTGTCTAAAATACATGATACTTAAATTAAAATTTATTTCATTGAATTAAATTTGGCATATATTTTTCCCTTCATAGAGGATTAAAAAAATAAAAATTCACTTTTTAAAAAGTTTTAATTTCTAAATGTTCTCTTTTCTTCTGACTTTTATTCCCTCTTTACCTCCATAACTCTTGTATTTCCTCCTTGAGAGGGAAAGTAATATGATTAAGATTTTATATGTGTGATTATGTAAAACATTTTTCTGAATTAGTCATTTTATGGAAGAGATCTCAAATTAAAAAAAAAGAAGAAAGAAAATGAAATATGTTTAAGTTTGTTTTCAGATGCTATCTATTCTTTCTCAAAGGGCAGATATCATTTTTTATCATGAGTCTCTGAGATTGTCTTAGATCACCTCATTGCTGAGAATAATTAGGTCATTCATAGTTGTTGATTTAGAAATATTGCTGTTGTATACAATGTTCTCCTGTTTTGTTTGTTTCACTTTGCAACAGTTCATTTATGTCTTTCCAGATTTTTTCTGAAGCAATCTTGCTTGTCATTTCTTATATCTCAAAATAGTATTCCATAACTATCATATAGCACAATTTGTTCAGGCATTCCCCAATTCATGAACACCTCCTCAATTTCTAATTCTTTCCTGCAATAAAAATAGCTACAATATTTTTGTTCAAAGAAATGCTTTCCCCTATTTTTTTTTATCTTTTAAGGATATAAACCTGGTAATGGTATTAATGAGTCAAAGGGTACCCACAGTTTTAGAGCCCTATGAGCATAGTTCCAAATTGCTCTCCAGGATGGTTGGATGAGACCACCAGTAGGATATTAGTGAAGGACTTTGTTTTGAAAGGGGAAAGAGACTTGATTGAAACATCACCAAAACTTCTTTAAAAGACCTGGAAATAGAGTCACAAATTGAGCTATCATAATTCTAAAAGGACAAAATTCCTTCAGCTCTTTATTCCTAATAAATGTCATAAATACTTCTATTTCATATATGAGAACTCAATATTTTCCATTGGTCTCATATCCAATATCTGATATAATGGATTGGAAATTTTTCTAATCATTTGAGAAACAGCATAATGGGGTTACTGAGTCAAGAGAGGCCTGTTCTTACCTTTATAAAGAAATCTACTCAGCCTTTCCAGAAATATCCATCCATCTCACTGACATTAACATTTGGAGGCATAAAGCAACACCACTTTTGATCAGTTCTGGGCATCTTACACTGCATTGTTTATTATTGATTTAGTAGCAGCAATATACACTTACCCGAATTCAAATTCAGAACAAATCAAAATTCTGTTCACAAAGAGTTCCACCTCACATAACTAGTTGTATTACTTATAACCTACAGCATGGTACCATTGTTTCTGTAGATTGAGTTGCCCAGCAATTGCATTATTCATGACAGTTATAGAAAACAATCATCTTTTATAGACATTAACCTCGTCAAAGATCTTTCTAAAAACTTCCAGCTCTTTTCCTCTCTTTCTAGTTTAACAGATTCTGGTGCAAACATCAATGGTCATATAAATAAAACTATCATATTCTATGATTTTACATTGAAAGCGAATGTGTGACAATCTTCTCAACAATAGAACAGTATTGAATCCAGTTAGTTTTAATGGCTTAATGTACTGCATATCAATTCCTAGTGGAAAAGTCTTTTAAATTGGGCTCTGTGGCTCAAAAGATAAAAATTCTGATATAGCAGCTGTGCACACTCATGGTCTGGGGTCTCCAGTGAAGTCCTTTCCTTAGCAAGCTTCAGGGCTATTTCTCTCCTTGATGCCCTGAAGTGGTGAGTGTAGTTCTGGGAATGAAAGTCCTTTCACATAACATCAAAGTCTTATAGCAATTGAAAAACTCATCATATTCACACTGTTGTGAATGGTCAGTTATTTCTTTTTGTTGTCCCTTTTCCTCATTATATAACATAGCTGTAGCAGTAAGAAACTCTAGTGCATATCAGTTTATAATCAGTCCAGTTATTGCCATGCATTCCACAATAATCAGCAATTTATACAATCAGTAGTAAGAAAATGAACCAAAAATCATTTCTATATTATATAAGCAAACTTTTGAAGCAATTCCCTTAATAAATTGTGAAAGAATTACCATCATCTCATTTGGCAGAGATAGGAGGATCTGTGAGTGTTTGTGTGTCTGAGTGTGTAACCTTAATTCCTATGTAAGTCAATTTCCTTACTTATTTTGATGTAGTTTCAGATAAACTAACCACAAAACACAAAATATATTTGTATATATAACTTATTCACTCACAGCCCTGATATAGATTTCAGAAATATCTAGGGTTAAAATTTTAGAGTTTTCCTATAACTTCTTAGAGTGACAAATCTGAAGGTTTTTGGAACTTGCCCATATATCCAAATTAACTTTTGATTCACAAATGGGTATAATTGTAATTTTATTTATTTTCTTGAACACTGTCTCTCTCTCTCTCTCTCTCTCTCTCTCTCTCTCTCTCCTAGATTGTAAACACAGACCATTCACATGATAATCCCATTGGTAATTGTTTCAGAAGTTTGACCTGTTTTGTTTTTCTTTGTATTGGTTCAAAAGCAGAAGAGTGGTAAAGAATAAGCAATTGGGGCTAAGTGAATTGTCTAGGGTCACACTGGGAGGAAGTGTCTGAGACCAGATTTGAACACTGGACATTCAGTCTCTAGGTTTAGCTGTTTATCCACTGAGCCACCTCACTGCCCTCTCTGTTATTTATTTATTTTTTTTTACCTGATCTGGGCTGCTTTACCCTTGCTTAACCAGCCTGGTGATCTTGTGCTTTTGGAAGTTTATCATACACGTAATATGGATACCAGACAATACTAAAACACAACTGGTTTTAGTAACAATTTCAGGTATTGAAATGATGAGAGTGACTGTCCATATATAATCAAATGTATAAATAAAACAAAACAAAATATATTAGTACTTAAATGGTAAGGTTTTGACTTAGAAACAATATCACATCCAAGGAAAAATTATAGACAAAAGACAGATTTTCTGTGTCTGCCTCTCTGTTATCCCACAGTGAGTTTCATAGATGCAGCTAGTAAGAGGTTAGGGCTTCACCAAGTTACAGAAAAAAAAAAATCCCATTTTATGTGTTTTCTTTTATCATCATAGGCTGCATTTTACATCAGTGAATTGGTTTATTTGGCAATTTTGGAGCAGGATGGTATGATACATATTAATTTTACCTTTTACAGCCTTGTTTTTTCTTATTTCTCCCCACACACTGCCTGTTTATTTTTCTACTGTATCTTCTATGTTCCTAAAAGGTTAAATTCTTGCCACACTCACTAATCTTATAATACATACTTTTTGCACATCAATCAGGTCATTAAGCAGATCCTGTCCAACACCAATTATACCTCTTTATCCCCCTGTCCCTTTTCAGTACAACTATCCCTATATACCAAATCCACAATATTCTATTTCTTACTTTAAAACATTCTCTTATACTTATCTTCCAATAGAAAATACTATTTATCTTCCTGTTTTTTAATATCATGTTCATGTCTCATATACTTCATGATGACTTCTTTTACCACTTCAGGTCACATATGCATTTCTTGCCATTAAAGTCACTCAAATGACCAATTTATGTTATTTTAAAACTTTCATAGTTTCATACGTTGATGTCTTATCGAATCCACAGAAACACATTTCTTTTTTTTCTTTCTTTTCTTTTAGAACCTTTACTTACATCTTAAAATCAATACTGTGTATTGTTTATAAGGCAGAAGAGTGGTAAGGGATAGGCAATGGTGCTTAAGTGACTTGCCCAGGGTCACGCAGAGAGGAAATGTCTGAGTCCAGATCTGAACCTAGGACCTCTCATGTCTAGGCCTGGCTCTCAATCCACTGAGCTATCAGCTGCCCCAAAAGGTCTTGAAGATAGAAATATATATATATATATATATATATATATATATATATATATATTTTCCTGTTCATTCATTTTCAGTCATCTCTGTCTCTTCATTACCCTATTTGGAGTTTTTGTTGCAAAGACACTAGAGTGATTTGCCATTACTTCTCTAGCTCATTTTACAGATGAATAAACTAATGAAAACATGGTTAAATTACTTGCCTAAAGTCATGTAGTTAGTAAGGTTCTGAGGCCAGAATTTAACTTGGGAATATTTGTGCTCTTGATTCTATCTAACTTAAATTTTTTTCTTTTTTTTTTTTATTTAGTAAATTTAGAACATTATTCCTTGGTCACAAGAATCATATTCTTTCCCTCCCTCCCTTCCCCCACAATTTCACTGGGTATTACATGTGTCCTTGATCAGAACCAATTTCCATGTTGCTGATGTTTGCTCTAGGATGTTCATCCAGAGTCTACATCCCCAGCCATATCCCCCTCTACCCATGTAATCAAGCAGTTGTTTTTCTTCAGTGTTTCTACTCCCACAGTTTTTCCTCCGAATTTGAATAGTGTTCTTTCTCATAGATCCCTCTGGGTTCTTCAGGATCACTGCATTGCTGCTAGTAGAGAAGCCCATTACATTTGATTGTGCCACAGTGTATCAGTCTCTGTGTGCAATGTTCTCCTGGTTCTGCTCCTCTCACTCTGCATAAGTTCCTGGAGGTTGTTCTAATTCATATGGAGTTCCTCCATTTTATTATTCCTTTGAGCACAATAGTATTCCATCACCAACATGTACCATAATTTGCTCAGGAATTTCCCAATTGAAGGGTATCCCCTCATTTTTCAATTTTTTGCCACCACAAAAAGCGCAGCTATGAATATTCTATTACATGTATTTTTCCTTATTATCTCTTTAGGATAAAAACCCAACAGTGCTATGGCTGGATCAAAGGGCAGACAGTCTTTTAGCACCCTTTGGGCATAGTTCCAAATTGCCCTCCAGAATAGTTGAATCAGTTCAAAATTCCACCAGCAGTGCATTAATGTCCCAACTTTGCCACATCCCCTCCAGCATTCATTACTTTCTGTTGCTGTCTTGTTAGCCAATCTGCTAGGTGTGAGTTGATACCTCAGAGTTGTTTTGATTTGCATCCCTCTGATTATAAGAGATTTAGAGCACTTTTTCATATGCTTATTAATAGTTTTGATTTCTTTAACTGAAAATTACCCATTCATGTTCCCCACCCATCCATCAATTGGAGAATGGCTTGATTTTTTGTACAATTGATTTAGCTCATTATAAATTTGAGTAATTAGACATTTGTCAGAGGTTTTTGTTATGAAGATTGTTTCCAAATTTGTTGCTTCCCCTCCAATCTTGGCTGCATTGGTTTTGTTTGTACAAAAACTTTTTTTATTTGATCTAATCAAAATTATTTATTCTACATTTTGTGATTTTTTCCAACTCCTGCCTGGTCTTAAAGTCTTTCCTTTCCCAAAGATCTCACATGTATACAATTCCAACTTTACCCAAATTACCTATATTTTCCATCTTCACATTCAAGTCATTCCCATACACTGAGTTCATCCTGGTGCAGAGTGGGAGATGCTGATTCAAACCTAATCTCTCCCACACTGTCCTCCAATTTTTCCCAGCAGTTTTTATCAAACAATTGATTTCGGTCCCCAAAACTGGGATCTTTGGGCCCATCACAGACTGTCCTGCTGAGGTCACTCTCCCCAAGTCTATTCTGCTGATCTTCCCCTCCTTCTCCCAGCCAGTACCACATTGTTTTGATGACCATTGCTTTAGAGCACAGTTTGAGATCTGCAACTGCAAGGCCATCCTCCTTTGCACTTCTTTTCATTATTTCCCTGGATATTATTGATCTTTTGTTCTTCCAAATGAACTTTGTTATGTTTTCTCTAATTCAGTAAAATAGTTTTTTGGTAGTTCAATGGGTAAGGAACCAAATAGATATATAAGTTTGGGTAGGATGGTCATTTTTATTATGTTAGCTCATCCCACCCATGAGCAATCAATGTTTTTCCAATTGTTTAGATCTAGTTTTAATTGTGTGGAAAGTGTTTTGTAGTTGTGTTCATATAGTTCCTGTGTTTGTCTCGGCAGATAGATTCCATAGTATTTTATATTGTCTAGGGTGATTTTAATTGGGATTTCTCTTTCTAATTCTTGCTGCTGAACTGGGTTGGAGATATATAGAAATGCTGATGACTTATGTGGGTTTATTTTGTATCCTGCAACTTTGCTAAAGTTGTTGATTATTTCGATTAGCTTTTTGGTTGATTCCCTAGGATTCTTTAAGTAAATCATCATATCATCTGCAAAGAGTGATAGCTTGGTCTCCTCATTGCCAATTCTAATACCTTCAATTTCTTTTTCTTCTCTAATTGCTACAGCTAGTGTTTCTAGTACAATGTTAAATAATAGAGGTGATAATGGGCATCCTTGTTTCACTCCTGATCTTACTGGGAAGGCTTCTAGTTTATCCCCATTGCAGATGATGTTTGCTGATGGTTTTAGATATATACTGTTTATTAATTTTAGGAAAGGCACTTCTATTCCTATGCCTTCTAGTGTTTTCAATAGGAATGAGTGTTATATTTTGTGAAAGGCTTTTCCTGCATCTGAAATAATCATGTGATATTTGTTGGTTTGCTTGTTAATATGGTCAATTATGTGGATGGATTTCCTAATATTGGACCATCCTTGCATTCCTGGTATGAATCCCACCTGGCTATAGTGAATAACCCTCATGATCACTTGCTGGAGTCTTTTTGCTAATATCTATCCTATTTAAGATTTTTGCATTTATTTTCAATAAGGAGATTGGTCTGTAGTTTTCTTTCTCCATTTTTGACCTGCTTGGCTTTGGGATCAGTACTATATTTGTGTCATAAAAGGAATTTGGTAGAACTCCTTCTTTGCTTATTCTGTCAAATAGTTTGTATAATATTGGGATTAGTTGTTCTTTGAATGTTTGATAGAATTCATTTGTGAATCCATGTGGTCCTAGGGATTTTTTCTTAGGGAGTTCTTTGATGGTTGTTCAATTTCTTTTTCTGATATGGGGTTGTTTAGGTATTCTATTTCTTCCTCTGTTAGTCTAGGCAATTTATAATTTTGTAAATATTCATCCATGTCATGTAGATTGCCATATTTATTCCCGTATAATTGGGCATAATAATTTTTAATGGTTTCCTTAATTTCCTCTTCATTAGAGATGAGATCTCCCTTTTCATCTTAGATACTGTCAATTTGGTTTTCTTCTTTCCTTTTTTTAAATTAGATTGACCAGTACTTTGTCTATTTTATTCATTATTTCAAAGTACCAGCTTCTAGTCTTATTTATTGAATCAATGGTTTTTTGACTTTCAATTTTATTAATTTCTCCTTTGATTGTTTAGATCTCTAATTTAGTCTTCATCTGAGGATATTTAATTTGTTCACTTTCAAGTTTTTTGATTTGCACGCCCAATTCATTGACCTCTACCCTCCCTTATTTGTTAATAAATGAACACATGGATATAAATTTCCCCCTGAGTCCTCCTTTGACTGCATCCCATAGATTTTGAGAGGATGTCTCATCATTGTCATTTTCTTAAATGAAATTATTAATTGCTTCTATGATTTATTAGTTAACTAACTGATTTTGGAGAATCATATTGTTTAATTTCCAATTAATTTTTGATTTATCTCTCCATGTACCTTTACTAATTATTATTTTCATTGCATTGTGGTCTGAGAATGTTGCATTTATTATTTCTGCTCTTTTGTACTTGTTTGCAATGTTGTTGTTGTTTTTCCCCCCTAGTACATGGTCAATCTTTGTGAATGTACCATACACTACTGAAAAGAATGTGTATTCCTTTTTGCACCAATTTATTTTTCTCCACATATCTACTAACTCTATTTTTTCTAAGATTTCATTCACTTTTCCCTCTTGTTCTAGAATGTTGGGGCAGTTTTCTTGGATAATTTCCTGTAGGATGATGTGCAGGCTTTTTCTTTTGTCATGGTCTTTTGGTAGATCAATGATTCTTAAGCTGCCTCTCCTGGAATGATTTTCTAGGTCTTTTGTTTTGTTAATTAGATGTTTCATATTTTCCTCAATTTTTTCATTCTTTTGGTTTTGTTTCATAGTTTCCTTCTGCCTTGTGAGGTTGCTAGTTTCTAATTGTTGTATTCTGCTGTTTAAAGCCTGAATTTTAACCCTGTTTTTTTGGTCATCCTTCTCCTTTTGGTCTGATTTTCTTTGGAGGTCATCTTCCATCTTCTTGTCTTCATCTTTCATTCTCTTTGCCTCATTTTTCATTTCCTTTGCTTCATTTTCCAGCTGATTAATTTTGGCTTTCAAGACTCTATTTCTCTTTTTAGTTCAAGTGCCTTTGTTTCCAGATGACTTATCTTGCTTTTTAAGTTATTTTCCCAGTTGTCTTCAGCCTCTCTTAATTGTGTTTTGAATTGTATTTTGAGTTTATCCAAAGATTGTGTCTAATTTACTTGAATTCTTGTGTTTTTGCTTGAAGTTCCTTGATCCTCCTCTGTTACATTTGCTCTTTGTTCATTGCCTGGATAGAAGTTGTTGAGTATAATTTCTTTTTTCTTTTTCTGTTGTTTGCTCATATTTGCCCATTCTTTCCCCCCTGTGGTTGCCTGTACTTTTGCTCTTCTAATTATGTGATGGATCTGTGGATTTGGACTTTTTTGTCAGCCTTCACCCTTGTATCTTAGGAAGGCACTCAGAGCAGTCTGTGGGGGACAGGTGTTGGAGCTTCCTGGTCATCAGAAGGCTTGATGAGATTAAGTCCAACTGGGTTGAACTTGCAGAGCTGGATGTGGTCAAAACCTTGGAAAGGGGGGTGAAGGGCTCAATATGGAGTGTCTCTGCTGCTGCACCTAGACTGCATCCTCTGTGCTTCTCCTTGAGCTGCCTCCAAGCCACCCATATTCGAAGGCCTGAACCTGGCACAGCTTTGCCTGCAAGGTACTCCTTCCAGACTAGTGTCCTTGCCTTCTCAGAGATTCCAGCCATTACTGGAGGCTTATTACTGTGTAGGGGGGAAGGGTCCTGGAACCTTCCTTTTTCCTTCCCCTTAAACCTGAGTGTTCTCAAATTCAGGCTTTTGGGGGGGGGAGTACCTTTTAAGTTGACTCTAGCAGGAGGGTTCCTTACCTCTGTCATGTTGTTAGATTTGGTTTTCAGTACCCTAGGAGCATTTGATTTTTAATTGGTGAGAAAGAGTTATCAAAGGTCTGAACTTTCGCTGCCTCTATACCACCATATTGACTCCACCTCTCTTTCCCCAACATTTTAAAAAGAATTTTGAATCTTGAATTTTCTCCTTTCCTTCCCATTGTCACCCCAGGTGACAATCAATCTGATATAGATTTTACATGTGCAATTATGAAAATATTTTTCCAAATTGATCTTTTTTGTGGAAGGAAAGAAAAAAAATTTGATGAAGTGAAAAATAAAGTTTTCCTTGATCTGGATTCAACTCCTTCAATTCTTTCTATGAATGGCATTTTCTGTCATGAGTACTTTGGAATTGTATCAACCCGCCTCATATGTGTTTCTTGTAGACAACATATGGTCGGGTTTTGGGTTCTAATCCAATTTGCTATTTGTCTACGTTTTATGGGTGAGTTCATCCCAATCACATTCAAAGTTATGATTGTCACTTGTGGATTCCCTGGCATTTTGATATCTTCCCCTAGTTCTGACCTTTCTTCTTTACCTATAACCTTTTGAATCAGTGATTTACTTTAGGTCAGTCCCCCTAGTCCCCTCCCTTGATATGCTTCCCTTTCTAACCCCTCCCTTTTTATGCTCCCTTCCCCTCCCCCCTCCTTCCCTTCCTTTTAATACTCCCTCCCAACCTCCCCCTCTTTAATTTTCCTTTCTTTATTATCCTGTTAGATAAGATAGAATTCAGGATCCCAATGGATCCAGATATTCTTCCTTCTCAGAGTTGATTTCACTGAGAGTAAGGTTTAAGTAATACCACTTCATGCTCTCTTCCTCTCCTTCTCATGTGAGAGTTCTTCCCCTCCCCTTCCCATGTGTATCTTTGTAAGGGAAAGATTATTCTTTATAGTCCCCCCCCCATTTCTTGAAGTAAATCTTAGTATCAAGGACAATTCCCCCCTCCCTTTTTCTTTCTTTGCCCCCACTTTCACCAAATCTTCTTGATGCCACAATCTTTCCCTATGCATGATTCTTCTAACTACTCTTATGATGCAAAAAATTTTTGAGAGTTACACAAAACATTTTCCACACATATTAATATATATAATTTGATGTAAATATAGTCCTTATAGAAGAGAGTTTGACTTAAAGAAAAATATAAGATTTATCTCCTTTTCCCTTTCTTTCATATTTACCTTTTCATGTTTCTCTTGCTTTCTGTGATTGGATATCAAATTTTCCACTAAATTCTGGTCTTTTCTTAGCAAATGCTTGGAAATCTTCTATTTTATTGAATGCCCATACTTTCCCCTGGAAGTATGTAGTTAATTTTGATGGGTAGTTGATTCTTGGTTGGAGACCCAGCTCTCTTGTGTTTCTAAATATCATGTTCCATGCTTTGTGGTCTCTTAGCATGTTAGCCGTTAAATCATGTGTGATGCTTATAGGAGCCCCTCTATATCTGAAGCTCCTCTTCTTGGCTTCTTGTAGGATTTTCTCCTTTGCTTGGAAGCTCTTGAATTTGGCTATTACATTCCTGGGGGTTGTCTTTTGGGGATTTAGTATAGCAGGTGTTCTATGAACCCTTTCTATTTCTATTTTGCCCCCTGGCTCCAGAGCATGTGGGCAATTTTATTCTATAATCTCCTATAGTATAACATCGAGGTTTTTGTTTATCTCTGGTTTTTTGGGCAGACCAATAATTCTCAAGTTGTCTCTTCTTCCTCTGTTTTCCTGGTCTGTTACCTTATCAGTGAGATATTTTATGTTTTCTTCTAATTCATTAATTTTTTGGCTTTCCTTTATTAATTCTTGCTGTTTTGCAAGCTCACTGTCTTCCAGTTGCTTATTTTTGGTCTTTAGGGCCTGGATTTGTTTTTCAGCTTGTTCTACCTTTTTGTTAAAGACTTCCAGCTCTTTCTACAATTGTGAAGTCTTGTCTATCAGACTGCTGATCTCTTTCTCCCATTTTTCTTTCCAGAAGGTTTCCATCTTTTGGATAGCTCCAATTTGAGTTCTTCCAGAACTTGTGGATGATTTCCATTTTGGGAGGCCTGTTTTGATTTTGTTTGGATTTCATCCTCTTTCTCTTCTTTTCCTTGGGTACTCTCACCATAAAAGTTTTCAATAGTCACTTTTTTCCCTTTCTTCTTGGAGGCTTGATTTTGGGCCATGTGAGCCATTTCTTTGGTGGTTTTATTTCCCTTTCCTTTTTGGTCTGGGGTCTGGGTGATATGGGCAGGTTTTATGTGAATTTATGTTGCCTCAGACTAGTTCTTCCCAGCCTCCAAGGTTTCTTAGAATGCCAGCCCCTGTGCTCAGCGCAACTTCCCCTGTGTTCAGCGCCCCTGCCCCCGTGCTCTGTGATCTCTTCTGGCCCATGTGCAGGAATCTCCTGTAAAACCACTGAAGGGTGGAACTCTGGTATTCCCTGTCACTTCCCAGGGAGCCTGGCTTTCCCCCCCTTCACTAAAGCGAGGGGCAACACTTTGGCCTTAGGCAGTTTTTACAGACTCTCAAGAATCCTCACTGTTCCCAGTTTGCAGGGTGCTCTCTGTCTATGCGCTCTCCAGTTCCCAGGGTTCTCCCATGGAACTGCCCTGAGAGGTCATTTCCTAGCAGTCTTTAGCTCCAAAGGACCCTGGTGTGTCTCCCCAGACAGAGACATTCCTCACTCACTTGTTGTCCCAGTGAGTGCTCTGATACCCTACTCTGGTTTGGTGGGGGAGGAGGGGAGGGGAAGGGTGGCTCAGTTCACATTTTTTGTGCAAGCTTTTCCTCCTTCTTATAGTGTGGAAATGTTCAAACCCCACGTACCTTCGTTTCTGTGGGGTACTGGAGAGTCTCTCCATTCTTCCAAAGATGATTTTTATGCTCTTTTGAGGAAGTCTATTTCACTCGGTGCTGGGGAGAAGATGCAATTCTCATCTAGATTGCAGCCATGTTTACCCGGAAGTCTACAGTACTTTGGAATTGTTTTGGATCACTGTATTTCTGAGAATAGCCAAGTTATTCACAGTTGTTCTCAAAGATATCACTGTCACTATGTACAATCTTCTCTTGGTTCTTCACTCTGTTTTAGTTTGTGTCTTTCTAGGTTTTTCTAAGATTCTACTGATTATCATTTCTTATAGCATGACAGTATTCCATTATAATAATATATTATAACTTATTTGGACCTTTCCACAATTGATAGGCATCTTCTCACTTTCTAATTCTCTGCCCCCCAAAAAGAGATGCTTCAAATATTTTTGTACATATAGGTCTTTCTCATTTTTGTTTTTTACCTCTTTGGTATACAAACCTAGTAATGATATTTCTGGGTTAAAGAGAATGTACTGTTATAGTTCTTTGGTCATATGTTCAAATGGATCTTCAGAAGGATTGATCAGTTAACTACTTCCCCAACAGTGCATTAGTTTCTCAATTTTCTCACATTGTATCTAAATTTTTTCAACTCTTTCTTTTCTTAATCAATCTGATAGATATGGGGTAGTATCTAAGAATTGTTTTAATTTGCAGCTCTCTAAACAATAATGATTTAGAGTATCTTTTGCATGCTATACAAAGCTTTGATTACTTACCTTTTCTCTGAGTATGGTCCTTCTAACTGCTCCAATAATGATAAAATTCTTCTGAGTACCCAGAATAATCTTCCCATGTAATTTTATAAACAGTTTAACCTTGTTGAATATCTTTTGACCTTTTTTCCCTATTTATTGTGTAATTCTTCTTCTGAGTCTTGTATGTGAAAGCCAAATTTTCCAATCTTCTCTTTCATCAGAAATTTTTGAAAGTCCTCTATTTCATGGAATATCTAGTAGTCTCCAAAGGATTAGGCTTTGTTTTGCCAGGTAAGTGATTCTTGGGAGTTTTGGTATTGGACTTTCATATTACTGGGAGTTATCCTTTGGGTATCTCAGTAAGTCATCAGTGAATTATTATAATTCCTATTCTACCCTCTAGTTCTTGAATATCCAGGACAATTTTCCTTGATAATGTTTTGAAAGATGTTGTCTAAGTTCTTTTCTTTACCTAGGATTTAACCTGGTCCAGTAATTATTAATTTATCTCTCTTAGATTTCCAGCTCAGTTACTTTTTTCCAAAGACATCTTACTTTTTCTTCTGTTTTTTAAAAAAAAACTTTTGATTTTTATATTTTTGATATCTTAGTTATTATTTCCTCTTGTCCAGTTCTAATTTCTAAGAGATGATTTCCTTGAGTGAGCTTTTGTACCTTCTTTTCCTTTTGATCAATTCTACATTTTAAAAAACCCTTACCTTCTATCTTAGTATTAATACAATGTATTGGTTCTATGTCATAGAAGTGGTAAGGGCTATTAAAAAAATGGCAGTTAAGCAATTTACCTAGGGTCACATATAAAGGAAGTATCTGAAGACATTTGAATCTAGCTACTTCTCAATTTTACTTTTTAAAAGTTCTTTTCCTCGGTGAATTTTTGTACCTCTTTTTCCATATTGCTTATTCTTTTTTTTATTTTAGGAGTTCTTCTCTTCAGTGCATTTGTGTATATCTTTTTCCATTCAGCCAATTCTTTTTAAGGAATCATTCTCCTCAATGGATTTTTCTGTCTCATTTACCAAAAACTACCCTACTCATTTTTTAAATTCATTAAATTCTACATTATTTATTTGTGCCTCCATTCCCAAGCTATATCTTTTTTTATGATTTTCCTTTATTTCTCTGATTTCCACATTTTTCTTCCATAACTCTTGTTTGATTTTAAAAATCCTTTTTGAGCTCCTTCATTAATCCTTTCTGGGTTTAAAGAAAAATTCATACTTTAATGGGAGGGTTTGGATGAAATGGCACTAAATTTCTTCTTCCAAGTTTATGTTTATTATTCCCTATTACTCAAATAACTTTTATGTTGAGTTTCTTTTTTTGTAGTTGTTGATGTTGTTTGATAATTTTCCTACCTTTTTCTTTTACCTTAAAAAAAAGAAAGTTGTTAAAATTGGCTCTATAACTGTGGTGAAAGATGCACTGTTCCAAGTTTCAAATTCTTTGTGCAACTGCCTTCAGAACTACTTCTGGGAATCTATAAACTTTCAATTCTTTCAAGGTCCTATAATATAATGTAAGATGAGGGGTGTTTAATACTCCCTTAGCCTGTGCTCTGGTCTGTGAGAAACTACAAGTACTCTTTTTCAACTTGGAACTGTGACCAGGGTCCCTTGCTTCCCTTTTGCCAGAAACAATGGTGTGTAGTAGTGCTCCTCCTCACTCTGAGACCATAAACTAGGACTATGACTTGGATATTGATTTTGATGATATGACAAAAAGCCTTGTACCCAGAGCCAGAAAAGTGTGGTTACAAATTGTCTTCCATTGTTTGATATAAGTTCATATGTATGTAATTGTAGACCAAAAATATTCCCTGAAGCATAACCAAAAAATCATCAAATGTGTATGGAGTATTTTCATGTATGATATGCTAGATCTATGCTATGTATTCTAAGAAATAGAAGAGAGAAAGTTATGTGGCAAATGGGGGAGGGGACCAAGAAGGTGGAGAAAATGCATAGACCCATCTGATCATTACTAACTTATACTCCAAAAATTATAACATAATGCCTCAAAATAAATTATTGAGCAGTATAACACATAGAAAGATTGGGTGTAAAATATTCCAGCCCAAAACAACTAAGAAGGCTAGTACAAAAGATCTATTGAACAGGGGTTATAAAGGAGCATAAAGCATCACAATGAGGCAGGACCCACCTTGGCAACAGGCTTTGGGATTTCAGAATAAGCAACAAAGGCTTCTGGAGTTCTCAGCCACAGACAGTAAGGGACAATATCAAAGTCATTGGATCTTAGAGTATGAAGGACATCAGTATACATCTAACCTGATGTGTAACTGACCAAAAGTCCATTCTACAACATTCCCAACAAGCAATCATGATCCAGTGATTAGGAAATAACTCTTTCCTGAGTCAGTTATTCCATATATGTATAAATAGTTCAAATTACTTGAATTTTTTAAACGTGAAACCAATATATGTCAGAAAAGGTGAAAAGATCGTGGAAAAAGAGGGGCAAAAAATCACTATATTGAATTAGTAAATAAAACTATATAGTTTGGAAAGTCTACATAAATTATTTAGTTCAATATTTTCCCTGATGAAAGAATCCCTCCTACTAAAATAAAAGAAACTAGAGTAAGACCATGCCCTTCAGCAAAGATTTAAATCTTTATATACAAAAACAAACTGCTGATTCATACAAGGGTTATTGGAAAAGGATAGGGGCAGGGAGGTTAGAATGTCATAAATGATAATATAGGGAGCAGATGGATATGATGAATAGGAAATGAAGGATTATAAAAAATTAAACTTCTACAAAATTGAACTCACATGAAAAACATATTTTAAAGTGAAAAAGTAAAGAAAAAATAAAAAGTAGTTAATTAGATGGTAATGCAGACTAGGTTAGCATCTGACAAATAGCATCTGACAAGAAAAGATAAGAAAACACCTTGAATTATTGAATGTATACAAATCAGTAGGTCTCACCTCACTGCTGTCAAGGTTACTAGGGAGCCAGACTCAGAAATAAGTAAAAGAAATTGGAATCAGCATCTACATTTTCATTCTCATGGCATCATCTGTCTATAGGTTGATCACTGAGGATTGGATCAGATCATTTAAGAGATGAAGCTGTTTTCCTTAAATGTCTAAAAAACATTGTACCACGAGAATGTCACTAGTTATAAACACATGGATATTGAATCAAATTAATCATGTAAATTTCTGATTCTAGTAGTTCCTTTGGAAAAAAAAATATTCTTTTTCTGATCCAACCCCCTTTTCTCACAATGCCCTCTTTCTTTTGTCATTTTCCAAGCAGGACATTTGGTATTATATTGCCATTATATTATCATCGGACTTCTAACTACTTTTAGAATAGAAGCTCTCTGAGGGCAAAGGCCATGTTTCTTTTTCTTCTCATATTTAAAGTCCCAATATCCTTTGCTCATAATCAGTGTTTAATTCAGATATTGAGGCAAAAGATGTTTTGCTTTGGTGATTCAACAACAACAACAAAAAAGTCTGTCAAAGAGCCTTTATTAAATGCTTATCCTGTTCTAGGCACTGTGATAAACTCTGAGAATAGAGTGAAAGGCAAAATCATGATCTAGTCTCCCAACCACTTATATTCTTTCAAGAAAGACAAAATTAAAATAACTATTTAGATACAAGGAATTTGTGAAATAAGTAGAAGATAATTTTAGAGGGAAAGGCCTGGAAAGGAGTACTCAGAGTACTCAGACCTGAACAAAAGACAGAGTTTGAGTTAAGACTTAAAAGAAGCAAAAAAAAGATTAAACTTGCAACTAAGGATAGAGAAGATTCCTAATATGATTAAAAGCCACTATGAATGCATGGAGTCAGAAGTTCCAATTTCAAGTATATGAAAAAAGAAGAAAATCAATGTAGTAGATAAAAGTTTGATTAAATTGATTTTTAAAAAGAAGAAAACCAAATTTTTCAGTCTCAAAAATGAAAAGAATGATTTCACCACCATTGAAAATGAAATTAACACAATTATTAGGACTTATTTTACTCAACTATATACCAATAAGTCTAGCCATCTAAATAAAATGATGCACATTTAAAATCTGAATTGCCTAGATTAACAAAAGAGTAAATATAATAGTTAAATACCCCTATCTTAGAACAAGAAATTGAATAGATTATAAATTATCTCCCTCATGAAAACATCCTCAAGGACCAAATGGTGCCTGTTCCAGATTGACAAGTGATTTTTACCAAATGTTTAAGAACATTTAATTACAATACTATATAAATCATTGGGGGGGGGGGGGAAATAGATAAAGAAGAATTCTACCAAATTCCTTTTATAATACAAAAATTGTACTGATGCCTAAACCAGAAAGAGCAAAAACAGGAAGAAAATGAAGAACAATTCCCCTAATGAATATTGATTAAAAATTTAAATAAAATACTAGCAAGGAAATTATTTCAATATAACACAAAGTCTATATACTATTAATAGGTGAAATTTATGCCAGGTGTGCAGAATAGGTTCAATATTAGCCTAATTGATCATTTCATTGTTGTTACAGTTTAGTCATTTTGATAATAGCTGAATCTCTGTGACCCCAGTTAGGATATGCTTGACAAAGATATGGGAGTAGTTTGCCATTTTCTTTTCCAGCTGATTTTAAAGATGAGGAAATGGAGGTAAAATAGCAGTAAGTTTCCCAAGACACAGGGAGCATCTGTAAAGTTCTGAGATTAGATTAGAACTCAGGAAAATGGAATCTTCCTTCAGACCCAGTATTCTTATCTACTGAGCCACCCAGATTCCTTATAATTGACTATATCAACAGTAAAAATTTATGATTACCTTAATAGGTACAGAAAAAAACCTTTTAAAAGTACATTTATTTCTATTAAAAGCATTAGAAAGCATATGAATCAATGGAGTCTTTCTTAAACAAAAAATCACATTTTTAAAAATCTAAAAATAAACATTATATAAAATGGGCATAAATGTGTAGAATTTCCAAAATGATCAGGAATGATGCAAGGATTTCCAATATCACCACTATTATACAATATTATATTTAAAATACTAGCTTTTAATATGGTACTGATTCCAAAGCCATGCAGGTCAAAGACAGAGAAAGAAAACTGCAGACCAATCTCCTTAATGAACATGCAAAAATCTTAAATAGAATACTAGCATGAAGACTCCAGCAAATGATCATGAGAGTTATTCATTATGATTAGGTAGGATTTATACCAGGAATGCAAGCATGGTTCAATATTAGGAAAACCATCCACATAATTGACTGTATCAACAAGCAAACAAACAGAAATTACAGGATTGTCTCCATAGATGCAGAAAAAGCCTCTGACAAAATACAACATTCATTCCTACTGAAAACACTAGAAAGTAGAGAAATAGATGGGACTTTCCTAAAAATAACAAACAGTATATATCTAAAACCATCAACAAACATCATCTGCAATGGGGATAAATTGGAAACATTCCCAATAAGATCAGGAGTGAAACAAGGATTTCCATTATCATCTGTATTATTTAACATTGTACTAGAAACACTAGCAGTAGCAATTAGAGAAGAAAAAGAAATTGAAGGTATCCAAATAGGCAATGAGGAGACCAAGCTATCAGTCTTTGCAGATGATATGATGGTCTACTTAAAGAATCCTAGAGGATCAATTAAAAAGCTAGTGGAAATAATCAATAACTTTAGCAAAGTTGCAGGATACAAAATAAACCCACATAAATCATCAGCATTTCTATATATTTCTAACACATCTCAGCAGCAAGTTAGAAAGAGAAATCCCATTTAAAATTACCCTAAACAATATTAAAATACTTAATCTATCTGCCAAGACAAACACAGGAATTACACGAACACAACTACCAAACACTTTCCACACAATTAAAACGAGATCTAAACAATTGGAAAAACATTAATTGCTCATGGGTAGGATGAGCTAACATAATAAAAATGACAATCCTACTGAAATTAATTTACTTATTTAGTGCCATGCCTATTAAACTACCAAGATTTTTTTTTATTGAATTAGAAAAAAAAAGTATAACAAAGTTTATTTGGAAGAACAAAAGATCAAGAATATCAAGGGAAAAAATTGAAAGATAAATGTGAAGGTAGGTGACCTAGCAGTACCAGATCTTAAACTGTACTATAAAGCAGTGGTCATCAAAACAGTATGGTACTGGCTAAGAAACAGAGGGAGAAACAGTGGAATAGACTTTGGGCAAATGACCTCAGAAAGACAGTCTATGATAAACCCAGAGATCCCAGCTTTTGGGACAAAAATCCACTATTTGAAAAAAAAAACTGCTGGGAAATTTGGAAAACAGTATGACAGATATTCGGTTTAGATCAACATCTCACACCATACACCAAGATAAATTCTGAAAGGGTGAATGATTTGAATATAAAGAAGGAAACTATAAGTAAATAAGGTAAACACAGAATAGTATATATGTCAGATCTTTGGGAAAAGAAAGATTAACATCAAGCAAGAGTTAGAAAAAATTACAAAATGTAAAATAAATAATTTAGATTAAATTAAATTAAGATGTTTTCATACAAACAAAACCAATGCAACCAAAATTGGAAGGGAAGCAGCAAATTGGGGAAAAAACTTTATAACAAAAAATTCTTACAAAGATCTAATTACTCAGATAAATAAGGAAGTAGCTAAATCAATTGTACATAAAATCAAATTATTCCCCAATTGATAAATGGACAAAGAACATGAAGAAGCAATTTTCAGATAAAGAAATAAAAATTATCAATAAGCACATGAAAAAGTGTTCTAAGTTTCTTATTATTAGAGAAATGCAAATCAAAATAACTCTGAGGTACCACCTCACACCTCACAGATTAGCTAACATCGCAATAAAGGAAAGTAATGAATTTTGAAGGGGGTGTGGCAAAATTGGGACATTAATACATTGCTGGTGGAGTTGTGAATTGATCCAACCTTTCTGGATGGCAATTTGGAACTATGTCCAAAGAGTTTTAAAAGACTGTCTGCCCTTTGATCCAGTCATACCACTGCTGGGTTTATACCCCAAAGAGATCATAAGGAAAAAAGATGTACAAAAATATTAGAGTCTTGCTGTAATAGGATGACCTTCAATTGGGAATGGCTGAACAAATTGTGGTATCTGTTGATGATGGAATACTATTGTGCTCAAAGCAATAATGAACTGGAGGAATTCCATGTGAATTGGAATGACCTCCGGGAATGTATACAGAGTTAAAAGAGCAGAACCAGGAGAACCTTATACACAGAGACTGATACATTGTGTTATAATCGAATGTAGTAGACTTCTCTACTAGCAGCAATGCAATGATCCAGGACAATTCTGAGTGACTGATGATAAAGAACGTTATCCACCTTCAGAGGAGGAACTATGGGAGTAGAAACAGAGAAGAAAAACAACGGCTAGATCACATGGGTTGATGAGAATATGGTGGGGATATGATTGGGGATAAACAATCACCCTAGTGCAAATATCAATAATATGGAAATAAATCTTTATCAGTGATACATGTAAAATCCAGTGGAACTGTGCGTTGTGTATGGGAGGAGGATTGGGGGGAGAAGGGCAGCGATAGAACCTAAATATTGTAACAATGGACAAATATTCTAAATTCATTAATTTTAAAAAAATTCCAAATAAAAATAAAACAAAATACTAGCTATTACAATATAATAAGAAAAATAAATTGAAGGAATAAACTAGGAAATGAAGAAACAAAACATGATATAATGGTATACAGAAAGGAACATAGAGAATCAACAAAAAAATTAACTCAAAAAATGAACAAGTTTAGCAAAGTTGCACTATATAAAATAAATCATGTAAATCTTTAGCATTCCTATAAAGTCGAGCAGGAATAGAAAGAAAGAGAAATTCATTTTAAAATGTGCAGGCAACTATGTGAACAGAATTCCAAAACACTTAAAACTGGAGAAAGGTTAATCACTTTTGAATCAATATCATAAACATTCTATTTCCAGTTAAATGAATTTACTTGTTTAGTATTATACCAATCAAACTATCAAAAATATTTTGAAGAGGTTGAAAAAAATAACAAAATTTATATGGAAGAATAAAAGACAAGAATATCAAGAGAATCAATGAAAAAAATATAAAGGATTTCAGCTTAGCAGTACCAGATTTCAAACTATGTTACAAAGCAGTAATCATCAAAACAACTTGTATTGGCTTAGAAAAAGAATGGATGATCAGTCTAATAGGTTGAATACATATCATAGTATAGTTAATAGTCATACTAATCTAGCATTTGATAAAGGCAAATATTCAAATCCTTTGGGACACACTCACAATTTGATTTTAAAAAACTGCTGGGAAAATCTGAATACAGTTTGGTAGAAATTAGGTATAACACAACACCATATACCAAAATAAGATCAAAATGGGTATGTGATATAGACTTAAAGTGTGATACTATAAAAAGGAATTAGTGGGACCTGAAATAGTTTATCTGTGAGATCTATGGATAACACAATAATTTGTGACTGAACAAGAGAGAGAGAACATTAGAGGATGTAAACTGGATAATTTTGATTATGATAATTTTTAACCCCTTACCTTCCATCTTAGAATCAATATGATTCCATGGCAAAAGAGCAGAAAAGTTTAGGCTATGGGAATTAAGTGACTTGCCCAGTGTCACACATGTAGAAAGTGTATGGAGTTAAATTTGAACCTAGAACCTCCCATCTCTGAGACTGGCTCTTTCAATTTACTGAGCCACCTAGCTGCCCCCAAACTAAAAAAAAAAAAAAAGTTTTTGTACAAACAAAACCAATATAACTGAGACTAGAGGTAAAGCAGGGGAAAAATGACTGCAAGTTTCTCTGATAAAGATCTCATTTCTTAAATATATAGAGAACTGAGTTAAATTATTATAATACAAGTAAATCCCCAACTGATAAATGATCAAATGATGATATTAATATGCAATTTTCAAAAGAAGAAAACAAATCTATCTATAGGTATATGAAAAAAGTTCTAAAGTATTATTGTTTAGAGAAATGCAAATTAAAATAACTTTTAAATGCTACCTCATATGCTAATATGATAGGCCAATATGACAGAAAAGGAAAGTAACAAATGTTGATAGGGATGTGGAAAACTGAGACTCTAATGAACTACTGGTAGAGTTGTGAAATCATCCAACCATTCTGGAGAGCAGTTTGTCATTATGTTTAAAAGACTATAAAAATTAGGTACTCTTCTACCCAGAAATACCACTATTAGATCTGTATCTCAAAGATATCAAACAAAAATATATGTACAAAAACATTTATAGTAGCTTTTTGTGAGTCAAAAAATTGGAAATTGATATGATGCCTATCCATTAGGTAATGACTGGTCAAGTTTTGGTATATAATTGTGTTAGAATACTATTATACTATAAGAAATGATGAGCAAAATGCTTTCAGAAAAACCTTGGAAGACATATATCAACTGATGCAAAATAAAGTGAGAAGAACCAAGGGAACACTGTTTGCAATAACAGGATCCCATATGATGATCAGATGTGGATGACTTAGCTATTCTCACCAAGAAAATGATCTAAGACAATTCTGAAGGGTTTAGGATGAAAAATGCTATTTACCTCCAGAGAAAGAACTGGTGAAGTCTAAATGTAGATCAAAGCATAGTTTTATTTCTTTATTTTTTCTTTTCTTTTATAACATGGCTAATATAGAAATATGTTTTGCATGACTGCAAATGTATAATTCATAGCAAATTTCCCTCTCAAGGAATGAGGTGGGTAGGGAAGAGGATAATTTGAAGCTTATAGGTATAACCTAATTCTTAGTAGGAAGATGAATGTAGGAACATTGGAAAGGTACAAAATTTTTAACCTGTAAAATACTTTAAATGTCACAGGACTTTAAATTTATCCTGGAGGTAACAAGGAACTTTTGTAGTTTATTGCACAGGGGAATGACATTGTTGCATTTACATTTTAGGGAAATTACTGTCAGATAATGGTAGATGACCTTAATAGGTGAGAAACTTGAGGCAAGGAATTGAATTAAAAGGACATTACAATAATCCAGACAAGAGTGTGGTATCCTTTAGAGTGGAGAGGAAGAAAACACATATGAGAAATATTGTGAAAGTAATGTCTAAAAGATTTGAAAATAGATTAGATATGTAATGTGAATACAAGAGAAAAGTCATGGATGATAACAAAATTGTGATCCTGGGACAGTAGGAGGTTGGTAGTATCTTCAACTGTAATAGAAAAGTGTGGAATAAAAGAGGGTTTTTTATTAAACATTTTTTTGAGACATACTGACTTTGAGGTCCTTTCATAACATTCCCTTTGAGAAGCCCAGTAGGCAGTTGAGAATATTGAATTAGAACTCAGGAAAGACACAAGGTCTACATATATGGATCTGAGAATTGTTTACATAGAAGTGGAAGTTGAATGCATGATGAACTGATAGGACCAAACACAAGAATTTAGAGGAGAAAGAGAAAAGGATTCACAGAAGTCCTTGTGAGACACCTTTAGTTAGTGCTTATACTTGAATGAATATTCAGTCAAGGAAACTGAAAAGGAACAGTCATACTAGGCTGAAAGAGATACAGGAGAGAGCAATGTCACAAAAAGATAGACACGAGACAATATTCAAGGTTGCTCATAAGCAAGGACCTGCCTATTTTTCTACTCTCCTTACACTATATTCCCAAAAAGATATTCTTCAGTACAGTGACAATGGTCCCTTGGCATTTATACAAACAACTAAAAATCTGCCTACCTAATTTATTCTGGTTAGTTGTTTACTTTTAATTATTTGGTCTTATTTGACTGTTTTTACTGTTAAAAATATATCTCCCCCTATATTTGGGGTACTGTGACAAAGCTTAGGAAGGCAACTGGTTCCAAATTGCTAGGCATTTGGCATGTATTGCTTAAATAATCAATATGCTTGAACACTTGAACCTTTGCTTCCTCAGTCATCTGATCTTTCACATACCATAGCACCATCTAATACAATAAACATTGAAAAGGAAAACCTTTTGGTAACAAATTTCTCTGAAAAAAGCTTCATACTCAAAAATTGAAGGAAATGACTCAGTTTTCTAAGACTGAGACTTTCTTCAATAGATAAATGGTAAAAAGTAATGAAAGGGTAGTTTTTAATCCAAACTATTATCAAGCACATAAAAAGTCAATTTTTTAAAAATCAGTCAGTTGAAAATGGAAACAATTTTGAGCTTCAACCATTGTCTATCATTTTGGAAAATGGCAAAAGAGGAAAATGATAACATTGGAGGACATATAGGAGGAAAATGCATACTCATATCCTATTGGTGGAACTGAATTAGTTCAGTCATTCTGGAAAGCAATTTGAAAATATTAAAAGAAAACTATTAAAATATGTATACCCTTTGACCCTGAAAGACACCATTTAACCTATACACTAAAAGACATCAAAGAAAGAGTTAAATGATTTTTTTTTTCATTGTAGCTCTTTTTTGTGATTCTTAAGAACTGGAAAATGAAGGACTGTTCTATAGTGGAATGACTGAAAATATTTTAGTATGTTAATGTTATAGAATGTTATTATACATTAAGAATAATAGCTAGGCAATTCCAGAAGAAACTGGAAAGACCTTTATGAACTGATGCAGAATGAAATAATAGAACTAGAAAAATTTATACTATGATTACATTTCAGAGAAAAATAACTTTGAAGCATTTTAGAACTCTGATTAATGAAATGATAAATCACAAGTCCAAAGTGAATGAGGATTAAGTATGCCAGCCACTTCCTGACAGAGAGGAAATGGACTCAAAATGCAGAGTGTCACAAATGTTCAGATATGGCTAATATAGTAATTTATTTGCTATATAAGGGATTTCTGCTTGTTGTGTTTGTTTTTAATTTGCTTAGTGGAAGGAATGGAATGGCTAGCTTAATTTTGTTAGTTATAACTTTAAAATAAAAGAGAATCTACAAGTGGGCAGATTTCAACTTCCTATTCTGTGTAGGAATTTCCAAGAATGAATTAATTACCTCCTGTAGTCATTACTAGTGGGTATTCAAGGGCTGGGGTGGGTGGGTGTTGATTATCAAGTTTTAAAACTGGTGATAAATTCGACCATATAACTAAGGAAAACTTGTATGGAAATTTGTTACTATATGTATTTTGTAAAACATAAAAAATATAAAGTTGATGTAGAAAGAATTCTTGCATGGCTATTTTTGTTGTTATGATCATTGTCATAATATTATAGGGGGAGGAATGGCCAGACTTTGAATGAAGAAGTAATTTTACTTTGGTACATCTGAAATTTATAGGATATTTGACAAGGAGTAGACCATTGAGTTTATGAGTTTCAGTTTCCTCAATTGTTTAATCAAGATTACACATTACAAGGGCTGGCTTAGTTTTGCAAGACTACAAAAGAAAGTATGGGAGAGAAGAGATATTAGGCTCCATACCAAATCAAAGGTCTGCAGAGCTCTTGTGCTGACCTCATTGCCATATGACTACAAAGCATGGACAGAATACCACTGCCATGCCAGAATATTGAACCACTTCATTTGAATTATCTTATGAAGGTTCTAACAAGATAAGGTTAGCATGGCAAGCTGAATTGCCAAGCATTCAAATTCTATTGCAGAGAGCATAACTCCAATGGGTCAGTCATATAGCCCAAATGCCAAAAACATGTTTGCCTAAAAGTCTATTTTCCCAAGAATTTTTCAGAAAGCAAGCATGGAGGTCAGAAGAAACTTTACAAAGACACTCTCGAGTTTTCTCTGAAGAACTTTATTATCATTTGTGAAAACATGGGAGATATTGGCCCAGGACCCTCCAGCATGGCATACCAGCATCATAAAAAGGCACTGTGCTCCAGGAGCAAAGCAGAATTGCAGTAGCACAAAGGAAATATGAGATAAACAAATTTTGAGAAATCTCCATACAAAATGTATAAATGAGTCATTTGTGCCTGACTTTGGTGAGTCTTTTGAACCTGTATTGAACCTATAAGACACAGTGAAATAGACACAAATATTGTGATGTCATTGGTCTTCTTCAAGTTTGAAGGACAAACAACTACGGTTCCTGGAGTACTTATCTCACAGTGTGGAAAACATTAAACAGCATGTTAAATGTTATTTAAGTGCCAAGGATAATAACAGTGATGGTGACAGAAAGGCATAATCATAGTTGATGATCCTGAATAATGATGATATGTCCTCTGTTTAATAATAATAATAAATAATATCAATAAAAATGATATTTTCAGTTGTGTCTGATTCTTCATGGCCCCATGTGGGTTACCTTGGCAAAGATACTTGAGTAGTTTTCTATTTCCTTCTCCAGTTCATTTTACAGATGAAGAAACAGAAACAAATAGGGTTATATGAGTTTCACAGGAGTCACCTATTTAGGAAGTGTCTGAGGTCAAATTTGAATTCAGGAAGATGAGTCTTCCTGACTCCAAATGTGACAATCTATTCACTGTCTCATCTGGCTGCCTATAATAATAATATTTAAATTTGTTGTTATTGTTACATCATTTCAGTCTTTACAACTCTGTGACTTCATTTGGGATTTCCGTAGCAAAGATACTGAAGTGTTTTGCCATTTCCTTCTCCAGTTCATTTTACAGATGAGGAAACTGAGACAAATAAGGTTAAGTGACTTTTACCTGGTAAGTGTCTGAGATTGAATTTGAACTCAGATCTCTCCCTGAGTCCAGATCTGTTTGCCACCTAGATGTCTTATTATTTATATAACACTTAAAATATTATCTTGTTTGATCCTCACTAGAATCCTGGATAATTATTGTGTCCATTTTTGCAACAGGAATAGAAAGAGGCTTCCCAAGATTTCTGGTTCTGGAGCCAAGATGGTGGAGTAGAAGCAGGGAAGCTTGAGACCACCATGAGAATCCCCTCCAATTGAGCTTAAAATAATGCCATAAAACAAATATAGGAGTGAAAATACCAACAAGGAGACAGAGAGAAGTAACTTTCAAGAAGAGAAAAACTAAAAGGTAGGCAGAGAACATCAGTGGCCCTGGGGTAAGAGGAGAGCACAGACAACAGGAGGCTACAGCAAGCCAAAACCAAGTCACACACCCCCACTCCACATCTGACCAGGTTCTGAATCTGAGCCTAAGCCAACATCCAGACCCTGACATCCTGCCTGGGCAGATAGAGGTCCAAACCAATGCCCTTGAGATTCCAAGCAAACCTGCTGTGGGGTCTAGAATTCCAGCCCAGGGAAGTCTGGGCTGAAGAAGCCTGATCTGTGTCCTCTCAGAGCAAAGTCAAGAGTCTGAGTCTGGGCCTGTGGCAAGGACATAGATCTCAGTTTGAGGTAGTTGGTGGATTCATGGTAGGGGCCCCCTGAGCTTCTCATCAAAGGCTCAAGGGCACGGTAGTCTGCTGTGTGCATGACATGATCAAGGCCAGAGTGAGACTAAGATCTTCACCCAAGCCTGAGGCTAGAATTTGAGCTGTGCCTGATCTGATCAAGTGCACATTGAGACCAAAAACTTCACCCAAGTCTAAGATGAGAATTTTAGTCATCAGTAGTCTCAAGAGTTAATTAAGTGAGCATTTATAGGTGACTCTCAGAGCTTCTATCCCACAGCTCATCACACTATCCTGGAAGAACTGAAAGTGGCAGAAACCCAGAAATAGATCTAAGGATGACATTGAGGAAGGACTGAAGTTTAAGAGGGTGTCCTAACCTCTCAGAGAATAGAGCCTAACTATAAAAAAGGTTGGAAAAGTGAGCAGACAACAAAAATATAGCACCTAAAAGCACAGACACAGAAGGGGACAGTAAAAACAAATACATACAAAATTCAAAAGAAAAATATGAATTGGATGCAGATTCAGGAAGAGCTCAAAGAGGATTTTTTTTTTAAAAGAGGTAAAATGGCTTGCTCAGCATCACAGTTAGTAAGCATCTTAGGCTAGATTTTAACATAACTCTTAACTGATTTCAGGTCTTACATTACTCTGATTTAGAGCATAGGGTTCATAAGGAGAGAAATTCTTTTATAGTTTATGCAGAGAGATGATTTCTTTGGAAATATCTGAGAATCCAGTTATGACATATAGTTATGTTGTTGTTACTGTTATTTTTTGTCAGGTCATTTGTTTACTTATCTTCCTTCTTCCTTTCCTCTTTTCACCCCTCCCTCCAACCATATCTTCATTCATTCATTTTTTTCCTTCCTTTCTATTTTTCCTTCCTTCCCTCCTCCCACTAGTTACCTCCTTAATTCTCGACTTGCATTCTAAGGTAGTTATGGAGTATATTCTGATATTTAATACATGAATAGAAATATATATTTTCTTGTTATTTAATTATATCTGAATGATCAGTCTAGTTTAATAAATTCAACAGATGTAATATCTTTCATCATAAACTTTTGCTCCTTTCTTTCAACATTAACCCCAATTTTCGTTTAATATTAAGGAAACAAGAATGTTACTAACTATATAATCCACTGACATTGGAAGAGTCGATCAGTCAATAATAATTTACCAAGTTCCTCATATGTACTAGGCAATATCATTAAAATATTTCAACAATGATTTGCTATGAGAAATATCATAGCCAGAATCACCTTTAAGAGTAAATTTCTCCTCTACTCTGGAAATAGAGTTCTACCATTCAGCTTTCTCTGGATGGCAAAATCTCTCAAGATTTTTCTTTAATCTGTCTTCCCTAGAGAATAAGTTAAATTCAAGTCTCTCAAGAGGAACTTTTCATATATCATTCTCTGTCTTCACACCATTTCTCTCCTAACATCACAGTTAAACTCTGTTTTCTGTCAGATATCTCAAGGATGATAGTTAAACTGTAATTCTTCTGAATTTCATTCCCTGGTAAAGATAAGATGAGAGTATTTATATTAACTTTTGGAGGGGTCTATTGCCTGTGGGGCAACATTTATATATCTTGTTTCCTCTGAAAGATTAAACTCATTGAAGGTAGGCACTTTCATATCTCGCTTTGCATCACTAATTCTTAGACTATTTCCCATAATGGAGTATGCACTTAATGCTTAGAGATTTATTTTTAAATGACTAATAGTAAATAAACATGACTCACATATATTCAAGATTTTATATTAATGAGCGTTTATTCATTCGTTATTTCATTTGGTCACCACAACATTCTTGTGCAGTCAGTATTTTTGGATTTTTACGCCCATTTTATAGATGATGAAATTGTGTCCAGGTGATTTCCTAAGAGGAGAGTCATAGTGTCTTAACACTTGGTCTTCTTTAAGCCATGAAAGAGAAAATCAGGGTTGATAGTTAACTAAGAGAATGATTTTGAGGACTACATTATGGAGGAAACAATTTCAGGTTTAGAATGCCTAGAAATAAGGATTGTTTGGATAGTGGATGCTGTCTAACAACCTCTCCTCTTACCTGGACTTAACTTTATATATGAATAAAAAATACTTTTTCTGTTTATCCCCACCATTCTGTGTGCCTTCTGATTTTGTTGCTTCTGTGACATAAGTAACTTCAGGTGACTGAATGCTTTTTTCCAGCTGCCATATTTGAGCAATTCTCATATTCTCTTCATGTTGTTTTTTCCCTTTTTCCTCTATAGTGTGAGTACCCCACAAAGCCTGCTCTAAACATTGTGTAACTTTTAATGAATCAGGCACCACATGTAAACGACTCTGGGAACAAAACAAAAACAATGACATCTCTTTTTCTCTCCAATTAGAGCCAACAGTTTACTGGAATCAGAGGCTGTTTCTGGCATCATATACCTCATGTGTTTATTCTTCATACCATTGTGGCTTGTCACATAATATAGCAGCTCTTTATTTTCAATGATATTAACTGTCTGCAGGGAGAGGGAGGCAGAAGACCTCTCCAGGACCTGAGAGTCTTATAAATAAATGAGTTTTTTAACCTCTGCTGTAATACAGATATCTTTTCAATATAATATTAAGACCCTTTGTGACAGTATCTGTCATTTTAAATACAAAAAACACTATGCCCGTGGAATGAAAATACTTAGTTGGCAGATGGAAAAAAAATGTTTGTGTTCAACTTTGACTACTTGTGGTTGCCAATATTTCTTTGTTATTCAGAATCATATTAATTGTGGGACCTAAAAAAGATATGACCAAAACTGTAACACATGCATGGGCTTCAAATATTTCAGTGAAATCACCTATTCTATTGTGATCTCTTCCTGCCAGCCACTTGTGTCATTTTAAGACTGGACTAAAAATGTCTACATATTCCCCTCCCTGAAAGTGGGAGAAAGTACTAAGTGGTTGTTTAAAAGAGACCTGAGTTGTTGAACTTGAAGAAATACAGTCTTCCCCCTGAACCATATTTAGCATGGTGAAAATAGGAGTTTACCTCAGGGCATTGGCCTGGTTAGGGGGAATAATTTTCTCCCAAGTAGACCTACTTACATTTCAAAATTTCAAATTGTTTAGCATAAGATCTGGCACATAGTAGGTGTTTGATAAACATTTATGTTTTGAATCATTCATTCATAATTTCGGTTACTGACTCTCCGTGCCTCACTTCATGTTTTTTTTTTTTAGTAACCTTGGGTGATAAGTATTTTGTGCAGTGAAAAAGAAATTTGAAGTGGATTCAGGAGTTCAAATCCTGATTCTGCATCACAGTTATCTATGGGACCTTGGTTAAATCATTTGAGCTGTTTAGGCTTGTTTCCTCATTTGTAAATTAAGGGACTTGGGCAAAAATCACAGAATCATTGGAAAATAGAGTTATAGGACTCTAAGAATCAATCAATGAGTAAAAATATATCAAACACCTACTATGTGCCAGTCACTAGTCATTGTGCTAAATGCTTTGGTTAAAAAAAAGGAGACTTAGTCAAGAAAGATATATATGAAAATAATCAATCTAGATATGTTAATTAAATCCATGAGAGCTGATGAGATTTTGAAATAAAGTGGTAGGGAGGGAGGAGAGAACACTCAGGCTAGAACCCTGAGACATACTTATTGTTAGAGGAAATGATCTGGAAGGTGATCCAGTAAAGGAGAAAGAGAAGGAAAAGTCAAATAGATAGGACAAGAATCAGGGGTGTTTAGTGACTCAAAAATCTAGAGAGGAGAGGATATCAGTGAGGAAAAAGTGATCAAGGATGTCAAAGGCTACAGAAAGGTAAAGGAGAATGAAGACTAAGAAGAAGCCATTGGATTTGGCAACTAGGAAATCATTAATAACTTTGGAAAGAGCAGTTTCAATGGAATGATAAGGTTTGCTAAAATAATCTTTGATAGGAATAATCCAAGCCTGAGCATTAACTACAACAATCAGCCATGCAATAAGGGGGTTAGACATTTTTTGAAAGATAATATAGATTTAAAATGATACACAAAAGATTTAAGATGAAGATAAGAAAATGGCTAGTATAAAGGAGATGGCCAGAGAGAGAAATGAGTAGTCAAAGGATTTCAGGCCGTGGTGATGATAGAGTTGGTTGGAAAAGGGGATTTCAGAATTCTTGAAAATGGAGGCAGTACATCTGTGGGAGATGGCAAGATAAAGGATATGACCATCTTTGTTTGTTTCTGAAGTGGGATGTAGGAGTAGCTCATGAGAGGTGAATGTGTTCAGAAATCAGGACATTTAGAGGAGCATCAGTAGGTATGTTGAAGCCCCTCAATCTGAGGGCAAGAGTTGGAGAGGAGTGAAAAATTGTAAGCCAGTGATCAATCTCATTGAAGAAGGATGAGAACAATCAGGAGTTGTATAGACAGCCATCACTGATATTTTGCTTGAGTGGTAGATAGGAATAGCATGAGTCTCAAAGGAAGATAAATCAGTGAGTAATGGAGAGAGGGTAAGAACCAAAAAATGACAATGGGGAGTAAAGAATATTTCACTTTCCATAACCTAGATCAATGATCTGATGAAAATGAGTAAGAATGCAGCCAGTGTTAGAAAGTAGGATCAAGAAGGCTGTGTCTTCATGGGGAAGCTAGATAAGAGCTGGCAGATAGAGGGAGCAAGAAAGGAATATATTAAAGATGAAGGGATGTTTGTTGCCTACAGAACAGGCATTTCAGAGGGCACAGTGGAAGGGCTGCATAGATGAGGATGAAACTTGGAGGGGGGAGGGCTGAGTAGGATGAGTATGATTGTTTGGGAGGAAGAACCCTTCTTTGAATTCCAAGACAGTGGTGTTATGACATTCCACATGAATTGATCTGGGTACTACTAGTTGCATTTGTGGAAGGAATGTAACTTATACCTCAGGGTCCCCGTTCTAAGTCACTCTGACATCCTCATTCCTTGCTCTTCTCCATTACCATTTTACTGTCTTCAGCATTACAATATCCATTTCACTTCAAAATAGTATTCTAGTTACCAGTTTAAACTAGTTATGGGTTTGGGTGACAGCAAACTACTTTAAAATTAAAGGTGTCATCAGAAGCTCAGTATTGTTATTGCCACCCTCCCCATTTTCCCACTATAGTAAAGTATATGAGTAATTCTTTACCATGGCCAGATTATTGAGGAATCTTGTCATAAGAAAAGCTTTCCAAAAAATGGAAAGGGAATCATATCTATCATCCAACATATTACTAATTAATTCTTCAAATAATTGTGAGCAAAGAATTCATTTTAAGGAATGTAAACACACACACAAGTGAGCACATACACACACACACTCACACACACACACACACACACACACACACTTACACACAATAGTTATAAGACCATAGAGAACTAGAAGAGATTTAAGAGGTCATGGAGTTCAACATTTCCCTAATTTTACAGATGAGAAACAGAAGGCTAGCAAATTTAAGTTACCTGTCCAAGGTCACACAGGAAGTAAAAATCATAGCTGGAAATTAAACTCATGTACAAGAGTCTAAATGATAAAATAATATAATTGGAGTTTCAAATTCAATATTTTCATTTTACAGGGAAATAAACTGAGGCCCAGTAAGAAAAAAAGGAATTTGCCCAATATACTCAATAATATCTGAACTTGCAATATTTTCAGAAGAAACCAAGTCTACATTAATTTTTTTTATTAGATGAATGCAACGAGACAGCTAAATGGCAGAAAATACCAGGCCTGATGTCAGGATGACCTCAGTTCAAATCTGACCTCAGATACTTCCTAACTGTGTGACCCTGGACATGTCACTTAACCCTGATTGCCTAGTACTTGCTCTTCTGTCTTAGAGTTGTTACTAAGACAGAAAGTAAAAGTTTTTTAAAAATAAAATAGAAAATAAACAGATAACCAAAAAGGTTAAGTAACAATGCCAGAGAACAAAATCAGAAATGTCCCAATGTTTTATGGTTTGCCAAATATGTGGGGCTTTTTAGCAATAAATGTTATTAATTTAAAGATTAAAAAAAATCTGGGAGTATATGTTAAAAATATCCTTCCTTGCCTCTAATAAGTTCAAATGCTCAGGTTTTCAAAATTTTTTATACAACTTGAACAAGATTGAGGAAGAACTGATGAGCAGATGTCAATGAGTGATCTTTGAAAGGTTGTAGAGATTTGGAAATTGTAAATACTACTAAAGATGTGCAAAGGTCCTAGTTCTCAATGTAGCTAAAGAAAATTGTTTCTGCAAATAACTTTCTGGTACCATTGATATTGGTTCCTGACAAAAGTCAGAAATGCATGTATAAAGTATGGTTTATAGGTGTTTTGGATGGAAAGAACTGGATTCATTTAAAATGGGTCATTCCAAAATAATCACATTTTATCCCCCCCTTTTCTTTTTCTCTTTTTTTGTACAAGTTATTGTGCTAGCTGATCAGAGGGATATTGTATACCTACAATACCTGGATTCCAATGAGGCATTGATAAAGTGTCTAATAATTTACAGAGAGAGAATGCTAGCAGAGGATTATACTAGAATCTGAAAGCTGGCAGAGAGTATAGAGCTTACCTGTTTCAACCCTGATTTTCTGTAGCACTCCTGACCACTGGCTTTCTAACCTCTGTCAGAATTCATGCAGTGAAGGAAGGTTTTTTATGGACTAGTAGCTCTGGAATGATATTGAAGAGAGTAGAATTTGTTGGATTCAGGACTAGGAAAATAAATGTTCCTTGAAAGTAGTAAAGAAAGGATTTCTTTTAACTTGGATTGTTTGTTACCAGTGGAGTGCCCAGAGGATCCATTTTTGGATCCATTTCATGCAACATGTTTACCAATGACTTGGGTGAAGGCTTAGATTACAAAATTTGCAAATTTGAACATGAACCATAGATGGTAAGAATAGCTAAGCATGATGAATGAGAGAATTGGGACTCAAAGCATATACTGTTAAGCTAAACTATGGATTTTATTTCATCAGATCATACTTAATAGGAATAATTAAAAAGTCCTACATTTCATAAAATAAAAATAGTATGTAATAGAGCCACCCTACATGAAACTCAAAAAAAGATAATAGGATCTTACTTTATGATAGTCATAAATAGCACTAACGCACTACAATGATTACTACTCACATTTTTATAATTGACTAAGGTTTATAAAGAATCCTTCCACTTAAGAATTCTGAGAACTAGAGAGTATAAGCATCATTGTCCCCATTTTGTATATGCGACAAAAGTAATTAAATAATTTTTCCATGGTCAAACAGCTAATAGTTGTCAAAGTTGGCATGTGAATCTAGTTTTTCTATTGCCTTCGCATACCAGGATGATGGTGTGCTAGTTATACTGGCTGTTTTTCTGCATTGGATTTTTGCTTACCAGTTCTGTTCCAAGCAAAACTCTTTGTTTTCTCAGGGTCACCATTTAACTATGGCTAGGTGATAACATTTATCCTTGAAGCAGTCTGGATTAAATTAGATAGAGCAAGCTCAAACTAACAGGGCGCTCTCTCTCTCTCTCTGTCTCTCTCTCTCTGTCTCTCTGTCTCTCTGTCTCTCTGTCTCTCTCTCTCTTTCCCTCCCTTTCTCTCTCTTCATCTCCTTCACTGTCTCCCTCTCCCTTTCCTTTTCTCTCCTACCTTTTCTTTTTATTCTTCTTCTTTCTCTCTCCCCTTCTCTCTGTTCCTCTTCCTTCACTGAGCTTATTGAGTAAGCCATAGTCCTTGCACATTGCTTTGAAAGTTTCAATAAGCCACACTGCCGTTTTCATTTGCACTAATGAGCAAAGCTCACAACAAGGGTGCTTCACCACTTCCCTTCTTATTGTTCTTGTTTGGAAATGGGCAATAAAACTTTACCACTACACCATTATAGATCACTTTAAAAATATAAAATAAAATAAAATAAAATCTAATTTACATTTTGTTCCAACTGGTTTTCTTGACTGACAGTTGTCCACAGCTCAGTGGCTGCTCTGTTCAGTGTACTTTAATTTTGAGCTTTCAAGTATTTCGGAAGCCCATTCAGAAGTAAATTCTCAGAGAAAATTGAGCTCTGTCATGGATGGATTAGTACTATAATAGTTGGTCACATATCTTGCATGAAACCTTTCAGAAGCAAGGCAAATGAGAAGGAAATGAAATTCATTTCATACTTCTTCAAGCACGCTAAGAGACTTTCTCTCCAAGTAATCTGTGAAGTACCACTGGTTTATTGGAGGTTCGCATAACTACCATTACATTATACCTTGTCACAATCTCATGTATTGGGTGACTGCTTTTTCTGAACGGATGGTACCTGCAAAGTGCTCTCTGAAGGCACTGAACAGAGAGTGCCGTTTCTTTGATCAAAATGTATAGGTCTGGGAAATGGCATAAATAAAAGAGCTTGAAGTAAATTGGGACATTACAGGTCAAAGGTGAATGAAATATAAAAAGCAGATATATGGTAGAGTCATCACATTTACTCTGATATATTAATGAACCAAAAGACAAAAATGCATGTGTGTGTGTGTGTGTGTGTGTGTGTGTGTGTGTGTGTGTGTGTGTGTGGCAAAAAGAAAGACAGAGAAGGACAGAGAGAGTTGGAGACAGAGACACAAAGTTTACTAAATGGCAAATCATCAATGGCATTGTTCTAAATTTCTGCCATGGAAGCCAGCAAAGCTTTACTGCTTTCTATACTCTCATTTTTGGTTACTGTGTCATATACAATAATACCTGCATGTTAATGGAAAAGACACATTAGATGCTTTTCATTACAGAGCAGATATATAACATTATTCAAACCTTTTTTGGGGGGAAGTTGGGAGTAATAAGAGGTGAGATGGACAGAAAAATAGCTACATTACTTACTATTTTTTTTCACTTAATTCCTTTTATTTTTCTAGAAATTTATTTCTTTAATGCCAACACAATCAATAAAATATGTGGAAAGTTCAGTGAATCAACCATTTTTACATGTGATTTCCCAAATAAAAATGACATGACCAATTTTTCAGCCCTGAATTGACTGACTGTTTAGGTGAAACCAAAGCCACATGGAATGGATAGATGAACCCTAACTGGAAGCTTAGGCTTATTTAACAGGTTATATAAGGAATACAAGAAGCACTGTTGAGTACAAAGTAAGGCCATAAGCATCACCTTTTGAAACCATACAAGCTTAGAGAGCTACAGTGAATGTGGTTGGCAGCATTTTTTTGGTCATCTCATTCACCTGAATTCCAGAATGTAGCCCAAGTGGGAAAAAGCAAGCACTTCTTTAGAACAGTATTTAAGGATGTCTACAAATTAGAGCCAGCTTTATGTATAGGCAAAGTAGGTGGCTGCCTACAGTATGGTGTGATTTTGGAAGTGCAAGACTGGTCGATGATTTAAAAATATCTTTCTTACTCACTATCACAGGACTAAAAATTAGAGCAGCCAAATCAACTGTGTCTTATGAGTTTACTAAGAAACCTTTATGTGCTTGGGAAAGGAAACACAAGGATCAGAGTCATGAGAGTAGATTAAAGAGAGAGAGGTACAGAAAGAGGAGGAGGAGGAAAGTGCCAAAGAAAGAGTTTCAGAGACTTTTCCATTTTTCTTAGCCATTTGGGACCTGTCTGTAATTTTTTAAGAACATGTATTTTTGATTCCCAAGTTATTTAGCTTACCAATAGGTTTTTATTAGAAAGTGATGGTGACTAGCAGTGTTAAGAAATGAATGTTCTTGTCAAGATTTTGTCATTCTGTTCTTTCCCTCTTTTCCAGTATTTCCTTCATCTGTCTCTACTGTCTTTTTGTGAAGTACTTGTCTCAGATGGATGGGAACATAATATTTCTAAGCATAATCTATCAATTAGAATAAGAAGGAAGTAGAAATATTATCTGATTTATTTACCTTATTTTTCCAAATAGGAAAATTAATGTCCAAGGAAGTGAATGATCAAAAAGCTAATTAGTGTCACAACTCAGACTACACTTGAATTTCTTTAATGCCTACACCAATATTCTTTTTTTTTAGCAGTTAATAGATTTTTTTATTTAAAAGTTTTGACAGACATAATTAACACAACAATGTCTAGGAAGAAAGCAGTATCTAAAAAAAGGAAGGTGTTAAGGCAAAAAATCGATATAGCCCTATGAAAGAAGTTGGTATAGAACAGACTAAAGAATTAAAATAATGAACATTTGTTTATAGGTTAGAAGTGCAAGTAATATTTTTATTAATATAAGTATAAAACCAATTAAATCATTTTTCTGCTCAAAAATGTAGAAGCCATTAAAGTAGGGGGAAAATGGAAAATTAAAAGAATACTGATACTATTTTTAAAATTCAACTTTACTAGGTCTCATTGCTTAGTTGTCTTCTTCACGAAGAAGAGGTATGAGATTGAGTTTTGTCTTTTCCAAAGCTGCTGTTTTAGCTTGTCTGGGGAGTCTCATTTTCATCTCTGTAACTGGTTCTGGTACTTCTTGGTCACTTTTGGAATTAGTCTCAGCATTTTGATGTATTCTGTTCACAGACCTTGAAGTGGCTGTACCTTTTCTCCATCCTTTATTACCAATATTCTTTTGATTGCACCCTAAAATGGAGGATGATAGTCTGTCAGGATATATAACATATATATATATATAACAATGTCCCTATAAGAAAAACAAATTATATCTCACATAGACGTGCTTCTATCCTTTATAGAGTTTAATTCTTTATAGAAATGATTGTAGAGCACAAAAGTCACTAAACTTGACTCAATAATTCTAGATTTTAGTTACTGCTTGCTTTGTCATCATTAATTCTTTGACTCTCCCCGTCTCAATTAATCCTCTCTCCATCATCCTTATGTATATTAAAGATTTCTTCTGAAAATAAATAATATGTGCAAAAATCTATTTAAGAGTACAATTCACTGTGAAAATATAAGGTATCATTATCAATAAAGAAATATGCTATACTAAAGAGTATACGTATTTTTGCAATTTTAGGTTGGCGTATTTGGGCCAATTAAAAAAATATGGATAGTAATTGTATGTATGTACACACATACTTTTTTTACATATGGATCCTCATATGTATGCATATGCAGGCATATGAGCAAGCAGGCATATGGACCTGAGAGGCCATGTAATTCCATGCATAGCAAGTTAACCTCAGAGTCAGGAAGAACTGGCTTTATAGGTCACTTTTGAAAATGACTGAATGGGACCCTGAACAAATACCTCCAACTCTCAATGCACTTGGGAGTCCACTAAGACTTTAAATTGAAGAATAGGTTCTAATTTGTGTTTGTAGAGGGTGTTCCCTGACCAAGAGTTCCCTATAGCAATGAAATCATAATTCTAGTTAAAAAAGAATATTCACATGGACATTTTATTCAGTTAGACACACATGAAAATACATTCCAAAGTACATTGCATTGATATGTATAAATACACAATATAAATATACGTATTAAATATGCATATTTATGTCTACATCAATACTTATATGCATACATTTATAAAGCATGTATACCTACCCACATATCTATACACTTTATATACTTGCATGTATATATGCACAATATCTAAATATACAATTAAAAGATAAATAGATAGATAGACAGACAGAGAAATGGACATTTACCCGACTTGTGATTTCATTGGTATCCACGATCTCCTAGTTAGGA
This sequence comes from Monodelphis domestica, assembly GCF_027887165.1. Classification (NCBI taxonomy): domain Eukaryota; kingdom Metazoa; phylum Chordata; class Mammalia; order Didelphimorphia; family Didelphidae; genus Monodelphis; species Monodelphis domestica. The sequence goes on along the minus strand of NC_077229.1, from coordinate 406,928,598 downwards.
AACTCTTCTATACTCATTGGCACTTAACCATTGCTCACTGCAGATCAGACCCTTTATTTCAGCCAACTCATTTTTAGGGACTATCTTATGAGTCTAAACAATCCAGAGAAATAATTATTAGTTTCTTGGTGTCCAGTGTTCATAAAAATGCTTATGTACAAGCATGCATTCATGTATGTAGGTATGGGATGTTGAAAGAATGATGTGAAGAAGAATCCTGGCAAACTGCCATTTAGTTGTTTCTCCATGTGTCCAAATCATACTGAAAATTGTTGAATTTTGTACATCAGGAAATAAGTCATTAAATATTAAATCAGAGTTGCCTACGGCTGGAAGAAACATTTGTCATGGCAGCAAAATGATGTTTAAAAAACAACAAACACCACATTATTAACTTTGGGAACAAAAGTGTAAACATTGGTGTGTTCATTGTATTATTTTACCAACCTCACCTAAAACTATTTTGAAATACTTACGCCTACCCCTACCCATGAAAATGGTGATCAGTTCAATAAATAAAATATTAGCTTAAGAATAAAAGTTGCAATACAAGGAGAAGGCTTATTTTATTGTAGAGTTTTAGCTGGTTCATAGAATTTTTCCAGGCTATAAACCAGAGGTTTGTTTAGCAGAGCAGACTATTGGGCAGATAACACAGTTATTACTCTGACTAACCCAGCTTAACTATTTTTGAAACCCTCCAGAGAGGTTGCTATCACAACTTGTTCTCCAATGGCTCATGATTCTTATAATCAGGTAGTTTTCCTTTCATCTATCCTAAGTCCTTCTTGCTGAAACTTAAGCCTGAACAAATGTTGCAAAGTTTTATTCTCAGAGAAAGCTCTCCACTAAGTAGCATTTTATTTGGAATTCATAGGGAGAATGGATTAAAAAAAAAAAAACATATTTGGATATACTAGCACCCACCAAAAAAAAAAGTTATCTTTTTGCAAATACATGTGAATTTGAGAAAATATTCTTACCAACTAGGAAATGTCATTGCAGCTGAATTTCAAATCAAGTGTTCATATTTCTTTGGGGAGTTTCAGATCAGCAAAAGAAATGGAATATTTACAATTTGGTGCATAATTCATTTTCTATGTGTAACTTCCATCTTCTAGATTTTTCTTTTTTTTTCTATTTCTTTTCCTTTCCATTTTTTTTTGAATGCTGAATAGTGCTGAGATCCTGACAAAATTGGGGATCATAAATTATTGAGAAGTATTTGAGAGTCTGGAATAAGTAGATTATTATTAGAATCATTATCATTGTGGCTAATAAAAGAATTTAGCAGGAAAAGGAAAAAATAGGATCTAAGATTGCTGACAAAGGTGGCTTAATCTTTTGGTACTTGCATATTTATCAGAAACCATGTGGGACAGGATTTTCTTGACTCACCCCTCTGATCTGTGCCTTTTCCAGTTGCAAAACCCGGGGCACATTTCAGGAACTGTCAGAGTTCTCTTTCTCTGAGAAAGACCTACCTGCTTCAGATTTTTGGCAGGACTGATAACATCTTTTAGCATGTAAGTGTAAAACCCTGACAGTTTTTCATAACAACTAGAATTTTTCTGAGATTGGGGTCGACTGGAGTGACAATGGGCATGCCTAATTTTCCAAGTGCCACAACTGGGCTAGGTGTGTTGAGATTGGAGCAAGTTGGTTCCAAATGGCTTAGCAATTGATTGACCAGGGTTATCTTCCCCACTTCCTATCCTTAGGTGATTGGATTGCATGATCCTACTTGTTTTAGCAATGTAAGAGCAATTTGAGCTGTGAGAGCAGGAAGGAAGAAGCAGTTGCCAATGGCCCAAATGAGGGCATCAGCTTCTTGCCCACTCTGAGGCTACTGTCAAACAAAGATAAAAGCAGGAAGAACCAGAAATGCAATACTTTCCTATTCCTAGAGATGTAAAACTGAATCTACCAATGGAGCAAAGTCCTATGGTACTCTAAAAATGATTGAGATCTTAACTATAATAGGATTTCAGAAATGATGACCATAGTCCATAAGATCACCCACACAGATCCTTCTGCACTTTTCTCTCTGTGTTTGGAATTAACTATGTCATTAGTCATGGGATTATTACAATATTTAGGCAGAATGGCTGGCCACTTGCATGGCAAGATTCAACTAGCAGCAAGAAAGTTTCTTTGCTGGAGTTTCTACTTCTCTCACTTTCCACTGGATAGGCAAATACCAGGAATACATTAGAACTTTAGTTCTTTAGATTGAGTCATTATCATTTATTAAATTATAAATCCTTTCTCAACTTTGGTTTCTTCATCAGTAAAATGAGAATAGTGATATTACTATAACCTATGTATGTCCCAGTGTCTATGTTCATTACTTTAAACATTAGAATTTAAAGATCCTAAATGGTACCCTGTTGGCATAAAGGAAGTAGTTAGGAGAATAATATAGTAAAATAAGTAGTGGTATTGAGTCAGATTAGCTGGATTCAGATATTGATTTTCAACTATGGGATGAGGCTGAGCCTTTTATTCTGTGGGCCTTAATTTCTTCATATAATAAATGAGAGACAAATAGAGGAATGTATCTTTTTGGTTAACATATACTTATATAACTTTAAAAAGAATAGAACATATATATATATTCATAAATTATATAATACTATTAAGTATAACTGTACACATATGCAGTATAAAGTACCCACTAAATATAAATGGACAAGGATGAGATAAAGATGAAACAAACATTTTGAAATATTAAAATAGCATCATAATAAATATTAAATATATTTTTAAATTATGTTCATGTGATTAAATATTTTTCTGAGTAAAGTATTTTTAATATTTAAAAATAACGTTAATACTATTTAACTAAGAGAAATATAAATGAATATGCCTTATTATTTTCCAAAAATTCCTTTTTATATCCTAAGGAATAGGATAAATCTATAAATATTTGGGAATTATGAGGCACTTTAATGATTCCTAAAATCATGTGAATTTAGTCATCATCAGTGAAATTTGATCAAAATAGCTAATCATACTTGTGGATTTGACTTTTTTGTTATTGTTTTATTAAAAGATACACCATATAAAATAAAAAAACAGATTATAATCTTCAATGTACATAATGAATTTTTAATAGGAATCCTGTTTCTCAGTGTGAAGATATTCAGCATTCTTTTCCTTCCCTAGTCTTTGCCTTTCTGGAATTAAATTAAAAACAAAACAAAACAACAACAGCAACAACAACAACAACAACAACAACAACAACAAACATGCTTTCTCTTTTGATAACTCATCCTGGAACTTTACCACGTGCCAAGGCTGTTCTTGCTCACAATCAGTCAAACACCTATGAAGCATATTTACTCTGGTATAATCTTCCATAGAGTTCACCCACACTTCTCTTACTGATTAGTTTCTTCTGGAGACTCCATTTTGTAGAACAACTCTTCCTCAAACCCCTACTTTTCTGCTTCCTTGTGTGTTATCTTACTCAGAATGAAAGCTCTTCAAAGGCAGGAATTATCTTTCTTTTTACTTATATTTTTATCCCCAATATTTGGACCTTCTGTTGTTCAGACATTTTAGTCATTTAGTCTCTTCATGACATTATTTAGAGTTTTCCTCCAAAGATAGTAGAGTGGTTTGCCATTTCCTTCTCCAGTATGTGCATATTACACATATACATATATCATTTTCTCTTCCTTTACATGTCTTTCCCTAAAAGATAAAAGGATAAGACACACAGTTCTATTTCCTTTTTGTGGTTGCATAACTCGATTTCATTTTCAGATCTATTTGTATGAGGAAGAACAAAAAAAAGCCAATTTGGCTGAAAGAAGGAGAATAATGTATGATATGACTGAGAAGATAGGTTGAGCCCAGGTCATAAGGTACTTCATATGATAGGGGAGTTTATATTTGATCCTAACTTAATAGAGAGCCACTAGAATTTATTGAATTAGTGCTGGTGCTTATGCGGACATAATAAATAATCAGAAATGAGATTTAAATTAATGACTTTGATCAGTATATAGTGTAAAGGGAGATCATTGAGACAGGGAGATCCAGGGAGACCCATCAAAACATCATTGTATTAACCCAGGCAAATGCTAATAAAAGATAGAGTATGTGCCTGCAGACAAGACAGAGTTGTGAAGGTAGAAATGAGATTTGGCAACTCATTAAATGTGTGGGATGAAAGAAAGTGAGAAGCCAATTATGGGGGATGAGAGAGAGTAAGGGGTCAATGATGATACTTAGGTGGAAAACCTGTTTGACTACAAGGATTCTTGTCTTTGATAGAAATAGAGAAAATGGAAGATGATATCTGAGATGCAGATCATATCTGTCCCACTTCTGCCCATACCATATGACTTGCTTTGTTCTAGCAAAAGCAAAAATACTCCTCATTGTTCATTGACATACTTCTGAGTTTGTCCTCTGTTAAATTTAGGATTGGACTGAATAATATTTTAGTTGGTCACCAGAGATTTAATTACTAAATCCCAAATTAATTACTAAAGTCAGAATGGATTTTATGGTAGTTTATTTTACAATAAAGGGGGAAGATATTAAGGAAGAGAGAAAGAGAAGAAAAAGATAGAGATAGCTGCTTTGGACTCCTCTTTAGTAAGGCAGGAATTCAGAGGTCCCTGCCAAGGGAAAGGAGTCTCAATATGATGGGCCTTTCTGGAGGCTTTTGCCTCCAGAAAGGCCAAGGGAAAAGCAGTCAGTCTTGCACTCACCAGAAAGCCAAGGAAAAGGGGTCACCAGGAAACATATCCACTCAGCACTCTTCTGAATGAAGAAAATTCTCCACTCCAGTAGAACTTCCAGTAGAATTCCAGCAGAAATCTTTCTTACAGGAGGTTCCACTCCAAGTGAGAGTTCTAAGTCAAACTTCATTCAGGCAATTGTTACCTTTTTTTGAAAGACATTTTTCTCTTGTGTCATTTCCCCTAATTTTTATGTCTACCAATCAGAGTTGACACTCTGCTCTAGGACTGCCCAGAAGTTTGCACCTTTTGTGATTAAATCCAAAATGGACAGATCTCCATACTCAACTTTTAAGTACCATATTTACACTTATGGGGATTAAATCTAAAAATAGACAGGGCATAATAATTTAATCTTTACAATCAGAGAAGAGCTAAGTCCCTTCATTGTTACAATCAGGGGAGAGTCAAATCCAATCTCCACACCTCTTACAAATGCCTGCCACAACCATGAGGTGATCTGGGAAGAGAAATTGAGTGCAGGTTGTATAATACAGGAAGAGGGGGAATTTTCTAATTCTTATCTACATAGCTGATATTGTGAGTGCCCAGTTTTCAGTGAATTATAAATTATCTCAAAAAAACAGATGCAAATCTCATAATGGGGGCATGGTGGGAGCTTACACAGAAGGAAGTGAAAAGGGAATATTAGGGAATCACAAGTAGAGAGTAGGTGTGGTTATATGGGAAATAGGTCAAAATACAAGCTATTGTGGGGAGTGCTTAATGCAATTGATCTTCCCTCCTGATCAGTGGATCAGGTAGATTACATATACTTTAGAATCATGCCATAGAACCCACTCAGGAAACCAATGGATCTGATGCTCTCTAAAGTCCTTTTCAGGATTAAAATTCCATGATTCTACAATGTTAAATAATTTCTAATTTGATGGTTTCCTTACTAGTTGCTCAATTTTGTTTTTTAAGCTGTTTATTTTTTTTATTTTTCCTTATTTTTCTTCAACCTGTCTTATTTCATTTTTTAATTCCTCTTTGAGTTCTTCCAGTGGTGAGCCCAATTTCCAGGGTTTTTTTGAGGTTTTTCTTGAATTTCCTTGGACCCTGTCATCTTCTACCAGCTGTGTTGTTTGTTCTTAATGCCTATACAAGTTTTCAATAATTGCCTTCTTTTACTGTTGTTTACTCATATTTTTAGCCTTTTGTTTTGTTTTCTTTTTTTATTATTTTTGTCTGTGCTCTCTAAGTTTATCAAGAGTCCCTCTTCTCTGCTGATTTATTGGATTGGGCAGGTTGCATTATTCTACCCTGGTGTAAATCTTTGAAAGTTTATCTCCTCTGAGGTGTTCTTTGGTTGGTGAAGCCCTTGACCTGGGATTGATGTTTTGCTTTGGCCCTGATTCACTGGGTTATGTCCTGGGGGTGTTCTCACTGATGCTACAGAGACTTCAGAGTATTCAGTGCTCTGTGGACCTCCAGTCCTCATTCCTGGGAACTGCTGCTTTAAGGGGTGAGTCTGAGGTGTTGTGTTTTTTTTTTTTAAATGTAGCCACCTACTGAGGATCCTGGAATTGCCTATGCCCTGGTTCTGAGTCTAGCACAGAGGGTGGGGTATTGGCTTGCCTGCATTTTTTCTTGTGCAGTTTTGTTTTCAGATCCCCCTTTTATTGTAGAAATCCATACTCTCAGCCTACCTTTCATGTTATGTTCAATGGGAGATCCCCATAACACATCTTGTTTTGATTCCTATCCTTTTGAGGCACTTTTTAAAAGACCAATTTAGAAGGATATTCAGAGCAGTTTCAGGTTTTCCCTGCTACTCTACTGCCAACTTTGCTCCTCCCTCCAACAGTTTCCTTACTGATAGACTAAATTCTTTTAAGATTGTGAATAATGTAGTATATTAATGTTGTGACATGCATTTTGCTTTGTCCCAAGTAATAAGTACATAGCAAATATGTTTACATTGTATTATACAAATATATACACATTCTTTGTATGTATATATGTGTATATTTGAATAGATAGATAGATAGATAGATAGATAGATAGATAGATAGATAGATAGATGGATGGATGGATGGATGGATGGATGGATGGATGGATGGATGAATTCATAAAGCATCAAGCAACATTACGTTTTCACTTATTTAAGAAATCTTGTTTATCATAGACAAATATTTCATGGAGAACACACTTATCATTCAAATGAGGGCAATGGCCAAATCAGTGCTCTCAGGATTTAGTCATGGATGTGAGTCATATATTAAATAAAGAAAAGTGAACATTCATAAGTGCACACATGTTTAGGACAATAGTTGGACAAATTTTGCTTAAAGCCATACTTGTATTTGATTGTCCGTTTATAGAGATACAGAAGGTAGGAAAATAGAAATCCATTGGAACAAATTGCCTCTGATTTCAGCATAATAATGATCCCATAATAAGCTTATAGTGAGGCATACAGATGCTTGAGAACTTTGTTCTTATTATTTTCAAAGGTGTTTGAATACACCTTCTGCTAATAGGCAGGTTTCCATAGATAGTCCATAACACATAGACGTAGACTTGGATGTGACTACTGAAAACAAATGAAAATGGAGCTTCAAGAATTATTGGCCTTTAATTTGATCTATGTAGATAGTTGATCCATATAATAAGTCCCTTGTGTGGAGTATTTGTACTGAATTATATGTTTTTGCCTGTCTACATATAAACATGGATCAAATGAATAGGATAATTGTCAAATTTCCATTTCACCTTGTATTATGTGGAGTTATTCTTAGGAAATTCAACACTGCAAACATTTATTAGACCCCTGCTGTCTGCAGGGGATGCAGTAGGAATGCTAATAGATGCTAGTGAAAACCAACACTTATTCCACATAATAACTAATGAAAACATTATAATGTCCACAAATGTATAATGACTTGGAAATATTCAGTATCCATTATTTTGGTGGAAGAAGTTAAAATTTTCAAAGCAGTCCAGACAACTTATTTAATAGTCTGGGGCCTCAGTTTCTCAACATGAAGTATAAATATTATAAAATTGTTTGGTTGAAGATAGCCAATTTAAAAAGATTAATTGAACACATTTGGTTGAATAGGAATGAGGCACTAGATAGAGGTCAGTTTGACCATACTGAGTACAGTAGTACTCGTTAAAAATCTATTTTTATTAGATAATTGCCCTCCAGAAGTTTGACTGTCAAATATGGGTTTATGAAGAGAGTAATACATGAATACAATAATTATCACCTCAAAGATGACATTGATCATTGTTCAAATCTCATTATGTATTCCAAGTGTAACACAAAAAAAAAATGGGTGAGACTGTGTAAATGATATGGTAAGCTAAGATTTTCCATTATAGAAAATTCAGAAAATTCAGAGTGAAAGTTTCCAAGGCAACCTTCAATGTATTACTTTGCAAATGTGCATGACAAGGAGTTTGTAAGTGTCATTACAAGATCGTATTAGGTAGATAGGATGATACAAATATCTACATATGTATAGCTTTCTTGAAGCACAGGAGTTAGCATTTACATAGTACAGCTATCATAACAATAATCACTATGGCATAATAGAAAAAGCACTGAGCCAGGGTCAAAAGTCCTAGCTTTGACTCTTACTCTACAAGTGAACCAGGAAAGGTCATTTAAGCTCTCTAGGTCTGTTTTCTTATCTGTAAAACAGAGACACTTATACCTGCATGACCTTTATTATCCAGGTATTGTGAGAAAAGCATTTCATAAGCCATTAAGGGATGCGTGGATGTGGCAAAATCTGTTAGGTATGATCTTCATATTCCAATGTTGTTATAACCTTAGTTCACCTTAGTTGTTCACTCACTGTTTTCCTAATATTGACCCCAATACTTCACTGCCAGTCCTTAATATTTCTCTTTCCATCTTTTCCATTTTTTCCACTCTGATCAATTCTATTTGCCATTCTTGATTATCACTATTCTATCTCTTCTCCTCTTTCTCTTATTTCTTTCCTCCTCTTTAATTATTTATTTAAACCCTTACTTTCCATCTTAGAATCAGTACGAGGTATTGGTTTTAAAGCAGAAGAGTGATAAGGGCTAGGCAATGGGGGTTAAAAGACTGTCCATGGTCACACAGCTAGGAAGTGTCTGAGGTCAGATTTGAAACCAGGACCTCCAGTCTCTGGGTCTGACTCTAAATCCACTGAGCCAATCATCTGCCCCTTCTTTCTTCCTCTTTAAATAATCTCAACTAAATAAGACTAATACTTAAATAAAGAAGCACTTTAAGTTTGGATTATTGCATGATTTAAATCATGATTACTTGTTTAATTTGTTTGACCAGACCTGAAATTTCAATAAATTGATTACCATTTATTAAGCACCTACTAGGGGATTAGAAGGTACTAGAAAAAAGTGTCAAAAATCTTTACCCTCAAGGAGCTTACAATTTATATGGGGAGACAAGATGAAAAAAATATCTACAAAGCAAGCTATATACAAAAGAGGAAATCACAGAGAGTAGTATTTGAAATTAAAAGGATTAGGGAAGCCTTTCTGCAGAAGGTCATATTTTAGTTAGGATTTAAAAGAAGCCATGGAAGTCATTAACTAGATTAGAGGAGGGATAGAGTTGCAGGAATGGGGGATAGCCAGAGAAAATACTTGGAGCTGAATGACATTCACTTAGCTGCCATAAGGTTAATGTCAATGGATCAGAGTATGTACTGAGGACTAAGGTGAAAGAAGTCTGGAAAAGTAGAAGGGATGAGTTTAAATTACAGAGTATTTTATATTTGATTCTGGAGGAAAAAGAGAGCCAGTGTAGTTAAGGGGGTGACATAATCAAATCTGTGCTTTAGGAAAATCACTTTAGTGACTGAATGAAGAGTGGGTTACAGGCAGAAAGTGAGTAGAGACTTGAGGAAGGCTAACTCACCTGCAGGCTCTTCCAATAATCCATTCATGAAATAATGAGTCTTGGCAGTGTCAAAGAAGAGAAGAGGGCATATATAGGATATGATGACAATATAAAATTGATGGTTCTTGGCAACAAATTAGATATGGTGATAGGAGGAAAGATAGTGGAGGATCCAGGATGTCTCCTAAGTTGCTAGCCTGAGGGATGGGTGCTATTCTCTACTGTAATAGGCAATAGAGGGACTCAGGACAATTTAGAGGGATAGATATTGAATTCCTTTTGGGGCATATTGAGTTTAAGATGTCTACTAGGCATTCAATTTGAGATGTTGTAAAGGCAATTGGAGAGGTACATTAGGTCAGCAGAGAGATTGGGGCAGATTAGGCAGATTTAAGAATAATAAATATATAGATAGTAATTAAACCTAATGGGAATTGATGAGACAAATAAACAAATTCCTTTAAAGGGAGAGGAGAAGATGGCCCAGGGAAGCACCCCGAGGGACGGATTATTAGAGTGTATGATCTGGAAGAGGATACAGCAAAAGAGACAGAGAAGGATTAATCAGATACATAGGAGGAAAATCAGGGGAAACATTTCCTAAAAACCTACAGAGAATAGAGAATAGAGGGGGAAAAAGAGAGATGAACAGTGTTATAAGATGCAGGGAAGTCAAGGAGAATGAGGACTGAGAAAAGTCCATTGCATTTGGCAACTAAGAGAGTATTAGTAACTTTGGAGACAGCAATTTTAGTAGAATGATAAAGTTAGAAGTTAGAAGCTAGATAGTAAGGGATTAAGAATAGAGTGAGAGGAGAAAAATAATGTCAGTTATAAGAAATAGCCTTTTGGAGGAGTTAATCTACAAAGGCAAAAGATATCTAGAATAATAATGGGAAAAGAAGGATCCACAGAATTTTTGACTTGTTTGTTTGTTTGTTTTTTCAGTACAGTGAAGACAATATCATGTTTGTAGATGGAAGGAAAAGAGCTGGTAAAGAAAGATTGAAAATAAGTCTAAGAAATCACTAATAATTGGAGAAACTAACATTAAAATAACGAAGGTATCACCTTATACCTTTCAAATGGATTAACATAATTAAAAAATGAAAATGATGAATGCTGGAGAGAATATAGAAAAAATAGAAACTATATTCTTGGTGAAGTTGTGACTTGGTTCAAACACTCTAGAGAACTATTTGTAACTCTACTCAAAATGCTAATTTATCTATAGCCCAGCTACAAGATGTCCCACATACATCCAAGTAAAAGAGGAAGGTACATATAATTCCTCTAAATGCACAAACTTATAGTAGCTCCTTTTGTGATGGCAAAAAATTAAAAATTGAGGGCATGCCCATCCATTTTGGAATGACTGAACAAGTTACGTGTTTAAGCAACCTCATTCCATCCCTTCTCCTTTAAAAGATAACCGCATCTTTCATCTCCACTCTTATTTTCTTTTTAAAAATATTTTTATTTTTATTTTACATAAATATGTATATAATTATGAGTTCCAAATTCTCTCTATAAAACTCCTTTCCCTCTAGGAAAAAGGAGTCATGAGAAGTTTGAAGAGGGATGAAAAGCTTTGGAAGAGATATTGTAAAGAATAGGATAATGAGTTAATAAGTGAAGTATACTAGGATAGGCTAGTAGCAACAAAGACCTAGTGGAGGTTAGGAAATATAAATTTTTAGCAGGCCTAATCAGAATGGTTTCTTTATTTTCTCCACTTTTGTCTAGAAGCACATATGTAAGAATGAAGGCAACCATTGGGGAGAGTAAGTCAAGGTTGATCCTTGGTTGGATATAGTCAGTGATATTATGAAAGGGATAGGGATTCAATATAAGAGAACAGTGAGGACTTGAATAAGGATATCTGAGGGAAAATCAACATTCGTGTTGGAGAAATTCCCTTTACTAAATTAGGTCATTTTAAAAAAAATTATTATTTTAGAGAGTCACTTGGAACCCATTGAAATTTTAACTGGCTTTATTAAAGCTGCTGCATATTTATGATGTATCAGAGGTGGGACTTGAACCTACATCTACTTGACTCAGAGTTTGATTCTCTAATGTTATCTCCCCTTCTATACTGCCTTTTATCATTGTCACTATTCCAGAAGGAAAAAAAAATGAATTACATAGTATCACAAAATAGAACTTTCTAATACAAATAATTTAGACTTTTGTTCAACATTATTAGGAGCTTTTTACTTTTGTACTTTTTGTGGTTTTTCCAAATGTAAGAATTCTACAACCATAAATATTTTTTTCCCCAGAAAAATGTGATTTAGGCCTGAAAAAGACCTGAAAGATCATATAGTCAAGTCTCATAATTCTATTGGATTCCCTTGAAAAAAAAAGGAAATTTCTTTTCTATTTCAAAGTTTTTAACTTTTTATTTTTATTTTCAAATGTTGTTTGTTCAGTTATTTCAGGCAGATCTGATTTTTTGTGATCTCATTTGGGGTTTCCTTGGCAAAAAATATTGGAGCAATTTGCCATTTCCTTCTCCAAATTATTTTATAAATAAGTAACTGAGACCCACAAGGGTTAAGTGACTTGCCCAGGATCACATAGTGATTGTCTGGGGTTAGATTTTGAACTCAGGAAGATCAGTCCTTCTGACTCCATGCCTGGCACTCTATATACTGTGCTAATTAGTTGCTGCTATTCTCAATTACTAATTTACCATAAAAAGGCAAAAGTAATCAAAATAGAGTAATTTTTCATAGTCAAGCAATGCAAATTCCCAAATTACAAATGTCTATATACTTACATACATATGTATGTGTGTACACAAATATATATTTATTATATTTGTCTATACATATATACATACATGCAAAGATATATTTATAGACCTCTTTATATAACTAGAAATTGTTTTGACTTAGTATGATGTGAAATATTATTAGTATATAAAACAATAATATAAAAATACAACATGACATATTATAATGTAGTCTCATTATAAATCAGTCTATGAGGTATCTCTCAAAAGGTGGGAAGCATGTATTCATTTCAAAATTTATATTCTCAAGTATCGATTGGTCATTACATTGTTATGTCTTTCAATGTTATGCTTTACGAAATTGTAATATTGCTTAATTTGTTATTTTGTTTCTGTATACTTCATTTTGCCTTATTAATAAAAAATCTTCTTAGATAACTCTGAAACCACCCCTTTCATTATATTTATAGCATATTTCCTTTTTTTCCCATACTATAAGTCTTTTAGCCATTGCACCATTAATGGGCACTCCTTTTGTTTCTAACTATTTGATACTATGGAAGTTACTATTAATATTTTTGGTTCCTCTTGTACTTATTACATTTACTTTGATCTATTGTTGGTATAAGATTTTGTGGTATTTATGGTTCAAAGGGAATGCATGATTTAATGATCTTTGGGCTGATATAACAAATTGCTTTCTAGAATGGATGGAAAAATCCACAGTTCCACCAACCATGCTTTAATATGCTTATTTTTCTCATCATCTCCATTATTTGTCACTTTTTAGACATATTTTCCAATCTGATGAATGTGTAATAATGCCTTAGGCTTTAATATGCATTTTTCTAATTATTAGTGATGTATTAGATTTTTTTTCATATACCTAAAATTACCAAATTGGGACATCTCACTTTGAAAACTGTCTGTTCACAAAATTTGACCATTTACACTTTGAAGAATAGAAAATTTTTCTTATAAACTTGAATGAGTTCAAACTTCCCAGATAGGTGAGCATCAAGATGAGGGACTAAATAAACATCTTTGCTGATCCTGAGGATCTCTCAAATCTCTCCAAAATGAAAATTATGTATAATAGATAAAATAATTTCAGCTATATCATCAAAAACCCTAAAGAAATAATAACCCCATAAGCTACCAACAGAGAAGACTAACATCTAATCTCTCACATAATCTCTCATAATCCTTTTTTTCCATTGGCCACCACAATTTCACAGGGTTAAAAAAATCTAATACTACAGAATTGCAACACAAATCTCTTTTGATGCTTCCTAGAATAACCAAAGCCAGAATCTTGCTCTTGCTGGAATGACAATGTGAAAACACCTCAGTCTTGGAACTGAGAAGTGGACAGAATAATGACAGTGCAGTATGGTGTGTGTGTGTTCCATCATTAATGAAGCAGAGTGGACTGGCAACTAGCTGAGGTCAATTAAGTCTCTCAAAACTTAACTAAAGAAAAGAAAGGGGTTTATGAAAAGTAAATTTCTCAGCAGGTAAAGAGACTGAGATGACTTTGAAGTCCAGCTCCTGGAAAAGCAAAATCTAAAGGAAAAGAGTCAGAAAGTGAGAAATAGAGAAACAAAGGAAAATATTAAAATTATCAAAATATTAGGAGGAAAAAACCTACCGACCTTGAACACAAACAAAGAAATAAACAGGGGACATATTGCTAACAGAAGGGAATATGAACTAAAAATTATCTAAATTAATTTACATAAATATGAATTAACATTTAAAAACAAAAAAAGAATCAACATCTTATGGAATAGTATTAATTCCTAAGAAATTATGAAGCAGCATGTTTCTGAATGATTAAAAAGGAAAATAAGAATTGAAAAAGGACAGATTATGGGAATTGAAACATTGTTAAATAGGATAGGAAAACTGGCTTCTGAAATTCTTAGTGGCATATTTCACAAAAGGAGAAAATAAGAGAGAACACAATGTAGGTATATAAAAAATGAAGTATGATATGAAAGAAAGCAAAAAAGTAAATTTAATTAAAAAACAAAAATTAAAAGAATATATTAGCTCAATAGAAGCAAGGATCATAGATTGTTCAGAAAAGTACTACAGGTCATATGTCATTGTTCAAAACCTATTGCAATATTATTCATATTTGTAATGGAGTTATCTTTTAACACCAAACCCCCAATCATATCCCCATCCATTTTTTAATGGTACAAGATAATGGCCCAGAACTTCTAAAAAAAGAAGGACTCTTCCTGACCTCACTTGAGAGATTTTTTTTTTTTTTTTGGCAAATACTGGAGTGAGTTTCCATTTCCATCCTTACCTCATTTTATAGATGAGGAAATTGAGGAAAATAGTATTGAGGGACTTGCCAAGATTTACACTACTAATAATTGTCTGAGGTTGAGTTGGAACTCAGATCTTCCTGATGGTAAGCCCAGGACTCTATCTACTATACCACTACTTGTTAATAATCATTAAATTTATTTATGTCTCTAGGTTTTAGATGTGATCTACTTTCCATACTTATGAAAAGTCCAGGTATGGTTTCCAAATTTTTACTTTTTCATGTGCAACATATTTTATAAGATTTTATGTATTTATTTACCTAATTATAAATTTATATTGTTCTTTTTATTAATATGGCATATTATTTTCAAAAATGTCCTGTTCTTTTTAACCAACTGTGCATTCCTAGTATAAAAGTAACCTGATTCAACTATATAATATAACTTATTTATTCCTTGCTGGAGCCTCTTTGCTAGTATTTAATTTGAATATTTGGCATTAAGCTCCATTAGAGTTATTGATCTTCAGATTTTTAATTTTTAGACTATGGTTAATGCATTAAAAACTCTATTTGGATAAGAAAGGGACTGTGGTAGATACTATCTTTTCTTTCTATTTTAATAAACTTTTAATTCATATAAATTACTTACAATTTTAGTAATTATTACTTTACTTTGTGAACATATAATATTTTCAGATATAATTTTATCTGAAGAACCTGGGTTTCTTCAACCATACAACTTTGGGGAATTCATTTAGGTCCTCTTAATTTTCTTTTTGCCCATGAAATAAAGTTATTTAAATTCTCTATGATTTTGTTAATTGGATCCCTTTACATTTTCATAAATACTTATCCATTTAATCTATCAATTTCATTATAATTCAATTAGGCAAAATAACTTATAATTTTCTTTATTACTTTAATATTTTTATCCATTTTCCCCTCATTTTTAATAATGGTATTTTGGGTTTTTCCTAATTTATTATTGTATTTTTCTTAAATAATAATTTTCTACTTTTATTTATGAATTCAAATTTTATTTTTATTTTTCTTCCTATCTTGCTGATATGTTTGCTGATTAATGGTATTTCTATTTTTATATTTGAGTTTATAAATATTATTGATTTATATTCTAGTTTTTCTATTTATTTGCATGTACAATATATTGTTCTTTCTCCTTTTTTCTTTCTTCAAAGGGTTTGCATATATAATTTTTCTTTAATTATTACTCTGGCTAGGTGTTCATTCATCATTATGATTATCATCACAGTCCATTTTTCCTTTTCATCTTGTGATTTCTATAGCTGCTTTTAAAGATTAGATGAAAAATAAGAGATTTTGCTCCACCCCACCTATTAACCCTATGTGCATATTCATAGTTAAAATATCTTTCTTCTAAAGGATATATTGTTGGATCCACCTTTCTAATTTATTCTTTTATTCTCTTATTTTTAATGGTGAGTTCTCATTTATATTCATAGTTATGATTTGTTATTCATTTCCCTCCACCTTGTTCTCTAATATCTACATTTCTCTTTTGCTTACTTTGTCCTTTTTTAAAGTAAAAAAAAAATAGTATGATTTGATCGCCATTCTGATACTAAAATTTCTTTCTCTGGAGGAGAAAAGAATTCTTTTTCACAAGTCCTTCAGAATTATTCTGGATCATTGTGTTCCTTAAGAAAGCTAAGTCTTTCAAAACTGATTATTGCATAATATTGCTGTTCCTGGGTAAAATGTTTTAGTTCTATTTTCTTCACAATACAACAATTCACATAGGACTTTCCAGCTTTTTCTTAAATTATCCTGCCCATAATTTCTCATAGTGTAATAGTATTCTATTCTAATCATATGCCAAAATTTGTTAACCATTCCCCAACAAATGGACATCCCCTCAATTTTTAATTTTTTGCCACCACAAAAAGAGCTGCTATAAATATTTTTGTAGAAATAAGTCCTTTCTCCTTTTTTATGATCTCTTTGGGATATAGACCTACTAGTGGTATTATAGGATCAAAGGATATGCAAAGTTTTACAGCACTTTGGGCATCATTCCAAATTACTCTCTGGAATGACTAGATTAGTTCTCATCTTCACCAAAAATTTATTAATGTGACAATTTTCCTTTAATATTTATCACTTCCCTTTACTGTTATATTATACAGCCCAATAGATGTGAAATAGTATTTCAGAGTTGTTTTAATTCACATTTGTCTTTTGAAGATGATTTAGGATATTTTTATATTATTTTTGATAGCTTTGATTTCTTCATCTGAAAAATGCCTGTTCATATCTTTGGAACATTTATCACATGGGAAATTATTTGTATTCTTATAAATTTGACTCATTTCTATATATCTTTGAGAAATGAGGTCTTTAATAGAAAAACTTGCTGCGAACATCTCCCCATTTTTTTCATTCCCTTCTGATCTTGGTTACATTGGTTTTGTTTCTTTTTAAAAATTTTAATCACCATTTTTCTTCATGGTACTCTTTCTCAGTCTTTAATGGAGTAGCTGTGGGAGGGACCTGTGAACTGTTTATTCTTTCTAAAATGACTTCTTTTTTTTTTCAAACCCTTACCTTCCATCTTGGAGTCAATACTGTGTATTGGTTCCAAGGCAGAAGAGTGGTAAGGACTATTGTAAACCTCAAAATTTCTTAGACTTATAAATGTTGGAAATTTCACCATTGGGAAATTTCATACTTGGAAAATTTCTTAGTGATAGTCTATTGGAATGTGAACCCAATTGACAAGGGAGGTTCCTCCTCCTCCCTTCTTAAGATTACTTTAGGACAGAAACCTTTTGCTGAACAATGAAAAGGGCTTTGACCTATGCTTAAGCACAGAACAGGAATTTCTTTGAGTCATGATTGATTTTAGAATTGATACAATGGAGATACTTGGAATGACAGAACCAGGTCTTGGAAATTGCAATCTCCACCCTACTCAGTCCTAACAGGATTTAGGAAGGGCTGCAGCATAGATCAAAATTTAATTATTCCAATCTCTACCCTACTCAGGGTAACAGGATTTAGGAAGGGCTGTAGCAAAAGATCAAGATTTAATTATTTGAGAATATGACCTTCAACAGACATGTGCAAAGCCTCTGGGCGGTCCTGGGTTAAGCTAGAGCCACCATTGGCACAGGGAAAATTATGGACAGTGATTGGTAGATGTGAGAACTGAAGGGAGGGAACTTGGATTGTTTCCTTAAAGATAGAGGGGTCTGAGGACTGAGGGGTGGTTGGAGAGTTTTGGCTCTGAGTGGTTGGAGAGGTGCTCTGAGAAGCTTGCTCTGAAGGAAGCTGGAGGTGGAGGCCCTGAGACTGTTTCTCCATTTTGGTCACGTGAGTAATAGGGACTGATCTCCTTTCTTTGCCTCAGCTATCTAAGGGCTTGGGCCTTTTGGCCCAGCCTAAACAGAAGGGGTATTTAAGCCCTATTCCCTTCTCTCCCTTTTCTCTCTCCCTCTCTCTCTCTATCTCTAATTCCTTTCTTCCTCCTGTTTGTAATTACACTCTATAAAATCTTGACGGCTGACTTGAGTTTTCATTTAGGAATTACATAGCTGAATTCCTTGGCGACCTTAAATTAATATATATCAGTCTTTTAAAGTGATTTCCTTGTCACACTAGCCAATGGGGGTTAAGTGACTTGCCCAGGGTCACACAGCTAGGAAGTGTCTGAGGTCAAATTTGAACCTAGGACCTCCCATATCTAGGTCTGGCTCTCAATCCACTGAGATACCCAGCTGCCCCCTTAAATGACTTTTCTTACTGCACACAGAAAGTTGAAATCAAATATGGGATTGTCCTTTATGCTACTGTTCCTCTCCTAAAACTGAATTTATTTACTCCTCAAAAATCATCTCATTAGCTAAAAGGCCAATACTAAGTAGGAAATTAAACAATGTAATGCATGAGTTATTGGTATCCACTTTGTCATACAATAGTGAAATTACCATAGTGATCTACTTCTCTAGAAGATACTTAGGAAACATTCACACTGCAGAGTAGCTAGAGACAGGCATGCCAGAACATAAAGGAATAAGAGTGCATTTCCTGATTGAAGGCATCAGCATATTCTTTTAAACCATGAAAATCATGATTTTATCTGAGGTAATTTTATAAGAAACAATTAGTTCCATGAAAACAGTGAAATAAATTGAAGATCAGTCAAGGGATGTTATACGAGGTTTAGAGATTTTCAAAGAATTTTTCTTATTACATCAAACATTATAGTATTAAAACTTTATTGTGAAACATTGGGTTGGCCTAAAGGGGTTATACTCGTATAGTAAGTGATAGACAAAGTTCTGACCCTGATTCATGAATAAATTTATAGGATGTCTAGAACATTCTGTTTTAGAAGGGAGGAATATGCCTGTCATTTGGGGAACATTTGTATTTACATTAACAAAAAGAAATTTGGAGGTATATCATACCTGGTCCTTCAATGAGGCCAAATTGATGAAATGTTACAGTAGCATACCTATATTTCCTTTTACCCTCCCTGGTCTCTCCAACTACATTTTTCCCCTTTTTGCTTCAGTTATCTGATAATTGTCCCATTTTGTCATTTTATTTTGCCCATGTAGATGGGATCCTGGGTACCATGGCAATTGTGTAGCCTATTGTTTGCAGCACATGGATAATTGTTATACTGTGAACACCAATTTGTCGTATTGTGCCAAATGGCCATTCTTCCCAGGGGACATGATGATAGCTGTGATTCGCCACCATAGGGGGTGGGATGTTGCTTACGGCTAGAGTTCTGCCCGGTAATTCCCCCTCTACAAATAAGGCTATAGATAGTACATCCTAGAAGCCCTTCATTATAGCATTTGTTTTCTGCTTGTTAACATCATTTCACGCTAGATGGGCACTAGTGTAATTTTCCATTTTGTTTCATCAAATTAAGGGAAGAAAGGAGACTGTCTTGCAAGTCTTTCATTTTATAGACAGTTGGTCATTTCATTAACACTTTTCATATTCTTGTTTGTCATGATGACTGACGATAGTAAAAAGATTTTCTACCCATTAACATATGATAGAACAGCACTTTCTTTTCTTGTTTTTTTTATTTCCTTTATTTTTTTCTGTGAAGTATTGATCGTCCAGTGAGTACATTTATTAAAATGTAACCAGCATCTCTGGCACTTGCAAGTGGTGCACACTTTAACCGATTAAATAGTCATGAAGAAAGAAATCAATAGATCTTGGATTCCTTTGCTTTGGCTCCTGCCAACAAAGTGGCCACAGGAATTAGGAAAGAAATAAACCAAAGTGTTTATGTGAAGTAGTCAAAGCACACTGGGATATAAATAGATGTTACTATTATTGTTGGGCAGGATAGTAGAAGCATGTGGTCTTTTGACATCGACAAGATATAAGGTCTTTTAAGAGGATGTTCCCAATGTCATTAGGAATTCGTTCAGAATATCGAGAACATTACTGTGTCATAATAAGAAATGTTTAAGTTATGACTCTTTACTAATATTTAATGGCTATTATAATTTATTAAGCTTAGAAAAATAGTAATTAAAATTCCTTCATTTATGTTCTCATTCACTCATTCAATAAATAAATTTACTGAATGCCCACTAGAAATAAGCTGAAGGTAGGAGGCATAAATATCTTCCATATCCTCCTGATTTGATTTCCTGGAGTGAGAGAAAACAAAACTATTCTTTTTCTTACATGGTACAGTGTAAGAAATGTTTTAAGACCACTAAGATGTTCCCCTAAGTTTTCTTTTCTTTATGGTAAACTGTCCCATTTCTTTAAACTAGATGGCATAGTTTGTGGATCTATCTACTAGTACTGTTTTTCCACTTTTGAACATGCTTATATTCATCATATTCCACACAAAACAGAACTAGAAGTATCATTCAGATGTTGCTTGACTAGTCCAGGTCACAGCAAAGTTGTTATTTCCAATAATATTGAAAAAATGTAATTCTATAACTGAACACTAATATTAAATCAACTTTCTCAGCAGCAAATATATTGGTTTATATTAAATTCTAGTCTATCATGAAGGATATTTCTATGGTCAGTGTGGTAGAATGCAAAGAAATAAATGAAACAAACATTTTTCAAATACCTACTGCATCCAAGGTACTATGCCAAGCACTTTACAAATCTTATCTTACCTGATGCCCATAACAACATTAGAAGGTTGATGATATTACCATGCTCATTTTAATAGAAGTTAAGTCAATTGCCAGGGGTTAAAGTACAGTTGTCTGTCAGTAAATACTTGTTGAATAAATGGATGGATTTGAATTTTGAGTATTCCATCAGATGGTCAATCTATGCCACCATTTTTCTTGTGTAGAAAGACTTTAACTGATAGTTTAAAAACCTAGGCCTTTGTTCATCTCAGTCATTCTCTGTTTTGCTTGGGGAAAGCTACTAAGTAGCCCTCTCAATTTCCTTTCCTATAAAAATCAAAGAATACTGCTTATACTATGTGAATATTATATATTATTTTTATTGGCTAGGACAGAGTCTGTGCCTCCTTCTAAAGAATGGAGCTTGGTCCTATATCTGTAATCAGCAAATGAAGAAACAAAATTAAAAATCTATAAGCTAAATTTGCTGTTTTTTTTTTAAATATCTCTGTTATGAATAACTATGTCACCTTTTTCATGGTGGGTTTCTTTTTGGTTGCTTTCAGCTAAATGGGAACAAGAACCCAAACTTCCTTGCTAATTCTTTTAAGTGAAGATTTATTTTGATTTTGTTTGTAAAAATGAAGATAATTCCTTTCCCGTATAAAGCTTTCCTAAAAATCACCAACATATACTAATTACTCTCCTTCCTCAGCATACATAGTATTCACTGGTTCCTATTTTTGTGTTTTATAACATATTCTTATGTAATTGGTCTTCACAACACTGGAGGAATGTATTAACAAATGGGTTAATGTGTGACAGGTAGTCACATCCCAAACTATATTGAAATCTCTGCAGGAAGAGATGGTGGCACAAATTCTTTTATCCCTGATTGTATCTTCCATAGGGCTAGATATACTAATTTGTACATTAATATGAACTGAAAACCTAGTGATCAATTTCTGTAGATTCCCTTAAATACTTATCCAGATCCTACCATTATCTTTTCCCTCTCCAACCCTACTGATATTCCAGGTTGTACTTTTCTGGGATGACAGGTGTGAATTTTAGATTTTCTCCACCCTGATTAAATCTTTAAAATCCTAACAAACAGGAATGTCTACACCCCTACTTAAGGATTAAGTGTTGAGAAGGATGGCCTATAACAGAAATGTGCTATCAAATGACAAATCAGAAACAACTGATGGATCCCCTGGGCTGTCCTAAGTCAAGCTTAAGCTACCATTGGTACATGTGAGATGCAGGAAGTGATGTGAAAAATGGTCTATATATTTCTAGACACTTCCTCTTTCTGGACTCTTTTCGCAGAGAGGTGGTTCTCTTTTTGGCGAAGGCATAGAGCTCAGAGTCTCTCTCTCCGAGACACTGGGTTTAACTATTGATCTGGCTTGTGGCAGTGTTTTGGTGTCTTGGCTGGGTCAGGTGAGGTGCCTTCCCTGAGCTCTCCCAAAGTTTAGTCTGATTCCTTTTTTTTTTCCTTTACCTTTCCTAAAATGCTATCCTCCCAGGAGGCCCCTCATCTTGGAGGAGGACTCATGGCTGGATGTCCCTGAATTCCCCTTGGCTCCGGCTAGGCCAGAGAAATCTTATACCCTTTTCCCTCTCTCTTCTTCTTAATTCCTTCCCTCTATATTAATTAAACTACCATAAATTCCCAAACTGACTTCAGTATTTTTATTGGGATTGAATTAAATGCCTGGTGACCATAGTATATATTAGTTAAAAAAAAACAAAAAAACCTAAATTTACCCCTTACAAAGGTCTTCCAAGAAGCACTGCTTTCAGCTCTAGTTCACTTTTTCACTTAGCTGGTCAGTTTTTTGGAGGGACTGCCATTAGAAAGGAAGCTAAAGTACAGTGACCAGAACTTAATACTAAAAAAAGCACAAACTACATTGCATTACTATCAACTGCTTCCATTCCAATGCAAAATTTCTTCCTTAGAAATTTCAAGACCTGCACTCTAAGGCAAAGGGTTAGGGACCTCTGTCTACTGGCAAGAAAACCCAGTTCATCTTCTGCAGAGTATAGGTTGGTAATACTATAAAATATTCAGTCATTTTCAGAAAAAGCATCGTCAATTTTGTTTTTTATTGAAAAGATAATTGAGGAAGATATCAATGGTGGAATTAGAGAAAATTGCTAAATGATCAAAATCAAGGTACAATAATACATTTTTAGTGATTGACTTCCAAAAGAAAATATCACCAATAATGGAACCTAGGCAAAATTAAACAAAATGCAGTACTTAAAAAACAAATTTCCATATTCTTTGGATACTTCTCTCCCCCTCCTCAACTTTTAAGTGAAGGTTTATTAACTAGTTAGACAAGAACAAAGAGACTCATGGAGAAAAGAAAAGTACCAATTCCTGAAATCTGTGAAGATCTCATAAGCCAGAGATACTGAGAAACAAAACAAAAGGGAAAATAAAGTCATTAGGCTAGAAGAAGAAACTGAAGACACAAGGAATTTTGAGATAAAAGCAAAATATGTACAGAGAGAGGATCTTATCTGACTTCAACAGAGGAACAATGGAAACAGGCTGTTTCGCTTCAGGCATATAGTTGCTTTAGGGATGGAGACCAAGATAGGAAGACAGAGCAAAGGCTAGAAAAGATTTGGTTTTCTTTTATTCCTCTTCCCTCCAAAAATTTTCACTTTTCCCTGAAAGCATTTTTGAATTAAAGTTCAAGTTGTCTGTGTAGTCCTTATTGTATTCCATAAAAAGAGCAGAGTTCAGAATCTCATAATGCTGGCAGGTTATATAATCAGATTACATTACAGTATTGGACCATTATGTGCAGGACTTCTCATAGATATGGATGGCTGCACCAGACAGAAAGTTAAAATGAGGACAGTCATACAGTTAATTTCCAGAAATTACTAAGGCTGCAAATGTATTGGCCTGGGAAATTTGCATTGATTCTTCCCCTTTTCAGAAAAAAAAAATACCTTACATTAATGATTATTGCAAGTACCTCAGTAGTCATTACACTGATTTTTTCCCTCTCCTGTGCTTCATGAGGAGTACAATGATAAGCATATAATTATAACTGTAAACCTTTTTTTCAGAGAAGTGCACATGGAATGCAGGGAAGGACCAGTTTCACTTTAGGGGGTTCCATACTTGCCTGACTCATCACCTACACCCAATTAACCTGGGAAATCCATTATTTGGTGTCTCCAAAGGTATTAGAATGTGAACCCCTTGAAGGCAGGGACTGTTTTTGCCTTCATTCATGTCCTCAGGACTTAGCAATGTAACTAGCACATTAGTTCTTAAAGATTCATCATTGACTTACAAACCAACACTATTCTCAAGTATAGTGATTCACAAAACTCAAAGAAAAAAGTTTATTTATAGATGAATGACAGCAAATGAAACTCATTTGAGAGCTTAAAATAAAAAAAAAAAACAAATACACAATAGGCCCAGCATATAACCCTTCTCTGAGAGACATATATGCATAGCCTCAGTGATTTATAGACTATCAGTCAACAGTCAACAAACATTTATTAAGCACCCTCTATATGCCAGCCACTGTACTCAGACTAGTAGTGGATATTCTCCTAGCTCCACTTTTTTATATTTCTCTCCCATACATCACTAAGATTGAATAGCTCATGATAACTCTTTTTTTTTTGGGGGGGGGACTTCCCTACGAGGTTCATTGTACTGTTTTCAAGCAAATCTCTTCTCATCTTATTCTCTCTGCCTCTGTCTCTGTTTCTGTCTCTTTCTCTGTCTCTCTCTGTCTCTCCCTGTCTGTCTGTCTCTCTTTCTCTGTCTGTCTCATGTTCAATGTAGGTTCCAGAAGATGGAAAGATAATCCCTTCTGTCTTGGTTGTAATTATTGGTCCTCTTTAAAGAACTTCATGTATTTTTTTACCACAATCCAATGACCATTGCCTTTTCCATGTATCTCAGATAATGTTAGCTAAGATAGTGGTATCCATCTGGTTACTTTTCATGTGATCTTTTCATTTGAGAATCCAAATACACTCAGAATTTTGCTGGATTATCTGGAGTCCCAGAGATCCTTTGCATCTTACTAAAATACTGTGCTAAAGGAGAATACCCACCCTGTGTTGTGCTGTCAGTCAATTAAAAGAATGTATTAATTGCTTACTATAGTCTAGCCATACATATTGAGTGAGAATAAGAAGGAAGAGCACTACAGAGTTCCAATAGTCCCTGTCCTCAAGGTGTTCATATTTTAATGGCAAAAATATGTAAACTAATTAAAGACAAGATATACATACATAGGAAGCAGCTGAGTAGTTCAGTGGGTTGAGAACCAGGTCTAGAGACAGGAGCTCCTAGATTCAAATCTGGCCTCAGATGCTTCCTAGCTGTGTGACCCTGGGCAAGTCACTTAACCCCCCTTGCCTAGCCCTTACCACTCTTCTGTCTTAGTATTGGTTATATTACATAGTATTGGTTCTAAGACAGAAGGTGAGGGTTTAAAAAAGTCATACATACATATATGTATGCACATATTCAGTGAAGGGGTATGTATGTGTGTGTGCATGCATGTGTGTGTGTGTATGTAAGTCAAGGACCCCAATGAGCCCTCTGTACAACTATGTGATCTTCTTTCTTTCCAAAATTATATCCAATGAGAAGAAATCCGAAGTGTAATCACATTCATATCTTAATCCTAGTCTCTGCCTGATTCCTCCCATGGAAGCTCATTTCACTTTGAAATAGCTTAAAGTACCAGTGATATTTGAAAGAAAATTATCATGTCCCCTTATTATTTTTTCAGGCTAATTATCCCCAGTTCTTTTTACCAGTCTCTCTAATATTTTCAAATCCTATCTCAGAATTATCAAAATTTTCTAAGCATTTTTGAGGTTATCGATTTCTTTTCCATAGATGGTCCCCAGAAATGAAGATGTTCCTCCATTTGTCACTTGACTAAGTGAGAGTATACTAAGCCCCACCATCTCTACCCCAGTCTAGATGGAACTCCCATTGCATTCTAAATTAGAATGATCTTTTATGGTTCTTATAACAATCTAATGACTCATTTGGCTTGTAAATGACTAAGACCCTCAAGTCTTTTTCACAGAAATTACATTCTCATCATTCCTTCCCCCCTTTATATTTCTGAAGTTGATTTTTGTAACCCAGGTGTGGAACATTAGTTATACCTATTTAATTTCACTTCATTATATTTGGCTCATCATTCAAATTTTGTCAAGATATTTTCCAGATTTATATTCTGTCATTCCACATGTTAGCCATTTTGTCCAGCTTTTTCTCATCTACAATATTGGCAAACATGTCCTCAATAAGATCATCCAAGTCCATCATAAATATCTTAAACAACCCAGGACTCTGGAAATATCCCTGAATGGGTACAGTGATGAATTTCTTGTAAGTTGACATCAAATGACTTGTCTCTAGTAGTTCAGACAATTCTCAAGGTATCTAACTGTAGCATAACCTAGCCCACAATTCTCCCCTTTGTAGGCAAGTATCACAGAAAATAGTTGGTTGAAGGAAATCAAAGTACTCTGTGTCCATAGAAATTTTTTATCTGTTTCTTGTCAGTTGTCAAAAATGCAAATGATTTT
Organism: Monodelphis domestica; assembly: GCF_027887165.1. Taxonomy (NCBI): domain Eukaryota; kingdom Metazoa; phylum Chordata; class Mammalia; order Didelphimorphia; family Didelphidae; genus Monodelphis; species Monodelphis domestica. Next base: position 406,902,215 of record NC_077229.1, on the reverse strand, counting down.
GATTTTGATTGGCATCTTTTTTCTTCTTTTTTTTAACCCTTACCTTCTGTCTGAAAAAATGATACAAAGTATTGCTTTCCTTGCAAAAGAGCAGTAAAGTCTAGGCAACTGGAATCAAATGATTTGCCCAGGATCATATAGCTACAAATCCTCTGAAACCAGATTTTCACCTACAACCCCATTCCTCAGGTCTGGATTGCCCCCCACTGATCTCTACAGCTGCTGCCCAGGTAGTTTGATATTTTTTTCTTCATGAGTCTATGTTGTCATTTAGTGATCACTACATGCATTTCTATGATTTCAAAAATCATCCCTAAAGAAATTTATATATTAAATAATTATTTTATAAGGCCCTGTAGATAAAGTGCAAGGTCTACAATCAGGAAAAGCTGAATTTAAATTGGACCTCCTAACTTTTCTAACTGTGTGATCTTGATCAAGTCACTTACCCTCAGTTTTCCTCATTTCTTTTCATCTTTAAAATGAGGGTAATAATTTCTCTCAGGGTTTTTGTGAGGATCAAATCAGATGACTGTAAAGTGCTTAGCACAGTGTCCTCCCCATGGGAAGTTCTTAATAAATGCTTATGGATTGATTGAAATCAAGCTCAGTGAACTTCTATTTGCCAGCTCCTTTTTTTAAAAAATTAACATATTTGCTCTTTGTTAATTTTGTAGCTCCATTCTTTTATGATATCTTTCAAAGAGCAATGACATAGTTGGTATATGGTATATACAATGGTATATAGAACAATCATGGTATAGGTTTGGGTCTGCTGACTTGATTTGATTTGAATAACTCAATTAGAACTTTCTAGGACTTTACTTCCTAATAGGTGAAATGGGCATATTAATTTATCTACTATTATATCATAGCTTTGTTTTGAGATTTAAATAAGATAATGCATATAAAAAATAGACCCTGTTTTTAAGGAACTTACAATCAAGTTGGAGCTATAAGAATAACACACCTAGAAAAGAATCTTATAATACTAGACTGAATGAATGTTACAGATAATAGATCAGTAAAATTTTGAAGGAGAGAGAAAAATGTCTATAGAAAGGTAATTAGCTTTCTAGATTATACCATGCTCTTTGGAATTTTTATGCCTTTAAGTCATTCCATTTTCTTCACTTGAATTTTCTTCCCCACTTTTTTTGCTTAGATAAATCCTATCCATTATTCAAGACCCAAATTGGATCTCTCTTCTTTCAGGAAGGATTCTATATCTACTCTAGCTCCTAGTTGTTCTCTCCCATTTGTGAGCCTTGTAACTCATAATCTTTTCCACATGATTTACCATTCCCCTATGTATGTACCTTTTTCCCATTGTTCACCCTTACTAGTAACAACTCTTCAGTGATAGACAGCTAGTAAGCATGGTGAAAAGAGCATTAGACTTGCATACAGGAAAACTCATGTCCTAATCATGCCTCAGAAACTTACTATTTGGGAACCTTCAGCAAGTTATTTAATATCATTCTTCCTCATTTTCATCATCTGTAAAATTGTGGATAATGCACCTACATTAAAGGGCTCTTTTGAGACTCAAATAAAATAGGAGCTTTGCAAACCTTAAAATACTATTTAAATGCTAGCTAATGTTAATATTATTGCAGATTTTTTTTTTAATTTCCAAGGCAGGACTGAAAACAATTGAATACAGGGGCCATTGTCTTATTATTTTGCTCCATCTGTGAGAGGACTTAAGCAAAGTATGTTACATATTTTAGTCATTCAGGAACTACTTGCTGAGTGATATATTGAAATGGATTTTTAGCTGGGCCTTAGTTGAAAGAAAGGTAAAATTTAGAGATATGAAAGGGATGAGTAAGCACATTTTGGATGGAGGAAACGGTACAACCACCAACTTGTTTGAAGATCAGTGAGTCAACTACAAATAACCTGATTAGTTTCCAGGACAAAAAAGATAAGGAAAGAATTCTGAATAAATACCTAATTAAAACAAATAAACAAAATCCCAAATAACTGATTTAGTAAATGGTTGCTGCAATTTAGACCTGCCCTTACCCTTGTCAAACATGATTTGCCAGTCCATAGTCCAAAAATGTCAATGCTGACAGACAGCAGAGCCGAGACTTGCTTTTCCACCACTTAGATTTTAATAAAATTTCAGGCCATCTGCTGAAGCAGCCTTCTTTGCCTCTATTTTTTGGTCTGCCTCCAGATTCCTGAGAACACCCTGCCTGGGAATTAAATCCAAAGCATAATAGTTTCTGAAGTTCTATTCATCAATTTTCCTCAAAGTATGTTGAGGACAGCCTGGTTATTTTCCATCCTCAGACCTAATGCTCAGAGCAGCAAGCAAGTAGGATGCAATGAGGTCCCTTTGATTGCAGCTAGCATCTTATTTCGTAGCACCATGATATGTCCAATTTTTAACATAATGTTAAAGTCTTAACAGAGCTAGTGATAAAAGAAGGAATGGTAACACCAATAAACGTTCCATGCACTGAGGATGTGTTTGGTAGTTCTAACATGTATAACATTAAAATTTTATCAACAAATCAAGGAAGGGACATTTTGTACACAGAAATCAATTTACCTAGTGACTATGGGCAAGACTTGCTTGTAATTTATTTTGCCTATAAAAATACACTACTTTTAAACCCAATTCTGTTCCATCTTGCTGTGTACGAGAAGGGAGGAGTAAGGGAATTTAAACCATTAAGTATTTTCACATAAGGAAAGGCACTACCAGGGACTTTCTGCTATCTACAGGCTGCAAGAAAATTAATTAATGAAACGAAATAACTGAAATTCCATGAATTCAACTTTGCTGATAGTCTAGTCTTTGAGGTTGTCTACCAGGCTCTTCCTAAAAAAGCTGGCCTATGAGTAGGAGATATTGGGTGCCTACTGTTGACAGTCCTGCACTTGTCAGGACTATGGATTAAATGAAATATTTTGTGGAGTCAGTCTCTTCCCTTCTGTTACTTGAGGTCTACTTTGTTAGCCAAGACTTAGTGCATGAAGGAAATATCCAGTATGGGGTACTATACAATTAATTGTTCAAGAAGTAGGAGGGAATACAAACTCAGAACATGATCAACAGAGGTTGCTTAGAGGAAGTGGTACCTGAAGCTTATTGAGAAGGATGTAAATGTTATAGACCGTCTTGAGTGGTAAAAAGGAGGTCTCAGAGGCTATTCTCTACCATGCTAGTAGCACAAGTAAAGACTAAGAAGAGAGAGTAGGGCGCAGGAAACAAATTCCCTAGAGGTAATCATAAGTAGAATGGCTCCATCAGAGGGGTCAGATAGATACATACTATGTCAAATTAATATTTTAGAAGCTCAAATATGACTATTTCCTCATATTCTCTAGAAATTTCAGTGGCTCCACATTGGCTTTTGAATTAAATAACAGTTCTTCTGTCTGGCAATTAAAGCTCTCGTCATTCTGGCTCCAACCTGTCTTTCCAGGCTGATCACACCTTCTTACTTCTTGTCAGGTACCATATGATCCAATCAAATTCAGTTACTTGTCATTCTCCATACGATAAGTTCAATCTTCAGCCACTGCCTTAGAATTATTTTCCTCTTAGCCCTCAACTCACAGAATTCTTGGCTTCTTTCAGAACTTACATACCACCTACAGGAGATCTCTCATTTCCCCAGTTTTTAATGTTCTCTGTAATGGAGTTAATTTATATTTATTCCCTCTATTACGTATATAACTATGTAACTATATGTATATGTGTGTGTGTATGTATATATTTGCTTTCTCTTAATAAAATATAAGCTCCCTAAGGAAAGGACTTTTTTTGTTTTTTTGACTTTGCATTTTCCATGCCTACCACAGTTCCTATTTATAGTAGGGATTCAATAAATGTTTGTTTAGTTTTTTAACCCTTTCCTTCCATATTATAATTGATACAAAGTAGATATTCCAAGACAATAAAGATGTAAGACCTAGGCAACTGTGGTAATGTGACTTGCCCAGTGACACAGATATAGTTAACTTCTGAGGTCAAATTTGAACCCAGGACCTCTCACCTCTAGTTTTGCCTCTCTATCCACTAAGCCACCTAGCTGCCCCTAATAACTAATTTTGAATTGAATTGTATTGAGTGAAATTGAATTGCATTGAATTATAAAAAAAAAGAAAGTAGGTAAGCATGCTAGTAAGTACCTTGAGTACCAAGAAAAGGATAATTTGACCCAAGAGTTTTTCAAATATTTAATGGATTTATCAGTTTATTGAATTTGTCATTTTTAAATCCTAAACATACCTCCATTAATTCCATCAAAACATCCCAAATCATTTGTTTTTACAATTTTATAGCTTCTTTATTGTATTTATTGTAGAAGGTTCTACTTTTGGCTCAAGCAAGATCTTCATCCTCTGCCTCTTTCTTCATGTAAGTAAGCACTTATTCCATGCCTACTGTATTCAATGCCCACCATAAAACTGCAATGGATGTTATCAATTAACAGACAATTTATACTTTCTAAAGCAGTTCTGTGTTCCTTATTTTATTTCCTACTTTTGCCCAGAAATTTTTTATAAGAAGAAATATGTCCACAGAGGTCAAAAGGCTTGCTTAAGATTAGTCATTTAACTCAATAAGGTGTATAATTTGCAGATGCTTGAGAAGATTTGTTTGTGTGCCCTGAATAAAGAAAGAGAGAGGTAAAGCTCCAAGAATCCCATTTTGCTAGAACAAAAAGGTCCTAAATATAGAGTGAGATGAGACCCCTCCATTCCTGATAAGTTAGTAATATCTGAAAATAACTTAAGCAGTAAACATTGATCCACCAGGATTTGAAAAATAAGGCATTTTCTGGGTAGATTACAAATCCTATCCACCACACAAGAAGAGGGAAAGCAAATCTGTCTATATTGTGAACACAGCTGTGGCTCCGTAAGACCTGAAAAGGGCAGCTTCCAGCTGTGCAAAGCTCAGACCTGTTCCTCTGGGCTGGGCTCTACTTGTTAGACCTTCAGCCTGGGAGGTAGGAGGGGCTGCTACCACAGAGTACAGTCTGTTGAGTGCAGATGAGATATAGGAGTTGGATGACTGGCCAAGGGATGGGGCACTATTAATTGGGCAAATCTACACAGGAGTATGTGATCTGGCACAGGGCCTGGCAGGTGGAAGTCAGAATAGAAGACAATTGCTTCAGAACCCCAGTGTGGGTCTGATTGGAGTCTGCCTGACTTCAGATTTGGGCTGGGGCCCAAGGAACAGAGCCATACATCAAAGATGAAAAGTTTGCAAAGGGTGATTATGTCACAGTTTCTCTTTTCTACCTATTTGGCAATCTGGTCATCCAGAAGGGTTTTGACATGACAACTGTAGCTACCCTGTCTGTAGCAATGGGCATCACTGAATTTAAGACCAAAGGAATACTGCAAAGAATGACAAAGTAGCCATCATGTATTTCCTAAATCCCATCCTGTATTTTGTTTACATGGCACTAAATAACCTTCGAATGTTTTTTTTAATCAATTGGCTTTTTGGGAATTGTATAGATGTGGCTTTATTGCTTTTGTTCAGTTCATTTGGTCCTGTCCAATTTTTCATGATTCCATTTTTTTTTGGCAAAGATACTAGAGTGACTTGCCATTTCCTTCTCAAGCTCACTTTACAAATTAGGAAACTGAGGTGAACAGAATCAAGTGACTTGAACAGTCACATAGCTGCTAAGTGTCAAAGTCAGGATTTAAACTCACAAAGATGATTTTCCTGTTTCCAATTGCCCCTAGGCCTGGCTTCAGGGATTCCTAAAACATTGCAGTTGGGATAAGTACATTAAACAACTAGTGTTTATTGGGCATGTGTTGTGAGCTATCTACAAAATTGGAAGGACCAAATACATTAGCTTCCACTTTACCAAATCTTTTTTCACCCTACTTTTTCCTTTCTTTTTTCCCCATCTTTATGGAGTTTTAAGAAACTATATATTTTCTGAGTTGACCTGAATTAGGTGAGAAAAAATGAGACTTTAAAATGTAATTGTATACTCCTTCTGCCACTCCCAGAAAAGATAGGATCATAGACTTATAGCCTTGGAGTTGGAAGACACCTGAGATGTGAAACAGCTCAATTTCCTCATTTCATATATAGGGAAATGTGGCCTAAGTTGGTTAAGTGGTTTATTCAGTCTAGTAAGTGCCTGAGCAGGATTTGAATTCTTGTTTTCTTGACTCCAAGTCCACTTCTCTAGCCACAATCCCTCATTGCTTCTCAACCTCATATCCAGGGAATTCTCTAGGATTAGAACAAAATTATCCACTAGAATGTTCTCTAGTTAGTCTAATTCCAAAACTCCAGATTGGGTCAGAACCAAATTGATTTGGGGAAAATAGAATAAAACCACTTGGGTGAATTATCTTAAAACCAAGTAGCTATGTCTTCAACTTGCCATGGTGTGGCAATTTAGAGACTATATTAAGATACATAGGGATTGAGGTTGGATCTGTAATTTCATAGGTAATGAGATTTCTTGGGTGAAGAAACTTCATCTATCAATACAAGTCAGTTCCTTTTCTATAGCATATAGCCTTAAAGAATTGTCTAGAATAATGATATCAAAATCAATTGGAAAGAAATGCCTCTAAACAATATATCAGGAATCTTTGAGGTCACATAATTACTTAGAAAACTGCACCAAATTATCAATATTTGTTTGGATTTTTACTTACTTTATTAAATATTTCTCAATTACATTTTATTTGGATTTGGATCACACTTAGGGATGTTGAGGGCTATATGTAGCCCAAGTGTAGCAAGTTTGACTAATCAAGACTAGAATACTGAAATAATTTATTTCCTCAAGTTCACATAGCCCATAGGTAATAGAAATGCTATTTTAATTCTATTCCTCCTGGCTTTGTGGTCATTTTAATATTGTAGTATGCTTGTTTTCCCTATCTTAATATAGAGACAGACAGACAGATAGACAGATATATAAATATATATATATATACATATATATACATATAGGTAGATAGATAATAGATGGATATAAATATAGATATTTGGAGATATAGATATATAAATATAAAATTAGAGATCATTAGGTTAATCTAAATAGAGTTCCACATTTCTATTCATTATCTATTTTTCTATCTAGCTAGCTAGCTGTATATGTCTAGTGAGGTCTTCAGGATATTTCTGCTTGTTAATGACATTGTTGTGATTATACCAAGTCCCGCAAAATTCCAGAGCCCCCTAAGTAATCTATACGACTGCAAAACAATTTGCCCTGTTTTCACAGTAAAAATTAAGATAATGAAGAATGCTGGTTATCTTGACTCTCACATGCAGTTACATGGGAAGCCCTTAAAGTTCATACCTCAGCACCATATCCCTGAACAAGCACTGCAACAAAGAGTAGAGGAAGGTGCACTGAATTGTGGAAATTAGTTACCTTTTGGATATAATTCTTTTAATGACTCCCTATATTTTGTCCTGAAACTAAAGCTCATCCTTTAAAAACTAATAATAATCTATTGATCTATATGGTTTTAGTTATTGGAGTTTTATAGTCTGAAGTGGTGAAGTTGAAAATCACCAAAAGGCAATGAAGAGATACACAGTGTATATGAGTGAATCATAATTCATTTTACTAGATGAATAGTGTATAGGATGTCATGCAAGATATGTAACACCAAAATAAAAAAGTCAGATGGGGACAAAGAATAACTTGTAGATAGTCTTAATGTTTCCTCACTATCCATGCAATGCTAAGAGAATTGTGGGAAAGCTCCCAGTTGTGACTCCCCTGAATGCATAGAGTGACATGGAAGAGAGTCACACTGTCTGAGCAGGTATAGATATATTGTAATCTAAACAATTCATGGAAGTAAGCAAGCACATGGTATATCCCTCAAGAATTTGAGGATTGGAGTATCTGAAAAGTTTTGCCCTAGCTAGGATTTTTTGTCTTGAAAGAAAACATGTCATGCCTGTACCATTCAGGAGGCAGGAGTAGAAGAAAGCCAACAGTTGTGACATAGTCCAGATAAGAACGAAACAGTGAGAATGGAGATAAAAAGAGATAATGGGATGGCCACAGGCAGAAGCAAAAAGTCAAGTTTTAGCCAGGTTGAATAACCCAAGGCAGAAGATACTGACTGGTCTTGCAGAAACTGAACTTTTTTATTACATGTAGAAGCAAGATCCCAGCCAGTCTTTAGTAGTAACAAAGACACTTTAGCTATATATGACTCTTGTTCTCAGGTATGTTTTAAGGATGCTTTAAAAATGCACTGATATCAATCCACTGGAAGCTACAAAGTATTGGATATGGGATGAGAATAGAGAAACCATATCATAAAAGAATCTTTATTTTGATCTCGGGATACTTAACTTAGAGAATAGAAAGATTGGAAGGAAAGAACAGCTATCCCCAAATTTTTGAAATGTTTGAATGCTTCAAATAGTTGAGTCATTATACTATACTTGCTTTGTTTGGTCCTAACCACAGAATGATAGTAACTATGAGTAGAAATTATAAAAAATGCCTTGTGATATAAAGAAAAATTCTCTAACAATTGGAACTGTACCAAAGTGTTGTGAGTTATCCTAGGGACTAATGAATTTTCTGTTATTATAGATCTTCAGAAAGAAGTTAGATGACTTCTTTTTAGAAATAATGTTAAATCATTTTGTATTGGGTATGTTTTAGACTCTATGATCACTCATGTCCCTTATGGATCTGAGATTTTGCAATTATATGAAGATAAATATGCATGGATCAGAATTGGAGCAATCCTACTTTGTAGTCAGACTAGAAAATATAATACTTGGCCCAGGGCTCAGGTCTAGATTTCCAGGAATTTATGAAAAATCGATTAGCAAAATAGGTGAAATCTTAAATAAGGTACTAGGATAAATAGAAAGAACACAGGACAGGATTCGAAGTTTCAACACCCAGAGCTAATATGAGGTTTTGTCTCCATCCAGTCAGCTTCTGGTCCCTCAGAAAAGATCAAAACACTCAGAGAAGGCAACATGGGAGCAAGACAACAATTTACCTTTTCAGAACCCCACTTGAGGAGAAATCAGTTCTAATGGCACTTGGGTATTTCCACAAGGATGTATTTCCTTTCCCTTTAATTTAATATTCTTCCCAGAAGTTACTGGGCTTCCCAGAATATATTATTAAGAATTTCAGATACTCCAGCAGTAATTTCCAGTCACCACAGTCTCTGCTAACACTGTATTATTCAAATAACCGACTTGAAAATTAACAATGAGGCACTGGAGCTGAATTCTAAAAATGTTCTTAGGAGGAACTTTAACTGAGATTACAGTTGATGTATCAAACTATTTAAAAGCAATTGGGATAGGCAGTGAACCATTCTACCCACTGGCTCATGAATATCACAGATACCAAAGCCAGCGCTCAGGTGAGTTTTGTCCATGGCAATAACTGTAGGTCAAATGCTTCTCTGTAGTTTTTTGTTACAATTCATAATTTCAGGAATCCTCAGATCTGATGGTTTGCTAGCTGTGGAAAGAAGGCTAACAGTTTGGGGGAGGGGACAATAATGACACCAGAAATAATAGTTATTAACAAATAAAGATTTTCATGTTACTCGAGCAACAACTAATAGAAATATAATGAGACACGATTACAAAAGAACAGGAATATGCTATGACGTTGTTACAATATAATACATTTTTTATCATATTACTGATTTTTATGTCTTATCTCCAAAAAGGAATGCTAAACACTATGTGATTGAAAATCAGTAACAACTGAATGTCGCTTACATATTAAAATATGGAACTTGTAGTAGAATTCAATACAGAATCTTTTTTTTCCCCTGGCCCCACTGGTTTGAGCCTATTATGTAATCACTTGTCATTAAAATATGAATAGCCATTGTTGGCAAACACAAAGCAGTGCAGAGAGTTTCTGTTCTCTCCTTAGCTAGAAGGAAGAGTCTTATTCCTTTCTCAGCTGAGTAAGTGAACTCCACAATCACCACCACCACTGTCTACTCTACCTTGCTAGCACATGATGATGAAATGATCAGGGCTGCCCTAGAGACAGTGAGATACTGGTGAGCAAAATCACAGGGACCTTTTGTCACTTCACACTAACCCAGAGAAAATCTGGTAAAAAGGAACAACAAAAATAGCCTTCAAGAAAAAGGGGGAGAAAAGGTACGTGTTATACGAGAGGGCTATTTATTTCAATAGGAGTAAGGGAAAGGTGTTTTAGTTTTTTCTTGTTGCTATTTGTTGTTTTTGTTCATTTTTGCCAAGTACTCAGATCATGTTGTGTCAAATTAGCACTAATGGTGAAGGACAAGAACTTTATATGAGCACTTCAGATATTTTTCAGTATTACTCTTTCATTCCCTTCTTTCTCCCAATTCTCTAATTCAAGCCATAGTTCTAGCTCTTTGGATCTTACAACACTCTAAACTATCCTCAGGTGGCAGAGATGAGGTCTGGAATGGTCTCATCCCTCCCAACTCCTAATTTAGTATTCTATAGAATATAAATAATAAATAAATATATACATGCACATCTATACATGCTTACATGTATACCTACATATATGCATGCATACATACATACTTGCATACATACGAATATGAACTTGGTGGAAGGAATACTGTGTCAGAACTAAATTAAGAGTGTATCCTTTTGTTCTTGTGGGAAAGGTTGGTACAATCCTTCTTTTTTAAAGTAAAGGCCCTTCTGTATTATCTAATTGATATTTTAGGGGTTAAATGGACCCCCAGGGGCTAGTTCCTGGTGACTAAAAATTCAGAGAAAACAGTCACTGGGGATCAAACTGGGAAGAAACCACCCAAATTCTTAAGAGTATCCTAGAAACCTAAGGGGCGACATTTAGTGTGCTCACTCCAAGAGTCTGGTCCTTATAATTTTACAGCATTCATTTCAAATGCTTTTTAGGTTTATATACATTTCCCTCCTTTTTAATACTGTTGTCACTGAAACTTGGTACAGATCTATATACATACAAGAATGTACAGAATGATGTTATATAATATATTTATAATATATAACTATGTATGTGTCATTGTGTGGATGCATTTATGTTTATTCCTATTTGAGTGACTTTTTTAAAAAATGAAGCTTCAAGGCAGGAAGTACATCCAGATTTCCTTACTTCATGTAGAGTGTACTAGCTAGGCGGGGTGTTGTGACAGAGGCTGTGGGCAAGGTGAGTGAGAAAATCCCATGGTTTAGGAGCAGGTACTTTCCTGAGTGATTGCCATATGACAGAATATGAGTGAGCATCAGAAAAGAGAAGGATTCAGGGAGCAGTCACCATACACAGCATCTCCAAAGCACATACACAGTATGTTTCTCTCTGAAACTGCCATCAATTATGGTGAAAAATGAAGCATTAATTGGCACTTCCCACAGCAGTCTAACCCTCTCTCTTTAAGATCTGTGGTTCAACACACTGAGTAGGCTAGGAGGGGAATAAGAGAAGCCAGATGGAGTGTGAGCCCCCACCAGGGGCCAAAATGAACCTCAGGAAAGGAGGATTCACCTAAGCAAAAGAAGAAAAATCTGGAAACTGTTCCTAAAGCAATATCTGCAGCCTCAAAACTAAAATAAAGTTTTGGGAGATAATTCTTTTTTTTCCCAATCTTGTTAGGCTAATACACTCAGTTGCTGGAATCTAGTTGAACTCAGACACAATTTTTATGTGTGTGTGAGTATGTGTGATAAACAAACATATTAAGTACCTACTAAAATGGAAAGTATTATATTAGGTTTTATTTACATACATATACATACACACATATATATGGAGAGAGAGAGAGAGAGACTATATGAATAATAGTAGGACTCAAGATTGCTGCTTTGGCTGATTCCACAAACACAAAAAGTACAACTACTACTACATGGGTGCCTCTTTCCTCTTCCTCACTTCCAATTCCTTTCATGAAATAAATAATGCCCTTCCATCTTATATCTGCCTCCTATTTCTGTATTCTTTATTTCTCCTTTACTCCTTTATATTTTCCTTTTTTTTCTTCAGTGATGTGAGGAATTTTATACGTATCACCAATTAATTGCAGACTTCCTTTTGAGGAGAGGTTATAGAGGAAATAGATCATATTGTGTTTCCTTTAAACTATATTTTTACCATTTCTTGGCAGTGCTAGCTCTCAGAAATGGCTTCATTGCTTCTCCAATGAAAGATATTTAATGTTTGAGTTGAATTTCTGTTTATACATGAACACACATGTGGATATATGTTTATTCATTTATACATGTGTGTATGTATATATTCCTTAAGAGATTTTTGTTTTATTTTCGTGTATTCAATTTATGCCCACTCCCATACCTCTAACTATCTGTTCCCCCATATGTATAAAAAGGCAATGTGATACAAATAAGAGTACTGGCCTCTTGGTAACAAATGCTTCATCTCAAATCTAATACTAGCTGTGCAATCATGGCAATTAATAAATTAAGTGACTTTGTAAAAATGATTGATTAGGTATTCATTATGTTCCAATCACTGTGCTAAGTTCTGAAATATAAATATAAAAGGGAAATAATACTGGCTTTCAAGAAGCTTATAGTTTAATAAAAGTAAATAGTATATGTAGTATAATGGTTATCCAGGTAAGATATTTTGATTTCAGAGGTGACAGAGATAATGAGTGGAGTTATCAAGTAGTTGATCAGGCAATACTTTCCAGTAGCAATGGCATTATTGATTTCATTTAATATCCTAAGCTGGAAAGTAGTGAAAGCTGGGAAGGGGAAAAAAGAGGTATACACACAATTTGTATTAAGTAATTATCTGGGGGACCTCCAACCCACTCCAATCCCAATCACAACAATAAGTAGCCATAAGAGTCATAGAATCATGTGTTTTATATTATTTGTTTTAATTTATTTTCCTTTTAAAATTTGGAACATTTTTTTAATGGTTACATGATCATGATTCCCCCTTGCCCTACTCTTTCCTCCCTCTCCCAGAGCTGACAAGTAATTCCACTGGGTTATACATATATCATGTTCAAAACCTATTTCCATGTTATTCATATTTGCAAAAGAGTGATATTTTAGCATCAAAACCCTAATCGTATCCATATTAAACTAAATGATCAATCATATGTTTTTCTTCTGCGTTTCTGCTCCCACAGTTCTTTCTCTGGATGTAGATAGAGGTTTTTTTTTTTTCCTCATAAGTTTCTCTGTATTGTTCTGGGTCATTGAATTGCTGCTAGTGGAAAAGTCTATTACATTTGATTGTGTGGTAATGTATCACTCTCTGTGAATAATGTTCTCCTGGTTCTGCTCCTTTCACTCTGCATCAGTTCCTGTAGGTCTTTCCAGTTCACATGAAATACCTTCAGCTCATTATTCCTTTCAGCACAATAATATCCCATCACCATTAGATACCACATTTTATTTCGCCATTCCCCAATCAATGGACACCCCCTCTATCCCAGTTTTTTGCCATCACAAAGAGCATGACTATAAATATTTTTGTATGTCTTTTTTTTCTTATTGTCTTTTTGGAGTACAAACCCACTCAATATTGGTATGGCTGGGTCAAAATGTAGGCATTCTTTTAAAGCCCTTCGGGCATGGTTCCAAATTGCACTCCACAATAGTTGGACCAATTCATAACTCTACCAGCAGTTGTATTATTTTTTCACTTTTGCCACATCCCCTCTAACATTTATCACTTTCCTTTTCTGCCATATTGGTCAGTCTGTTAAATGTAAGGTGTTACCTCAGTTTTTTTTTAAAATTGCATTTCTATAATCAGGAGGGATTTAAAAAACTTTTTCATGTGATTATTGATAGTTTTGAGAATCATGTGTTTTAATGTGCTAACGTGGAAGAGATTATTGACTGACAAAAGTCAGGGAATGTGACATATGGGAATGAAAATGAAGCCTTGGACCAACAGAAGGATCCATAGGAAAGGGCTAAAGTTTGTGGGCTCTCTCTGACATTCCTTTGGGCTTGTGGAAGAACCTTCTCTTAGCCATTCAGGAAGCCATTTCTGGCAATGCAGAAGAAAAGATGAATATTCAAAAAGCTGGGTATTTTATCCTCACTGCATAAAATTCTTGGTTCTTTGGTAACAGCTCCTTCTGGTTCTCTCCCTCCCAGTTAGTTGGCTTACATATACAGCCTAATGATCATGGGGTTTCAAGGTTTTTGTTTTTTTGTTTATAGGGTTTTTGTTTTTAACAGGGAAATTTTTTTTTCTGAATCCCTGGAGATTTCTATAAATAATGGGCAGAAAAACTTGTGAAAAGCACAATATAAGGAACATGGGGTTTGGTATCATGGGAACCATGTCAAAATTCTTCCTCTGTCCCTTCCCACCATGGCCCAAGTTTACTCATCTCTAAAATAAAGGGGCTGGATTAAATGAATTTCCATATTACTTTTCCCTCTCAAGCTATGATGTAGTGCTGCATGGATCCTAGGAAGGGCAAAATAAGGCAGCAGACTGAAAAGGCTTCCAGAAATCTCTCACTGGTCTTTACTGTAAAACACTTTGGCTAACTTTAATTTCCTGGGATTAACTTGGAGATAGGGGAAGGGAGGGTCAGAAAAAAAGAACTTTTGGGGGGTTTGTTAATTTTGGGGGGTGATTTGCTTTTCTAAAAAGATTCTGTCCAAGTGTTCATATGTCTTTTCTTCCAGTGTAGTCCTGAGCAATCTGGCTGGTCTGATGTAGTGCTTCGTGATTCTGCTTTAACCTCCCTCTCTCTGCCCTGCACGTTACAGTTTATTATGAGGGAGAAAGATAACCCATTTCCAATCCATCTATCCCAATCCCATACACAGCCAAGGCAATAACAATTATCTCCGTCTTTACATTTTCTCCCATCTTTGGCTAGTTCTTGTACAGTAATGAATTGTAACAGCTACTTCTTGCCGACTTCTCTCCCATATAATTAATGTCCTAAGATATTCTATTTACTGGTGAAGCAGTTTGAATCAAGAAGTGATTACTTTTAGAGTAAACAGAGCCGCTAAACCCTCTCCACAAACAAAGCCGACAGCAGTTTTATTTTTTAAAATAATCAAATCGAAATCCTGAAAAACCTTCAAGTTTAGGGTTTTCTTATTTATTGTGATTTTCTGTGTGAATTGTATACTAATATTTTGGATATGAGATAGAATAGGAGACAGGTAGGTAGACAGACAGAAAGAGAGACATGTAGATATAGATAGTAGTTTTTACATAATAGATAGCAGATAATTATGATATTTTTACATTTCCTTGGCTGGCCTAGCCACAAGCCTGAATGGTTGAGAGAGAAATCATCACAGAGAACAAGTAATTTGCCTAAGGACACAGGCTAAGACTGGGCTAATACCAGAGCTAGAAACTGAGGCTTTTTGAACCTTGCTAAAGTTCAAAAAGATAGTCAAAATATAAAATCCTCAAATTACTGAATGGGAAACCTAAGAAAAAGGAAGTGGTGCTGCCAATCATCACTTGGTATGGATATGGATCAATTAATAAGTAGGAATATGCCCTTCAAAATTTCTCTCACTTGTGTTTCTTCCATATTTTCCCCAGGGCTTTCTTGTCTAAGCCTTCATCATCTCAGGCTTTGATAACTAGTGCAGCTATCTAACTGGACTCTATATTGATATTATCTTCTATAATTTATCAAATGCAGAGCACTATATTAATCCTTAATTGTTCTGAAGTATCATGGTCCTCAACTGCTCAGTAGATTCCAGTGCCTCTTCATTGTCCATTGGAAAAAGCCCAAAGTCTCATCTCATTATTAGAGCCATGACAATCTGCCACCACTCTCCCAAACAGCCCATTTCTCTCTGATACAAACTCTGCATTCTAATTAGACTAGTTTCCTCATGATCCTTATACACACTTAATTCATTCCTAAATCAAGCCTTATATATACTCTTACTATCTAGAATGCCTTGACATTTAATTCTTTTCTTATATAAAAAAATTATAAAACATCCTTTCATGTTTAGATAAAATCCCACCTGTATTAGAAGCTTCTCCTTATAATACTACCTATATAGATCTCTCTTTTTATAATATTATCTAGGATTTACTATTGACTTTGTGGCATGGATAATTAATATTTCCTCCATTTATGAATTCAATACTTTAGTATATTCTTAACATTTTTGTGTGACTGAATCTTGTCTCTCTATCTGTCACAAGTTTCTATCTCCCATAGCATCTATCTAAATAAATTAATGACTTTTAATTAACCCTCTGAAATATGTACAGCACACTGTAAATGATACACATTAGGAGACATAAATGAGATGGATCACATATGACCCCAGCCCTCAGGAAAGTAGTTGGGGAAAGAGGACTCAGGAAAGTAGTTGGGGAAAGAGGACTCCTGAGCTTCATGAAATAAACAGAGGTCAATAAAGCTATGTATCATATGAACGGTATAGACAGGAAAGTCTAAAAACCTTCAGAGGAGGAAAAGTATGATGAGTTGAAATAATTAGGAGAGAAATCATGGAAGTGGTGAGTTTTCATTACTACTTTGAAAGGTAGACATGAAAGGCTTAGGCAGAATTTTGAAAAAAGGTGATAGAAAAAGCAACAAGAGCATGACATAGGTATAGAAATAAGTCACCTTCTTTGTATTATTTCCAAAACCTTCAAAGTCAACAGTTAGAAGTAATTAAACTAATTTATAAGGCCCTGACAAATACATTCTATTGCAAGAGCATTGAAATGGTTTGAAAACTTGAATATTTGAATGTCAATATGACATTCCAATATGATTATTTCTTTGGGGGAGGGCAGTGAATAATGATAGATCCAAATTCATTCAGAGCCAAATTAGGGAAATAGCTGGGGTTATACATGGGATATCTTATTAGAAGACCATGACTGGGATCCTCCTGCCAAAATAATACCCATACAATTTTCTTATGTGAGACTTAACTTTGTTCTGAAGAAACGAAGGAATAATCCACCCTATAGGGATTAAGATTTGTCTATACTGAGGATACTATTCAAGAAGATCTGAAAAATGTTAGCTTTTTTCCCCAGAGGAAGTACTAGCCAAGTTAGTTACCATAGGTAGCCATCACTGAATCATTCTAAAGGGTGTCCAAACTATTCATTTCTTTTTGTGCGATAGAGATTTAAGGTTTATTGAAATACATCCATACATCCATACATATATACATATATATATATATATATGTATCTACACAGAGAGAAGGAAAGAGAGACAGATAAAGATGGTTTACTGATATACATTTAGGTGTTCGAGAATTACTGTCTATTTGCTGATGTAAACATTATTTCTTTTATGAATGATTGACTTAGGAGATTTCATAAGGTCACAATGGTATAGCTTGATGAAAGCAAGACGAAGGTTTTACCAAGGGAGAAAAATGGTTTGGAATAGAATCTGGCCTCAGAAATAATTAGACTGAACGGGATACAAGAAGCTTGCCTTAGTAACAGCAAAGTTATAATAAGTGAGACCTCAGGTTGAGAGGAAAAAGTGAAATTACATTTCCCTTCCTCTTCACATTTTTGGTTGCCTTGACCAAAGCACCAGGAATAACTCAGTATCACTTACTGCCAACTTGAGGTGATCTGATAAGGGATTGATTTGACCTAAATGAAGACCCTTTTTTCCCAGCCTCAGTAGTGTCAGAGGTCACATTGATTTCTTTATGGGCATGTCAAATAAACCAGAAACACTTCTGCAGGGGAAAGAGTGGCCCCAAGTTGAAACACTAATATTGGGAATCAGAGAACAACTCACAATCTTCCAGGACAAGATTAATGACCAGGGACAAACTGGCTAACAAGCAACTGAAGATACAGCCAAAAACATCAGCCAGAGGAGAGGGGAATCAAAAGCTGAGGGTGCTAAACACCATGCCATATCAAGGTCTAACAGTATTTCTAGGTGTGGAGGTCTCAGTACACCTCTGAGTATCAGCATCAGAGACTAAATGCATGATGATGATTTTGCAGGCAATCAAATCCCCTAATATGGCCATTCCTGAACGATAAAACAAAGAGAATCAGACCTATGTCTTATGTATACATAAATATGAATATTTTAAATGGTTAACAATTTTTAACCCTTATCTTCATAGAATTAATACTGAGTATATATAAGTTTCAAGGGACAAGAGTGGGAAAAGCTAGGTAATTGGATTAAGTGACTTGTCCAGGATCACACAGCTAGGAAGTGTCTGAGGCCACATTTTAATCCAGGATCTTTTATCTCCAGGTCTGGTGGCCTAGCAACTGAGCCATTTAGCTGCCCCTAGTTAACAATTTTCAAAAGCTATACTATCATTTGGAGTTATATATGTGTCAAGGAAAGACTAATAATAGAAATGAATGAGAAATCCTACACTTAGGTTAAAAAATAAAACCATAGTACAAATAGAGAAGAAAAGTATTAAGAAAGTTATTTATGTAAAGGGAAATAAAAGGTCTATGAGCACTAGTAGATGACAAACTCAATAGGAAGTCCAGGGCTGCCATGGTGAACAAAGGAGCTAATGCAAATTTAGGTTGCATAATAAAGTTATAAAGACCACAGACAAGGGAGGTGATAATTTTATTGCACTTTGCCTTGGTTGAACCATTTCTAGCATGATTTGTTCTTGGTAATAAATTACAGAAATGACCTTTACAAATGAAATATGTCCAGAAACAGAAATCAGGATGCTGAGAAGACTTAAAATTGTTCGATATGAAAATTGATTTAATAAACTAGTGATATATTATCCTGCAGAAAATCAGGTTCAGTGATAATACAATAGCACTCTTCAGGTATTTGAATAATAATCATGTGGAAGATGGAAGAATAGAAGTACTCCATTCTCTGGCCCAGGGGAAATAATTGTTACAACTTATAGAGAAGTAATTTGGGGCTTTACAAACTTACTAATTATTAGAGTGATTCAGAAATGGAATGTGCTTCTTTGGAAAGCAGAAAGCTTCCTGTCCTTGAATTTCCAGATGACCATGTGATAGGGATGTTGTAAGCAGCTTTTATAACTTGGGTGAAAGGTAGATATATTTTTCTTAATGTCAACAACTTTGTGAAGATGATATTTGGCTTCCTAATTAAAAGGGAGGAAATATGATTTAGAGTAATCTTTTATATGCTTCTTAATTATTTGTAAGTCTTTATTAACCGATATTTTGTCATATCCATCATTACCTTCTTCACTGGGGGAATATAATTAATTGGAGTGTGAATGGTGAAGGACCTAGACTCTATGTCATGTAAAGATAAGTTAAAGAAACTAGATATATTTAGCATAGAGAAGAAAAATACTTTGGATGGTGACATGACCACACTTCTTTAAGACTATTTCAACTCTGTTTCTACAGGAACACATGTGATAACCAGTGGAATCGTGCATGGGCTATGGGAGAGGGAGGGGTGGGAGTGGGGAGGAAAAGAAAATGATATTTGTTTCCAGTGAATAATGTTTGGAAATGACCAAATAAAATAATGTTAAAAAAAAGAGTACTTCAACTCTGTTTCTGTCTAGAGTATAGAGCAATGATGGTGAACCTGACAAACTGAGTGCCCAAAGTGAACCCTCACATCTCATGTGAGCTGCCCCCTTCCTCAGACAGGGGAGGTAGGAAGCACTCTCATTGAACTGCTGGGAAGAGGGCAAATGATGTGAAAAAATGTCCTCAGGAACTGTGAAGATGGGGAGGGGAGCAGCTCCCTCTGGTATGTATGTTAAAGGTTTGCCAACACAGGATTAGGGCAAGAAGTAAATGTTGGAAATTGCAAATAAGTAGTTTTTAAGTAAGTAACAGGGGAAAAAAAGAAAGAAAAACAATTTAGTGATTACAGATGCTCAAAAGTAAAATTAGGCAAAATCAGGTGGTGGATTGTCTCTTAATGAAGGTCTTTAAGAAGAACCTAGATGATCACTTGCCATCTAAGTACTAATGGAATTTCTATTCATGGACCTCTACTGATGGTACCTTTTAACTCTCAAATTTAGTAATGCTATAATTCATTGGATGGGATCCATGGAATCTCTATAGAGAGCTTATGGAAACATACACAAAAAGGTATCAAGGATGAGAGAATATTAATGAGTTGTGTGATATAAATGGGTTGAGGAATATCAATGTGAAGGAGGCCACAGATTAAATGATCATAGTTTTAGAGCTATAAGGAACCTAGGAGGATAATCCAGTATACCACCATCCTGGTTGTTTTATAATGCACAAGAAAACTGAGGCTCAGCATAGATAACAAGTATGCAATAAGTCACACAAGTAGCAAAGCCAGGGTTCATAATCAGGTCTTCTGAATTCATATGAGTTACTCTTCCCACTCAGCTAAGATCCATTGAATTAACATGAAGTAATGTAATTTGTGATTGAGTAACATTCAGATTCAGGTAAAATTATAAAGGTAAGCATTTGATACACAAGGAATTAGTTGGAGAAGGAGTCATATGATCTTAAAGACATTTTATTCAAAATATAGAACATACATCCTTGTAGTAGATATAGAAAAAAAAACTAATAGTAGAGAATCATGGTAGGACATAAAATAGAAAAAAGATATGCCAATTCAAAATCCTTAAAAAGCTCTACATATTCATGCAGAAGTTTGTTTTCCTTAGTCTTGATATTGCCCTTGATAAATACTTTATGTTATCATCCAATGGAATCAACTGATACAAAAGTGATGAAGCATATATGTCCTGTTAATCTCACTATACCATCAAAAGGGATCTATTTGAGAATAAAGGATGGTAATCTTTTCCTTCTGTTCACACATTACTCAAGTATCTGTGTTTTCCTAGAATTCATAATGAAAATATCATATCCTTTCCAGCAGAAGACAACTTCGAAGGTAGAGAGAGAAGGTCTCTTTCACAGGGATGAGAGGGTATATAATAAGGATGCAAAACCAAAGGCTATCCTCTCCCCCAACTGCCAAAGGTTCTGAACACTGGCACTGGCCACCAGTGAGACCCTAAGACTCTGCCTAAGACAATAGCATAACATCCCACGCCCACCACTGAAAGTTCCAAGTCGAGTGCAACCCCACAATATACCTGGATGGTGAAAGCGTGCAGCGTGGCTAATGATGAGGCCCTAAGCCCCAGTGTCACTGGCTGAATCAGCTGTAGGAAGTAGCTTCCAGAGCTCTCAGCCCACAGGCCATAATACCACGTTGGAAGAAATGAAACTTTCAGACACCCAGAACTAGATCTGAGGGTAGTAGCAAGAAATTTAAGTTCAAGAGAGTGCCATCTCTACCTTGAGAACAGAGTCCACCTTTAAGAGAAAAAAAAAGTCATGAAAATTTCATATCTCCAGATAACATATTTCACATACTACCTTTTTTTGCTAACCAAATGGGCCATGTGCCCAGTTCTTTTAAACAAAGAATGCCTCATGATTCATAATTTGCACAAGTCCTGGTTGTCATTGTAATGTTTATTGAATACTCACTATGAGCACAATCTTATTCTGGGAATTGTAGAGAAACTAGAAGTATGAGTGAATTTTATTGAAATTTAAAGAAGTTTTCAATGAAACAAGGAGATAGGATCTGACTATATGTGATAGATAACACTTGATTATATACTGTCATATTTGGCTGTCTAGTAGTTTCATGTGTATGGTTCAAAAAAACAAAAATAAAAAACAACGGAATTCCCATAATTATATTAGGTTTGCTATAAACAGTACACATTTATATACCTATTCTACTCTGTTTCACTGCAGCAAAATATAAGATTGTTTTGGCTGAAATTCTTCTTGTCCTCTATGCTTGAGAATCCGAATTAATTCAACCTTCAAGGATGAATGACCAAAATCCTTAGGATCTACTACTTTTCTAGATGGGCATCTAAATACATTAATGAAGATAAAGAGGGTAAAAGTAAATAGTCAACTTCAGACAACTCAGAGTTTGGAGGCATTATTGAGATAAATGGTAGAATGAGCTTTTGTTCTATCAGGATAAAATCATATGAGCCAGTTCTGAAATCTATTCTTTCACTGGAGAACACAGAATAATTATTTTTGCTTCTGTAGGGAAACCAGAATTCTAGAAGGTGGGGAGGAAAGAAGATGTCTGGGTAAAACTTGTCCCAAAATTTTCAGCAAATTGATGAACATTTTATCCCTATCACCAGACAAACTTTGCCTATGAGGGTTGTCACTGATACTTGATTCCAAGAAATTGGTTATTTAGCATTAGAGATCCTACTAGAAAAGATCTAGAATGTTAATCAATTTAGCTCCCTCACAAAAAAAAAAGACAAGGGAATTGAAAATTTTAAAAACTTTCTTGACTTTATCTCTTCATCTATACAAACTCAACAACTCTCATTAAAGTCCCAGTCAGAATTCCAGTGTCCCATTAAGCCTTCCTTCTTCAACTGTCCCACTCTTCAATGATTACTGCATCCCTTAATGGCTTGCAGTTTCACTCAGCTAAGACTAGAAGAACTAACTTATCTCTAAAGAGAAAGAGTTTAAATTTCTAAAGTCCCTCTCAGCTCTGATTTTATTATTTTATATATGAAAGAGAGCCCTTGAAAACCATTCCAATAAAATCATATTTTTGTCTAGTGACTATATATTAAAACATGTCATATGTCAACAAGTAAACTGTCCAGGACAGTATGAATATGGAAAATGAAACCATCTCATCTAAAATGTTTGAGCTTTGACAGGGTGAGAAATTACAATACCAAGGAATATATGCTGTGGAATCTGGACCTCTGTTAGTCTAATTAATACTAATATTCTAGGCCCCATCCCCATGATGGGAGGAAGGGTGGAGAGGGTATTCAAAGATAATTTTATTGCAGAATATCAGTTGTACATCCTAGAAATATGTTTCTCTTTTAAAGGGTGTTTCTCAATATTTTATTTTTACTAGATGTAAAGTATATGAAGAAATAACCTGGCTAGGACCAATGCCACTGATGATCTCCCTGTAGTATTGTGTCTTAGAAAGCAAACTCTTCTTTTTGTCAGGAGAGTAGATTTGATTCCAGGATATGATAACTATTATTATTTTTATTTTAATAACTAAATTTTTTCAAAGAAAATGACAGAGGTCTAGATAGAAACAAAGGAATATTTAAATCTGTTGTAAAAATTAATTCCCCAGTGTTCCTCACACATGAAACTCTATTTCTCATATTCATAACTTTGCAAAGATTGTTTCACATTCCTGATATCCATTCTCTCCTCATATTTGCCTCTTAGAAAAATTTCCCCACTCATTTCCTTCAAAATTCAATTAAAGAATTAGCTTCTATGTATGGCAATTCTGATTTCTTTCAGCTTTTAGTGTTTTTCTCTGTGTCAATCCCCAAGTATTTATTTTGTCTGAATTTCTTACAAATACTTTTCTATATACATGTGGTCTCCCCATGCCTGATAATTCTACCAGATATAAGTTCTTTCAGGTTAGGATTTTTTTTATTGGCTTTACATGCCCAATTCAGTTCCTGGAACATTCATCATTTAATAAATGCCTGATTGACTCATTAAATCATGAATTCCCTAATAAATGGTCACATGATGGAGTGAGAATGAATCAACATGGGCAGAATGAGTTGAGCTAAAATGGATTCCATGGGTATGAATGAACTAGAAAGAGTTTACTATTGAAATGTAAAATGTAGAAGGCATTTGCTTTTAATTTCTTGACAAATGTGAAGGCATATAATTCATGCCTGAATTTTGAACCATTTAATATTTTTGTTTTTGTTTTTATTTTTTGTGGAGAGGAAGGAGTCATCTTTCTGTCAGCCAAAGCTTATTTTATGCCTAGTAGTAACATAAAGAGTTGCAAACAAAGCCTCCGGGATCTTAAAATTGGGGTTTCCTAAGGGGTAATCAAAACTGCATTGGACCAAAACACAGAAAATATGAACCCTCCTGGCTAGTGACACTGTGTGTGTGTATTTATGTGTGTATGTGCATGTGTGTATGTGGGTGTCACATCTTGGGCATACCATTTCTCTTTCTAAATCTCACCATCCTCATCTGGCAAATGAGAATAACTTCTGAAGCTTTCTAAAAAAGTTTCTGTGGACCCACTGATTGTTTGCAACATCAGAGATACACTGAAGGTCACCTAGAACAATATCACCCTTTTATATATTGGCAATAAACTGAGGTCCAAAGAGTTGAAGTTACTTATAAAGCTGATATTAGAGGACCAAATAAATTAACATCCATCAAAGCAGTTTTAAATAGTGCTATATAAATGTACAGGATGATTCACTCACATTTGTCAAATATCTCAGTTCAAAAATAAAACTTAGATGACACTTTAAAATTATTTCTTTGGACTAGAGCCTAATTGTGAGGTGAGGGTGGGGGGAATCGAAGGGTGTGGGGGAAGAAGTGAAATCAACTTGCTTCTTAGCTCTCATCTAAATGGGCCATAATCTTGGGAAATCAACAATAAAGTGAGAGGCCCTGGAGTTCCCAGTGAACTGTGTGTTCTACTGAGCTGATGTAATAAAATCAAGAAATGAACTTCAGAGCAATAGTATTTCATATCTACTCTTTTGTATCTTGCAATATCCTTTCTGGTCAAGTACCCTATCTGGAGAATGTATTGATTTTTCTAGCTATAGCACAATGCTTCACCCTCATCCACCTCATTCTAGCAGTTTCTCTCTAGTCTGTAATTATGAAATGTTAAAGGAACAGTGAGTTATATTCTTTCTCATGATTGCTGAGAATTTTTTTAATATATAAAGCTAGCATCCGTTTATTACTAAAATCATGTTATTGACAGGAAAGAGTTTCTGGAAGAGAATTCTGTCACTTGCTTTCCTGGACCTTTTCATTTGCCCCTCCCAGAAAGAGCAGCTTTCATAGTTAGGCTGACATTTATTCACCACATAATGACTCAGCGTTCTCCCTCCAAATTTGTCCATATTTTGTCCCATGTTACTAAATTTTTTAAAGGTTTAAGGAATCTAGCAGGACAGTATAGTCTAATGAAAAGAATATTAAACTGACAAGAAACCAGGCTTCTATAATAGTTTTGCCACTAACTAACTTACAATAACTCTGGTATAGCAAGTCCTCATCTTTCCATTATGGATTCCGATGGATGAAATACTGAACCTTAGGGCTCAGAAACTTTGTGTCAGTCTCTTCAGATAATGATACTCTTCCATTTAGAGAGTGTGCAGTGAATTCTCCCCATTTGAGTCTTTAAAGCTTTCAATACAGTAAAAAAAAACCTTCCCTATAACCAAGATTGCTGAACCCTAACTTTAACATTCAGTTCTCTGGAGTTTCCTGAGTAGAGATTTGACTCTTTGGACTTAGAGATCCACAGCAACTGAACCTATCTACCCACCTCAATTTCCGTCATCACTGCTATACTGCCCTCGTTTTGAGGCTTAGGATCCATATTTAACTCATTCATTTCTTGGATCATAGACTGAATGCTGGAAAGAACCTTTAGGAATCATTTATTACATGTAAAAATAGTGAGTCTACTAACATTTTTTAATCATGGCCCCAGGACTGCTTCCTGTTTCTGCACATGAGCAATCCCACAAGAGTCTTGAACTCAGAACCAGCAAAGTGACCCCTGTCCTACCTTTCTGAGCCTATTACCTACCATCAGTGGCAAAAGCTCTGGAGGCTTTTGCGGCTGTTTTAGCTGGAGCTGGAGCCCATTGCTGTGGCCACAGTCGGTCCTCCCCTGGGTCACTGAGCTTCACCTCCACCCCTGATGGGCCTTCTAAGTTGTTTTGGGATGAAAACAATGCTTCACTTTGTCTTTTTATGGGTTATGCTGTTTCAGAATTTGTTCTGAGGAATAATATCATAAATTTTTTGGAGGGTGATTTGGTAGAAATCAGATGGGTCAGTATACCTTCTCCATCATTTTGGCTCTGCCTCCTCCTATATTTGTCTTAATCAACTGGAGAAGGAAATGATTAACTCAAGTATTTTTGCAAAGAAGAACCTATAACACAGGACTGAATGACTGAATAACAAGTGTACCAGGCATCTATGCTAGAAGATAAATAACTCATGTTTATTGGGACTATAGGCTTTGAAACATTTCTTCACTTCACCTCATGAGTGTGGTAGCTCAAGCATTTACTATTTACTTTTATTTAAAATCATAGATTGTTAACAGAGCTCAAATATAAGGTAAATGGAAAAGTCTAGCAGACCTTGGAGTGTATTATACTGCAAATAAGGATGCCCAAAGAACCAATGGGCATAGCAGTATACTATAAAATAAATAAATAAAAATACCTTAAAATGCAAGGTAAGGCAGATAGAAAGGACTGGAGGATCTGACAGAAATAATTGTCACTGATAAATTCCTCCTTATCATAATTATTTTTATTAGCACTATTAATTTTCAGTAGAAAACTGGAATCCAATGTTTAATGTTCTCTGTCCTTAATTATTTTGTATTTATTAATATATTGGATTCCAGATGATGACCTTTTTGAAGGCTGGTTGTTTTTGTTTTTGTTTTACCTTTATAATGCCACCTAAAAGCATGGTGCTTTGTTCATTGTAGAGGTTTTATTAATGCTTTTAGAATTGAATTTAATAGGGAGACTTATTTCTTGAAGATAATATTTAATACTCATATGGCCTCATATTTTTATAAGGTCTAACTGAGGCTACTTAATAAAAGATGATGATTTGAATGTTTTAAGAATCTTTGATTTTCATCATTGTTGACACTCCCTTCATTGATGTAATTGGCAAGTACTTTTTGTCTTGTATTTTTTATTTTTAAATGTATTTATTTATTTGTTTGTTACATTAAAATTCCCCCAAAATCTCTCTTTTTCCCTCCCCTCTCTGCAGTAGAGAAAGCATCATTTGATAAAAAAAAAAAAAGATATGTGTATAAATATAAAACTGTCTTGCTTGTTTCTATTTATCAATTTTTTCTCTGGAGGTAGAATAACATAAGTTATTCTGCAAAAAAACATTTCTATAAACTGTATATAATGCAATCTTGATCTTGCTCATTTCATTCTTAATAATTTCAATTAAGTCTTCTCATGTTTGTTTTTTAAGTAACCTGCTTGTCATTTCTTATGGCTCAGTATAAAATTTAGCAACTAGCAACCATCCCTCTAAAGAAATTTTAAAATTTATCTAGATTAATCATCACATGGTAAAAAGCCACACACCCATGCTCTTAACATTTCCAGCTTCAAAAGATCTCTAAGAGCTTATGACACACTGCTATAACCTTTGCCAACTCAGATTAAATTCCAAAGGACACAACATTAGAATCCAAGTGGAGAAAAGTCAATGAAAGAATCTGGTTCATTGGCACTCCAATGTTGTGAAGTGATGAATCTCCATATTTAAAATCTGTCTCAATGACTTTTGTTTCCCTTGTGAAGAAGAGATATATTTGGGATCAGAAAGCAGGTGTCTATCTTGTTTGGACCAAAATTATGGACTTATATTCCATTTTTGTCATACTTTATAAATCATGACACATTATTCCAGTGGGAACAGGCTTTGAGAGAGAGGAATTTTACAATCATTCCTAATATTTACATAGGGATAGAAGAATATCCATTAATAAATAATGAAAGTACAAGATATAATAGACATGTACATATATGAAAGCAAAAAGAAAGATTGGAAGAAATGGAAATTTTAGAGGAAAGTGGTATTTTCATCCTAAAATAGTCAATTTTCTAGGAAAACAAATAGCTAGTATTTCTTTCTCCTGTTATTCTATATATTTCAGATCATAACTTTAAGCCAAAAATTGCCATATTATTACCTCTATTCCTAACATTTAATTCTGTTTCTCTATAGGGATATCTAGATGACATTTCAAATATATGCCACTGTCATGTGTCATGTTTCCTTTCATGAAGCTAGAGTCTCCTGCTGTAAAAACTTCCTGTTCCCCTATTTTTCTGCTTCTGTTGAAGATATTGGGTCATCTAGCTATCAGACTTGTCATCATTACTTTTCCCCTCTAATTCCTGACTTCTAGATGATTAACAAATTCTATCAATTCTGCCTAAATAATATTGTTTTCATTTGTTGTATGGAGTAGGGAGTAGGGAGTGTTCATAGGTTACATGATACATACACAAGAGCTTGCCTGGGTTTCTAGGGGTGATGAATACAAATTCAACCTAGACACAGAAGGGGAAAAAGGAGGAAAAATGTGGCTGGGGATTTTCTACTCGATAGGCTCAAGCCTTGCTGAGGGTCCCAGGTTGCCATATAGATAGAGATATATATAGTTTATGTGAATGATATGCCTAATACTAGGGGAGGAATGTATTTAGAACAGAGATGAAAGAAAAATACCAAGTCATTTTTTAAAAATCCTACAATTAGAAAAAGTCTGCTTTGAGAATGAGCAGGAACCTCCTCATTTTGAGCTAAGTCTGGCTAATCACTCATCATGATCCTTAGAAGAAATCCTTGTGGGGTTTGACTAGATAACCTCCAGAGTCCTAGCCAACTTTGTCAGGATGTTTCTTATGTTTTTGTCACATTCTACCCATATTATGCTTATTTGTGTCCTTCCAAATAGGCAAGAGACCTTTCTTATTAGTTTTATTTTATTTTATTTTATTTTTAATTTATTTTTTTGTTATTATGTCCCTAGATCTAGTACAATGAATAGAATGTGTAGACTAGAGATTCTTAAACTTGTTTTTTGTCATAGTCCCCATTGGTAGTCCAATTGTCAATTAACTCTTTCACAGAATGTTTGTGACTTATTTTAATAATTAAAGGAAATGTTAATTTAATTAATGAATGCTGAAATTAAATTTTATTTTTTAATCCACAGTCATGGACCAGCACTTGAAATCTACCAATCCAAGATTTCTTAAGAACTCCAGTTAGAGATATTGGATATCTCTATCAAAATACATGTGGGTGTAAATTGTTACAAGGGAATCACTTTAAAAGACTGATATATATTAATTTAAGGTCGCCAAGGAATCAGCTATGTAATTCCTAAATGAAAAACTCAAGTCAGCCGTCAGCCTTTTTTTGGAGTTTAATTACAATAGGAGCAAGAAAGGAATTAGAGATATATATAGAGAGAGAAAGGGGAGAGAAGGGAATAGGGCTTAAATACCCCTTCTGTTTAGGCTGGGCCAAAAGGCCCAAGCCCTTAGATAGCTGGGGCAAAGAAAAGAGATCAGTCCCTATTACTCACGTGTCCAAAATGGAGAAACAGTCTCAGAGGCCCCCACCTTCAGCTTCCTTCAGAGCAAGCTTCCTCAGAGCCCAGGAACCACACCGACCCAAAATTCCACCACCTCCTCGAGTCTCCAGACCCTCCTATCTTTAAGGACCCCATCCAAGTTGCCTCCCCTCAGTCCTCACATCTACCAATCACTCTTCATCAATTTCCCTGTCAATGGAGGCTCTCGCTTAACCCAGGACCGCCCAGAGGTTTCTGGCTTTTGCACATGTCTGTTGAAGGTCATATTTTTCAAATGATTAAATCTTTACTCCTTTGTTACAGCCCTTTCTAAATCCTGTTAACTTGAGTATGGTAGAGATTGGAATAATTAAATTTTGATCTAGGCTGCAGCCCTTACTCAATCCTATTAGGACTGAATAGGGTGCAGATTTATTCTAAGTATCTCCATTGTATCAATTCTAAAATCAATCAAGACTCAAAGAAATTCCTGTTCTATGCTTAAGCATAGGTCAAAGTCCTTTCCATTGTTCAACAAAGGGTTTCTGTCCTAAAGTAATCTTAAGAAGGGAAGAGAAGGAACCTCCCATGCCAATGGGGTTCCCATTCCAATAGACTATCAGTAAGAAATTTTCCAAGTATGAAATATCCCAATGGTGAAATTACCAACATTTATAAGTCTAAGGAAATTTGAGGTTTACAAAATATTGTGTATTGAATTTAATATGTATATACATGGATATATATGTATGTTGAATGAGCAATTACAAAATACATTCAGTTATCTAGATGTGTGATCTATGTCATCCAATATCCAAATCTGCAAAACTTCAAAATAACTAACTACATTATCTAGTATTTATCTGTATACTTACTAGAGCTGGTGTTATTTTTAATTTGAACTTCCATACTACTTGCATTCAAACCTTTACTTATGGTTCATTGCATTATTTGTGTTTTACTTTATTTTCTTTTTTTGCATTCAGGAAACACAATGCTCTTAAAGTAGTCATCTCATATAGCTAATTCCATCATTTAAGAAATCCAATGATAAGTCTATCTTTTTAAATGTGGCTTCATTGCTGATGTTGTTGTTATAACAAACATATAAAAGTTGTCATTAATTTGCTACAGTAAATAGAAAAATAATATATTTTGGAATAAGTAAGGAAAAGTCCTCTGTGGATACATAATCTTATTATTAAACATTTATGATATTAAGTGGAGGAATTATCCATTAATCCCAAATATCCATGGAGTGCTGAAAATACCTGCTTCCCTAGATCAGATATCTTTCAAAGCAAGCCTTTGTTCAGGATGCAATTCATCATCGTTATCCCATGTCACAAAGTGTTCCACTGTGTCATTTTACACAGGAACACGACATGACATGGTATAATTAAAGGAGCACAATGTGGGGGCTCCCATTTGAAAGAAAGGACTTATTTTCCAGATCAGCTCATAGGTCTTCGCTCCAGCTGCTGCAGGAAGCTCGTGAGCCTCACCGATGAAAGCCCAACCAATCCTGTATGTTCAGATGTACGAGGTCTCTGCGTCCCTGCCCATTTCTATTAAAAGCCAAGTCAACCACTGTCAGGGAGCATTACAAACTTCCCCCCACAAGCTGTGATCTTGTCAGATCTTATAAGCCAAATCAGGTTGGGGCTGGGTCCATCTTTGGATGAGAGACTGATTACAGGGGAATGGAAGTATTCTAAGAAGAACCTGTGGAGGAGTTCCGCCTTCCCAGTAAGACCTAAAGCATCATCAGATCAGTGCTATTATTGTCCTAGCATCTTACCCTAAGCCTAGATAAGAGTGGACTGAGGATATGACCTATACATTGATGGCACATTTCCCTTCCTAAAATTGGGGATAGTCTAGGATTGCTTTCCTGGCCCTATTCCAGTTGAGCTAATTACTTCCTCTCCATTTAAATTCCCCCTGCAGTTTCTATCAGAGGCTGTCTTCTTCATTTATGATCCTAAACTGTTGTGCCATGTTGTTGGGTGCTGGTAAGCAGCTGTTGTTTTCTGTTCCAGCTGTGGAGGAGTTTTAGTGGTGACCAGAGCAAATCATATCCATGTGTCTTCATTTGGGCAAAGAAAAGTCAAAAAGTTCTAGAGTCCATCCCTGTGACTTATGCCATTTCATTGAAAGATTATTTCATATAATCATACAGATGGAAATAAAGATATATGTTCCTATAGTCTAAATTCATTAACTCACTACCATCTGTCCTAGGACAATTCTTGATAAGAAACCAGAATGGCAAGAGGAATGAGATATAAATGGTGAAATTGGAAATGTTTCTCTGTGTAGCTCTGACTTAGCTTAACAGTTGAGATGTTTATAATACCTAGATCTGCATTCAGAAGTTTATTTGAAAATCACTGCTTTCTTTGTTAAAATGAGCAGTGCTATTTTGGTACTAATGTACAATCTCCTGTAGAAAAATTTTGTCCCACCACATATCTACCTACCTACTAATTCTATTATCTTTCAGGAGCTCCCTTGAATAAGATTTCTTGCTTAATTATGAAAACACTTTTTCTCTGAACTAGAATTATGCTCTTGAGAATTTCTAATTTAGGCAAAGTTCATGCATCTTTAGCACATGAGATCATGCCTTATGTCTCCCTCTCCCATAGCCTTTCCATGTAGTGATACTCAAAGAGAAATACTACTACTACTACTAATAATGTTGATAATGATATTGATGATAATAATTACAGTTAGCATTTATATAGCACTTACTGTGAACCACGCACTGTTTTAAGCACTTTATAATTATTATCTCATTTGTTTGTCACAATAACTGTGAGGTAGGTGCTAATAATTATCCCTATTTCACATATGAGGACACTGATATAAATAGGAATAAAGTGACTTGCCCAGGGTCACATAGGTACTTTGTGTCCGAGGCAACATTTGAACTCACATCTTCTTCACTCCAGATCTGATTTTCTAGCAATTGAATATATCTATACTATATATGTATTTATATACACATTTATTTTTATATATGTAATTTATAGTATATATATATATATATATATATATATTTATACATATAAAATCATGTTGCATGTGTATGTGTATACAGATATTTCTTGTTCACTTACTTTAAGTGAACTATTCTACTGATCTCTCCCTTTCTCCCAGGGAACTCCATGTGGTCTCTCCCCTCTATATCTCTAAACCCCTGTAGTCCAAGAACCTCCAATGCATGGGGTTCCTGTAGCCTGAAGGGCTTTAGTACCTGGAGCAGAATACCCCTGGCTTAGGGTTGCTGCTATTTCTATAGACATTTGCCAGGAGCCAGGACTCAGGCTAAAGGAGATGCTTTGGCCAGCCCTGAGAGAAGTCAAATTTGCCACTTTGTATAATGTGAGAACTATT
Source organism: Monodelphis domestica (assembly GCF_027887165.1). Classification (NCBI taxonomy): domain Eukaryota; kingdom Metazoa; phylum Chordata; class Mammalia; order Didelphimorphia; family Didelphidae; genus Monodelphis; species Monodelphis domestica. Next base: position 406,869,641 of record NC_077229.1, on the reverse strand, counting down.
TGCATACATATACACATATATAAATACATGTATATGCATGTATGTACTGTGTACCCTACCATCTGATAAGGTAGTAAATCAGCTAGACAGATTATTACCTTACCGAAATATCAAGAACTGAAAAAAAAATAAACTATGATTGTATTGATCTTAACTGGTTCTGTTGCCTGACTGTAGAATAAGGGTGACTACCTCCTTTCCCTAATACAATTTTAAAAAAATTCTAAATATTCTGAGAGATCAGGAGGAAAACACCCCTTTGTATTTCCTGTGTTTTGTGATGGATGTGTGGTTTAATCTCACCTCCATGGAACACCGCACTTGACTTCTTCAATTTTACTTTGAAAGTTTCAGTCCATGTAAATAATCACATGGGTATATATAAATAATCACATAAGGGGTAAAATTATGGTTGGACTGAATATATTTTGTTGGTCACTAGGGATTTGAATTCTAACTCCTAATGAAATATTCAAGTCAGAAATTTATGGTGGTTTATTTACAATAGAATATTACAATAGAAGGAAGAAATTATAGAAATGAGAGAGAGAAAGGTAAAAGGGAAGGAGAGCTGCTCTGGCATAGTCTGAACCAGGCAGGAGTTCAGAGGCTTCAGCCAAGGGGTCTCTCCAGAGGTTGTTGCCTCCAGAAAAGCCAAGGAAAGGGGAGTCAACCTTGTCACTCACCACATGATCATCTAAGGGAAGAATCCTGAGGCTTCATGCTCAAAGCTTCTCCACAGTCAACTTTCAGGGCCAAGTCTCTCTCACAGGAAGTGATGCAAAATATAAAGGCAGTTCCTTAGGTCATTTCTTGTGTCTTACATGTACTAATGGTGGCTTAAACTTGGCTTTGGATGGCCCTGGGGGTCAGTCAGTTTGTTTTATTTTTCTGATTTGTCACTTGCTAGTACAAGCAGGTCATGGACCTTACTCCCCCACACTTAATCCTTAAGTGGAAGTTTATACATTCCTGGTTACTAAAATTCTAAAGACTAAAGCAGGGTGGAGTAAATCTAAAATTTATAGTATCCTGTTTTATTCTGGGGGTTTCTGCTGGGGAGGTTGCTGAGATTGGAGAACAGGTGTATGTGTGTGTGTGTGTGTGTGTGTGTGTGTGTGTGTGTGTGTGTGTGTTTAGGGGTGGTTTGCTGTATTCTTTCTACATACTGTCAAGACAACCTCCAGTTCTCTTTCTCCAAAGGACATCAGTTTCTTCTTCTTGGCAATGAACGGTGAGTAGGATCAGAATGAAGAGATGTTCCAGTAGCTCAATCTCTGAAGAAACATTCATACTTCTCTGTGAAAATGGTTTTATCCTTACCTGTATCATATCACTACAGTGGATGATAGTCAGATACCATTATTCCAACTTTAGATGATTCAATATAATATGGCCATGAATGGTCTCAGTCAAACTCACAGTATAGTATAAAACATAGAATACAGAGAATGTTGGACTGATTCAATAGTGAATGGAAAGAGACCTTGAGGATAACCTTATTTTCCAAATGAGGAAATTGTGTTACCAGTTAGTTTCTAATTCTTTATCCTACAGAGTAAAGCAACTTACCCAGTGTTGCCTACCTATAGATGGCTTGTAGGAAAGTCAACCATTTGTCCAGTAACAAAATTGACACTATGGCTTTGCCTTTCTTTTGATGGGTGCTATCAACATTGTACCTGCTTCCTTTTAATTAATACATAAATAGACATTCAGATTTGCTTGTTCTGTGGTGGGGCATGGGTCAACAAATGCTTTCTTGATGATGTTCTCTATTTCCCAAAAAGAAACTCTCACTCACGGACTCTTTGGCAATCTGGTAACACTTATAAACCCTTTCTCAGAATATTTTAAGTGCATAAAATGAAATAAATGGAATTTCAAAAGGGAATTATATGTATGTCTGTATATATATATATATATATATATGTATATGTGTATGTATGTGTGTATAAATAAGTACAAAGACATATATACATATAGATATAGATATATAAATAGACATAAAATGCTCTTTTGAAAACATATATACGTATATATATTTGTGTATGTGTGTGTATATTTTTCCATTCAAATTCACAGACTTCTTGAAATCTATTCATAGACAATACTTGTAATCTAAACCTATGTTGTCAGTGCTCAAAGGTCCATTCAAGAACCATTGCATTCTTCCATTTGTTTTGGGACATGTAATGCTATCCTTTTGCTCAAAATTGGCACAAAATTGACCTGGGTGGCAGGGATTCATGGTGAGCATACAAGCTACAACTCACATCCCTCAGTGCTCCTAGTAAACAACTCCCCCAACACTGTGTAGTATGTTTCTACCTGTATCACACACTCCATTTAATCACTTTCCAAAAGTCCCTCTATTCACATGTCCACTTGATCTACATTAATTATTTTAACTGACATCCTTGTTAAGTGATATTGTTTTTCCTAGCCTAGCTATAAATAGCCCCAACCCTATTCATCATTTATCTCTTTGGAGATCACACACTGGCTGCATTTATAAAGAAAGAGAGACACGGTTTGGCCAAGATGCAAAAAACATTCTTCTCTAGGGGCCAAGGAATTTCACAGTTACTCAATGAGACACAGTTTATTTTTCTCAACAACATGCCCAGCATTGGCTTCCTTTTAAGTGTGAACGATAGCTTTGGGTGGTGTTCTTTCTTTGCTTTCCAAGAGAATAAAGGGCATCAGGGAGGAGGGAAGAGACAAGCAATAAGGTGAAAAACAGTAGAAATAATTGCAGTTAATAAAGATCCATCTCCTGTTACCCTGTTGTTTCTACATGAGAAAAGGCAGAGAAAGGTTTTCAAGGTCAACATATAGGTATAGCCAGGCAGGAAGATGTTAACTATGTCTTCCTAAAGAGCTAAGGGTTAATTTTAGTTAACTTAGTTAACTTTTTGATACTTCTACACCAATGAAAGGTATCAGAACTGAAAGCAAACCAAAGGTCAGTGTTTTGTAAAAATGAGAGAGTCAAGTTGCTATTATGGTTGCTTCCCCCCACCCCTACCCATTTAGCACCCTTCCCCCAAACATAATACCATATTGTCCATTTCAAAAGATGACCAGATTAATTGTATATGGCTTGATCACAAAATACTTGATTAGGTTGCTATTTCTATTATTAAGATGACTACAAAAGAATCAATCCATTTATTTCACCTGTCTTAATTAACAAGTGAACCAGGCTACTTATGAAGCAATCTTATTGTGTGGTTGCTTTGATAGCTAGTATTTTTGTAAATCATTATGTTTCTATCAAAACGGTCAAATAAATAGATTATATATGTTTTTGCTCTTCAACTTCATCTTTTACTTAACCTCACTCCTTCTTTCTCTTTTGTTAAATATTGTATATTTTAATATATTTTCTTGATGGAAAAACAAAATTATGTTTTTCAATGCATCATTCAAACAGGTAGCATTGTAGACTAGTGAAATTTGGGGCTAATAGAAGCAAGCTTTGTTTGTTTGTTTAATTGATTTCTTTCCCAATAATTTTTCCATTAGTCCATTGGCAACCTAGAAAGAAGAATGGAGTTTAACTAGCACTTTGGACTTCAATATGATAGAGAAAGGAGTAATAGCTCTGGTTTCATGCCATCTGATAAAGGGGGCTTAGAGAAAACTGGCATTTGCAGAATTAATTTTCTTGTTCATTTTGCCCCCCTCATAAATCTTCCATCACCTCTATATACTTCACACATAGATGGGAATTTGTCCTTTGCTTATAGGTTTGTAGCTGAAACCAAATGAATGAACCTTAAAATCTCTGAATTTGAAGAGGCCCCAAGTGATCATCTAGTTTGATCAAGAAATCCTAACTGTAAGATATAAGTGGTCATCTGGGCCTTGCCTGAATATGCACAAATTATATTGAGGCTTATTTGGGATTTTTAAATGTAGAATCAGAAGGGACTTTATACGCCATTTAGTCCCAATCCTTTATTTTATAGATAAAGTAACTGAGACTAAGAGAAAAATCTGTGATTTCCCAAGATCACTAGGATAGTAGGTGACAGACACCATATTTGAATTCATGTCTTCAGACACCAAATCCAGAGCTCCTTCCCTCAGATAATATCACCTCTAATTAGACTATATATGAATCAAAACCAATTTATTCATATAAAAAAATCCCCGTTGGTGTTGGAGGCCTCCATATTGCTGGCTCCATGCAGCAAGTGAACTGTGTGGAGGACAAAGTTCCTGTGCAGCTTGTGAGCTGTAGACAAAAGTTATCTCTCTCCACTTAAGCTCAGATCAAATGAGACTGAAAGGTCTAATCATTCCATCTTTCCACTGCTCAGACAGTGCCAAGGACCTTGAAATACAGACACTGCTGCCTCACTGCCCAGGATAGAGAATGACATTTTTTTTCCTGATGCATCTAATCTAACCTCACTTATATGGGCAAGGCTGACCAGACAGTGTGCTCCCTTGCCTCTACTTCAGTGGTTTTAAGCCAAATCTTTATTGGCCATGTTTTCCTGATTGTGTGTTTAGGGGCGCTGGATGATAAAGAGAAAGGTACAGAACTAATAATAATGAAATTCTTAGAATGTCTGTCGTTTTATGTGGGAGTGGCAGTGGGAAGAAGAATCACATGGGCAAACATTAAAGCATGATTTCTTTCCATATGGGAGACAAGGTATTGCCCTTGATGTATGCCTCTCCCTGCATATTTGTATGTACACCTGACAACCTTCAGAGGAGACTCTGAGCATGCAGGCAGTGTTCGCTAAATGGTGTTCTATTCTCTCTTGCTTTGGCCAGAGCCAATTTGAGTAGCTCTTCATTTTCTTCTCATGCTCCATTTCCACCGAATGTCTTTTCAGTTCAGATAAAGGCTCTCTCAGCCAGACTTTACTTCTGTCTTGCACCGGCATAATTACAGAAAATTGCACTGTTTGCTCAATTTTTGCAAATTGAGCTAATGCAAAACTATGTAAATTATTTACCGAAAAGGAGCAAAATCAAACAAGTAAATGGGTCTGAGCTGTGCATTAAGGGAGCCGAGTGGCACAGCCGGCTTCTCCTGACGCTTCCCTTAGAGCACTCGCTTGATTAATTGATCCCAGGACTGCACAGTTTGACCACTCCAGCTTGGCTCTCATGAGCCTTTTAATGCATGATGCTTCCCCCTACCCTGCTGACTTCTAAACAAGATCTGCTTGTTTAAACCCCTCACAGCTTCCTATTCAGCTTTTGGATTTAGAGGAGCCAGGATTCTCTTGCTTGAATGTAGACAAGCATTTGTATTCCCAGAAGAACCCAGGTCCAAGCCCATTGTGGTGCATTGTCTTTCAGATCGCAGTGTCAAGGATGGAATGATATGGAACCAAGACTCAGAAGAACCTTAATGTAAATAGCACTTTAAAGCTCATTATGTGTTTCACAGGAATTATCTCATGATTTTTACAAAAGGCTGCTGCTGCTAAAACTTCCATTTTACAGGCAAGGAGATCAAGTTCTTGCTCGGGGCTACAAGGCTCAGGTATCAAGAGGGAGAATCACATCCCAATCTTCCTGTCTCCAAGTCTAACACTATCAAACAAACTTCTTCCACCCTGTGCTCATTTGGGATGGGATACGTGCTTTGGAGGTTCACTTCAGTAAATTAATCAATCAACAAACACTTATTAATGTACTTTACCAGCTAACAGGAGAATCTCTATCCTCAAGGAGTTTCTCAGGGGAGACAACATGCACACATAAGAGTATAGGGAATAAATAAATACAAAGCACAAACAATATAAATTAAAAGTTGTGTTTTGATTTGTGAGCTAGAAAGAACAGGAAATACCTCTACTAAGAGGTGGTATTTGACATTTTCTTAGGAAGAAATTCAAGACTAAGAGAGTAGTTAGGCAAGATTATATTACAAGTAAAGGGGCCAAACTGGGTAAAGGCATAGAAAAGGAGGATGAGGGAATTGATGAAAGCATGATTCAAAATATATATATAATATATATATATATATTACACATATATTATACATGAACATACTTATGTGTACATATAGATTCATAATGTGTGTATACATATATGCATATATATTTATATTTTTAATTCTTTCATTTCTTTATATTTATATGTTTTTATTTTGTGTGTATGTGTTGGAAGGGTAAATTGAAGTCAGGCTGAGACGTGTCACTAAAATAAACATAATAGTTTATACTGATCTTTAAAATAAAAGAGCCATTGGAATTTATTGAATGGAGGAGTCCTATGCTTAAATTTTATATATTAGGCCTATCACTTTGGTGATTTTGGAGAATCACTTGGAGAAGGGAGAAACTGTAGATAGGAAATTCATTTAGAAAGCTATTGTAATAATAAGAGATGATGAGAGTTTGTCTTTGGATATTGTGTCTATGAGTGGAGAAAATGTGATTTCTTGGTCATTCTTAAAATTTGTTGCATGATTTTCTGGTTTGATAAAACATCTAAAAATCATAGAGAAGAGAATCAAAAGTAGAAGTCTGCCCTTCCAAAATATCTTGTTGCTTTTTAGTTATTTCCATTGCATCTAATTCTTTGTGATCCCTTTTAGGAGTTTTCGTGACAAAGAACACTGGAGTGGTTCATCACTTCTTTCTCCAACTCATTTTACAGATGAGGAAACCGATGCCAATAGGGTTCAGTGACTTGTGCATAATCACAGAAATAGTAAATATTTGAGGCTGGATTTGCATTCATATCTCCCTGTCTCCCAGCCCAACAATCTATCATTGTGCTGACTTTTTGTCCTCAATGGTATCTATAGTTCCACCATCTCACTTCTCTCTCTCTCTTTCTCCTTTTTGAACTTGAATCTTCCTCTCCTCAATGCTAGCTCTCTAGCCATTAAAGCATACTTCTCATCTTTCCCACCTCTCTTCTCTGCCTGTCTGTCTATCTCTCTCAGTCTCTTTTTGTTTCTCTGTCACTCTCTCCCTGTTTTTGAGGCTCTGTTTCCAAGTCTCTCTTGTCTCTCTCTCTTTTTTTTTGTCTGCCTCTGTCTCTGTCTCTCTCTGTTTCTCTGTCTCTGTCTCTGTCTCTCTGTCTCTCTGTCTCTCTCTCTCTTCCATTCATTTATCTCTCTCTCTTACACTCTGGGCTTCTCTCATTTTTCTATCTCTCTCAAAAAAGCATAGGATAGTAATAACTGACATTTAAGGAGCACTTTAAGTGAATAACATTTGAACTACATTGTCTCTGAGCCCTACAATAGTGCTGCAATATAATTCTAAACATATAATTTCCATTTAGAAGTGTAATGTATGGCCAGAAAGGAAACACACAGAGAGGAAATGGAGGGAGAGAGAGTTGAAAGTATGCAGAGAGGAAAGATTGATGTTTCCTTCTCTTCCCTTTGAGGGGAAGGTAACCCAGTTTTGTCTCACTGAGGGAAGGAGTATGTCTCCTCAAAGAATGGTTCTGGGAGGTGGAGGTTAAGAACTAGAGGGAAGAGTTTTGGTAAAATTACACACTGCCTCCCTTTTTTCTCTCAGCTGTTGAGAGGCAGAATGGACTCTTCTGACTCTGGGTTCCTCAGGTACACCAACTGCCACTTCTACCCCAAAACCTGGGGGTACTCCTCAACCCAGGAGAGAGGATTGATCCTTGGATCTAGTTATTTGGATCCCTGGGCTCCTGAACTAACCCTCCTCTTTGGGGAGAGATATGGTTCTCCCCAAATCTTCAGCCCCCTTTTCTAATATCAGAAACTAGTCAGACCTAATTCTAAGTAATAGACACTTTATTTGGGTTCACATAGGAAAGGAAGAGGTAGTTAGGGAGACAAATGAAGAATAAACCTTAGGAGAACAGATTTCTTTGTAGACCGCTTCCTTCAAAGTCCCAGTTCACAATATCCTCAGATGGCTCTGACTGCTGTTATTAAGTTGAATGAAAGGTATCCAAGGGTTCAAAAGGAAAGCAGTTGATCTTCAGAGAGACCCAAGCTTCCTCCCAACTTATGAGATCTGCCCCTTCTCCCTGGCTCCTAGCTGGAAGAAGTGAAGGAGCAGTTGGAGTTCTCCTAGCTTCTGTTCGCTGAGTGGAATCTTGAGTGTTTCCTCTTCTTGCACCTTCCCCCCTTTCTCTGCTCCTTGCACAGATTGGATTTTATTCCTCAGTTACAAATACCCTCTTTTTGTCTGTGTGTTTTTGTCACCCTGACAATGAACTGGGGTTAGACAAGTTATTTTCCATTATTTCCTTAGTACTATATTTCTATCTATCTATCTATATTCTATATCCCACCCCCAAAATAAGAAATCTGTATTCCCTTGACTATATCATACTCATATCTTACTTTAGCTATCTAAGCCTCTACTAAGACAAGGTTCTGGGAAAAGATTCAGGGTAGGTGTGTTTGGTTTTGATTGATACAATTGACTAAAATATTTTGGACTAACAATGTCCTAGCTCAATATGTAACAATATTGATTTAAAACTATTTGATAACAATATCTTAATGATCTTAACTATGGTAACATTTTTCTAACTCCTTATATTATGTTTTCTTAACTTCTCTAACTATTACAAATTCTATAATTCTTCATTTTCCTACCTTATTTTATCCTATTCTTTCCCTGTTACTGTCTCCCTAAAATCTGAACTTCCCTTGTCAGCACTGTCTACTCTTTCCCTAATTTCAGTTTTGTTAAGAATGTTAGTCTGATTTTTAAGTCTATGTTAGTAGGTTAATGCCCTGAGATTTACATTATGCACATGGAATTTTTCTGTACATCAGTTATATACACATATATTACATATATAAAAGAGTTCTGCTTTGGAATCAACCACTCAAAAAGGTTTTTCCAGTTCTTTTCTATCAATTTGAGTCCTGCAGGTACTTTATTTACAAGTTTTTCATATTTCATTGTTATGGGTCTTGCTTACTTATGACAAGACCCCTAAATCAGTGTGTTTAATGGTTATGTACAAAATATGTTGTGTAGTGTGTACATACTTACTCCCTGTAGACAAATAGCCTCTTCACGTGTTGACTGATGTGGTCTATCTTCCTTCTGTCCTAGAGTTGTGTGCATGTTGGATGCGTTTTCTTAATGTGATGTTAATATGCTTATGGTGCATCGTCTTAGGTGACTCTAATTCCTCTTGTCAACAGATCTTGGAGGTACTCTTTGCCCTCCTCTTGGGAAGCAGTTTTCAATGCTCTTTCTCAAGTCAAAGCATGGAGTTTCTCCTTCTCTAGAGTACTGAGCTGCCTCAAATAGCAGCCTAGGGTTGGATGTTGCATTCATCTGATTTTCCCCCTGGGCTTGCCCCAAAAGCTACAAGCTGCATTCTTGGTGGATTTCTCATTTGTGTGGGTGTGGAGGTTGCTGGTCATATATGGTGGGGTGCCAACCCTCCCTTCCTCCCCCTGGGGTGAACTTGTTCTGAATGGAGGATGAGGGAAATTAGTTGCCATTTCAGTTTCTTTTTGTATTCCCCTGGATGAACTGTATAGATTGCCCCTTGGACTGTTAGAGGTGACTGCAGAGATACTGGGTTGTGGTTTGCAACCTCCCAGTTGGAAAGGAATCTTCGAGGTACATCAGGTTGCATTGGCAGAAGTGTTAAGGATTGGGAACAGTATATCTTTTTCATCTTTGCCTGGACTTGGCTTCTTTATTTTCCCTAGCAAAACATTATAGTTTTTCCCCTTTTGGGTGCCCAAGAACACTCTGATGGTATTGGGCTGCTATGATTTTCTTTGCTGACAACATGGGTTCTCCCCTAGCCTGATTTCTCTTTCCCAGTTCAAGTTTATAGTCTCTAGTTTACTTCCCCTGGTTTTCAGATCATTGATACAGTGATACGAAGAGTTTATGTTGTTTCCAGACACAAAGGCATGTTTTAAACTTTGCCCTCTTCATACCTATATAAGGTGGAATTGTTTGGCTGTGCTCCAATGGCATCTTTAGTATTGTTTGACTTTAGTGATTGAGGAAAGAAGAGGTAAGTGATCATTCTTATCCCTTTCTGGTCACACTTGTTTTGTAATGTCTGAAAAATAGTTGATTCTTTGGCGGTCTAAGGACATGTCTTAATCTTGGCAGACAGGGTTTGTTAACATAGACCCCAAAGGGTTGCTGTCACTGGCATAGTTTTCTGATATTCTTTAAGCCTCCCAGAACTTTGGTGACATGCTCTGGAGAGAAGGATTGTGAGAGAAGTGTATCAGCCCTGTCAGCAGGGTTCTTTTGGTCTGTGAGTCTATAGAATGTGAATTAGATCACTTTCCAGTATTGTTCCTTGCTAATTTCTCTTGTTAGATCAAGTTTTCTTTAGAGAATTAGTTTTAAAAGTCTTTTGTCTACTCCCCCTTTGGGCCAGTGTAAGTTTCCAAAGAACCTGTGACTGGCAATGGAATGTTGGGTGAGAGACAGGAGCTGCATTCTGGTTTGTGAGGAGTTCTAAGTTAGAGAAAAGGAGATGAGATAGAAGCATCAAGGTATTCATTTCTTCATCATTTTATGCTTTAACAAATGTGTCTTTTTGTTTGTAGCTTTGTTATACAGTCTATGACAAGAGTTGCATTTTGTTCTGATTTTAATACAATGTTTTGTTTCCCAACTTTGCTTCCCACCATAAGGTTCTTGATTGTTATTGTTTTGCAAGACAGGTGCCATTGTATTCAGTGATTCTATGTTTTCCAGGCCTTGACCTAATTCTTACCCAATGATTTCTTGCTCTAGACCCAAGGTTGTTGTTTGCAAATCTGTTTCCAACTTCTTTTAGATGATGATTCTCTACCCCATCTCATGAAGTTGTCATGATTTAGTTTTTGTCTGTATAGCCTGACGTTGCACTGTGTGGTGTAAGCACTGGTGTGTAAAGTTTTGCATTTATGGCTGTGCCCCTTAAGAAATTTTGGTGTTTTCTGACTTTCTATTACAGATTGTGAGAAAGCTGCTGCTTGATTTTGAATCGATTCAGTGTTAGAGTTAACTGTACCAGGTAAAGTTATTTGATCCTGTTTCTTTTCTCCATCACCCATCTCCTGTGAACTTTAAATTACTCCACCCTACTTAGATCTTACTTTATGGTGAACATAAAGTTGTAATCTCCTGATTGAACAATGAAGGTACTTAGTTCTTACTTTATAGTGAAGCTAGAACTATATGCTAAGTTTATTTTAAGATCTTAATGAATAAAAGGTGTTAAGTAACCGTAAGTAACCATAAAAAAAATTAATCACAAAAAGGTTAAGTAACTAACAAAAGGTGAACTTAACAAAGAAGTGTTAAGTAACTCAAAAGATATAATCTAATCAAAGAAGATGAGAACTAAAGAATGGGAAGTACTGGAGAAAAGCCTCTGATATGATTGGTAGATGTGAAAATTTAAAGGAGGGGACACAAAAGTAAAAGGTCTATATATTTCATGTCACTTCCTCTCTCCAGTACCTTTGGCAGCTGAGAGTTGGCTGGTGGCAGCATGCTGGGCCTTTTGGCATCTTGGCATGGTTATAGCTATTGTCCGGTTCGGTAGTAAGTTTCTAACTGAGTTTTTCCTCCTTTACTTTCCAAACTTTATCCTCTTAGAAGCCTCTAATCTCCTTCAGAGACCTAGAGGCAGAGATCTTGGATTCCCCCTAGCACAGGCCAGGTGGGAGAAATCCTATACCCTCTTCCCCCTTTCTCCTTAAATCCTTCCCTCTATGTTAATTAAAATTACCATAAATTTCCAGACTGACTTGGGTATTTTATTTGGGATTTTTTCCCAGGAGACCAATTAATATATATTTAAATCACAACCCTAAAATTATCTCCATACTCCCTGGAGTTTGTGGAAGTTGCTGGTTCAGGGGAAAACATCATTTTGATTTGAACTTTTGACATTGCCTTCCCCTTCCCAGTTCTTCCTCTCAGTGGTCTCTTGTGATTTGAGACTCCTGTTTGCTTCTCTGTTGTTACTAGAGGGTTGTAGATCAGGTATTGTTTTAGGAAAGAAGTATTTTGCTGTAGAATCTAATTTGGACTTTTGTTCACACTCTTTTGGTTCATTTTGTAGAGAGACTTGCCCTTGTACTTTAGAATGTGGGGGTATGGATTTTTGCATTCTAGATTCTGTATCTTTGGATTTTTCCTGTGCTGTTTCTTGCTTTTTGATTAGTTCTTTCTCTTTGGGGTTTGGAGAATCAGTGAAAGGTTTGGATTGGGCCAGGTTTCTGTTGTGATGCTGGATTTGACTTACGGACTTGTGAGGAACCCTTGTGTTGCTTGTTCCCAACCCATATTTGCATATCAGAAAATTTTCTAAGTATCTGTTGATTTGTTCCTTATTCATCCCATTACTCTCCTATGTGCTTCTGTGTGTTCCAAAGATTTTGTTTTTCATGTCAACGATCTCTTTTTTTAACTCTCTCTCTTCCTTTTCCCTCTCCCACTGTTCCTAGTTTTTGTTTTTGATCTCTACCTCTCCAGATTCTATTTCTCCCACTAACAATTCTTTTAGTGCCCTCTGTAGAGTGTCAGTCCCTGTTTTGCATTCCTGTATCCTTTTTGAATTAAATGTAACTTTTTCCTGGCTTCATAAGGTGTGTTGTGCATTCATTTCCTTTTGCAACAAAGGTTGCATATCTGGGTTTTGTCCTATCATTGATCATTTTCTGCGTTGCTTTGAGACTGGGAACATTTTGATTTCTTAATTCACAGTGATTGCAGCACTTTGGTTTGTATGCATTGTAATATGTATTTTCTTTGTAATTTCTATTTTGGTTGTAGCGGTTGTTGTGCTGTGGTCTCCTATTGTTACTTTGTTCCTACTGGGATGTCATGGGACAAAATTTGACTATGTGCCCAATTCTATTGTAAAGAAAGCATCTTCTAGCACCCCCCACCACCTCTTTGTTGGCATTGGGGTCCGTTTGTGGGACAGCCCTAATTGTTGCTAGATTTTTGACTTCTATCTCCTTTTGTTTCAATGTTTCTTTTGCTTCCTCTAACTTTTGCTTTAAGTCTCTGATTTGGTCTTCCTTCTCTCTCTGTTGTTCTGTTTGTGCTTCATGCAAGTATATTGCAGAATCACGCAATTCTTGCAAAGAGAGAGATTCAAATTGTGGGCAGTAATGTCTGTAGAAGTTCTTGAGCGTGTTACTGCATCCCCGTAGAAACTGCCTCTTGACATGAGGTATTGCCTGTTCATTGTCTTGGGGGTATCCTAAAATTGACACTGCATTCTCCAGAAGCCTACCGAGGTAAATGGAAGGGTGTTTTTTGGGGTCCTGCCTAATCCTTTCAAATATTCCCCATGCATTGGGATGCACACAGAAAGATTTGATTGCTTCAAGCAGATCTTTTTGAGCTTTTCTTAAGTATGTTAAATTCTGGGGCCTAGAATATTCCATATCCCCATGGTATTCTGGCCAGCTAGTCAAATTTGCATCCTACTTCTTCTTTTTAAGAAATTGGGCCTGCTCCTGGGGGCTAAATTCTCCTAATAAAAGTTTCACATCCTGAAAACTGGGTTCAAAAAGCCTGAAAGCATGTTTTAGCTTCCTTAAACATTTGAAAGGCTCAGTACAGAAGCAAGTCATTCTCTTACAGAGCATTTCCAAATACTGGGCTGAGAAAACATTACAGATTTTCATATGGATGATGCCCAAGTCTGGTGTACTCTTTGCAAAGTCTCTGAGAAGCATAATCTTTTGTGCCTCTCCATCCCCCTCAGCTTGTATGGCGTCTGTATTAGTTTGTCTATCCACCAGTAATTTCTTTGTGCATAGCCTCACAGTCAAAGCTGTTGATGCTTTTGTTGTTGATGTCCCAGTGTCCTGGTTTGTTTCTTTGTCTTTGTATCTATCATAGTGTCTTTCCCCATCCCCAGTTTCTCCATCTTTGTCATAAAATCCTGATATATATCTGTCATGGCTGCCATCTGAGAGAGTACTCTTGACTAATTTGCTGTCCATGTTGTTGCAGTCACCCTTGCCCAAGATCTCTTTTAGTCTCTTCCTTATTGGGTAGTAAAGTTGCTATGCCTTCATGAGAGACCCAGAGACAGCTGGGACCACTGGCCATAAAGTTGAAATCTCAAGTTTCAGTTGTTCCCAGTATTTTGTTATGTTAATAGCTGCCCCCATGAAATCATAAAGTATGTTGGTCATTTCCCCAAAAGAGTGAATAGTACAAGTGTGCCAGCATCAATAGCACTAGGGTAGTCCACAGAATCTTTTTATACATTCTGCTTCTCTCTGTACCCCACATTCACCCCGATATCTGTCCAAGCCTCCCTCAAAGGAAAAAAAATCCATTTGAATCTGCTTTGAGCCTTGTTCACAGAATTCTAATGTACAAGATGGCTGCCCCTCCCCCAGTCAGTCTCAACTGTCAATTGTAACTGTTATGGTGGATTTTTTGTCCTTTAACCAGGGTGCCAACTGTAATGAATGGCCATAAAGGGAATACACACACAGAGGAAATGGTGGAATATATAGTTTATATTATGGAGAGGGGGAAGATTGACCTTCCCCTCTCTTCCCTTTGGGAGGAAGGTAACCCAGTTTTGTCTTGGGGGGGAATTTGTTTGGGATATGGGTTTGATTCCTCTGTTACAATAGATGGGGAAATGGAGGATCAAGATAATTTGTTTATAGTTATATAAGGAATAAGGGTTGGAGGCAAGGATTTGAATCCAGGTATCACCAAACTGACTCCTAAGCCTTGTTTTCTTTCTACTATACCACATTATTGCATCTGTATCATTCTGCCTCAACAAAGGGTAAAGTAATTCAGGGGGAAAGTTTGTGTGTAGTAGAATCACCTTTAGAGTTTTAGGCATGAATAATGAGAAAGAGTCAAGACCATGTTTTTCTGTGCTAAGAATATAACATACATTTTAGAAAAAAAAACTCACTTGGTTGATTTTCCTGAGAAATGGGAAGGTATATACTTCTTCAATTTTATGTAATTCAAATATTTCCTGATTACTTTCTGCATGCTCAATCTACACTAATTGAGATATATTTAAGTAGTATGAAAATTTCATTTATTCAGAAGGGGATTTGACTAAATGATACTGAATCATACAATCAATGAATCATGAGATTATACAACAGAAAGGCACCTTCTGTGGTCATCTGTCTATTTAATCATCATAAGGTTAGACTTCTGCAAAAGAGAATATGAGAAACATAAGCCTCTCCTGTTTCAGATATGTTTAGTAATAAAGTCAATTAATGTTTTTCAATAATTATTTTTGGAAGGCTTATCTTGGATGCATCTTAGCTTATAATGTCATGGCCACCAATAGAACAATATAAGAGCCATTTACTCAGAGATAACATTCTCAGGCTAACTCTGAAAGCAAAATATTCATCAGACTCATGTTCAGGAAAAATAAAGTCTTGGGAGGAAAGTGTGGCAGGGTAATTGTATACTTCATAATTACTGGAAGTAACAGTCCATAGTCCAGATAATAATGGGGGGGGGGCTACTCCCTAAAAGCCTACTGACTTTGACTGTAGGGAGCTGTAACAAAGGGTACATACAGGTAGGTGGATATGGCACCTTTTATCAAGGAACATACTCTTTAGAGAAGATAAGAGTAACACTTGAGAAATAAATAGAAGACATTTTATTTCTAAGCTTCATTGTGATAACTAACTTATGAGAGGTGTGTGAAAGAAAGAAAAAAAGGAATTTGGCTGAATTTTGAAGGATGGATAGTATTTGTCTGGAAGAAGAGAAAGGCTGGAATATAGAGTAATGGGATAAGAAGAATACACACTCCTATTTCTCTTTTGGTTTTTTATTTTCTCCTATTTCTTTTCATTTTTTTATCATTGGCTCTTACCTCAGAAATAATTATTTGGACATATTTCTTTTTTCAAATGAGGGGAACAAAAGAGGAAAAAAGGTGAAGAATATCATAATATCAGGGCTAATTTCAAGGTATCTCTTAGAGGAAAGCATCATGTATATTTAAGTAATTGTGCACACTCCTGCTAGACAGTAGGCAATTTAATTCACAGGCCAAAATTCAAGATCTGATATAGATCCAGATAGGCCTCAGGGAAGAGGCAAGACTTAAAGAGATGAGAGAGGGTCAAGTTTGGCTCATTGGATGGCCAGAGGGAAGTTTAGGGCTTATTGGACAGGATGATAGAATTCTTAGAAGCTGATGTGGGATATGAATCCTGGAAAGGGAAAATGGAATGAACAATAAAATTAGTTTAGCTTTAGGGCAATAAAGAAAGAATCGTAGAGAATCTAGCAGTAATAGAGAAGTTGATGGCCTTGAAGTTATAGTATAATAGATTTGTCTTTGAGAAGGACCTAAGAGACCATCTGGCCCAAGCTTTTCTTTTTTTTACAGATGAGAAACTGAGTCTAAGTCATGTACCATGACTTACATAATATTATGGAGGTAAAAAGCTGGAAAGCTGGACTTCCAAATAGAGTCCTGCTGAATCTAAAATAAAAAAAAAAATAATTAAAGTTTTTCCCCCACAGGCACAAGAGGGAAAGAGAAAGTCAGAGACACAGAGAGACAAAGAGGAGAGAGAGAGAGAGACAGAGAGAGAAACAGACAGAAAGACAAACAGACACAGATTGAGAATTGTTTAAACTAAAAGTAAACAAATAACTAGAGGTTTACTTAAAGGAGTAGCTTGCCAGTAAAAAGGAATTTTATTTTCTATGGATAATTGTGAAAGAGAAAGACAATGTATTAACATTCTTAATTAAATTAGAGAGTTGGCCTTTGAATCAGGAAAACCTAGGTACAAACATACAATTGTGTGAACTTAAGGAAGTCTCTTCTTTTTTATTAAATATAATTTTTTATTTATTTCATTAAATAATTCTTTACTGCATGTTAAAAATTAACATTTTTTTAACAAGGCAGGCCAAGTTGGCATTGTGAAGATTGGATTTATCTCTCCCCTAATTGTAACAATGAATGTACTTAGCTCTTTCTTGATTGTGAAGATGAAATTGTAATCCCCTGTCTATTTGTTGATTTAATCCCCAGAAATGTAAGCACAGTACTTGAAGTTGAGTGAAAAGATCTACCCTGTTAGATCTGATCACCAAGAGTGTAAATATCCCATTTAATCAGGAAGTAGAGGTCTGTGACCCACATGTGTGATAGTGGGTAATGAATTAAAATAGACTAACTGCCTTCTGGGCAGTCCTAGAACAGAGCATCACCTGTGATTGGTAGACATGGAATTAGGGGAAGTGACACAAGAAAAAAGGTCTTCAAAAGAAAGAGACAAGGGCCTAAACAAGGTTGGTCTTCTGGAGGTTGCTGGTTGGTTGGTCTACTGGGAATTGTTGGTGGTTGGTCTTCTTGGAGTTTGAAAGAGACACACTTGGAGTAGAGACTGCTGGAGTTGAGGCTGATAAAAGAATCTGCTGATTGAACTGACAATGTAGTGAGTGTAAAGGCTGACTTCCTTCCTTATCCTTTCTGGAGACGTGAGTCCAGAAAAGGCCCATCATCTTGAGATTCCTTTCCCCTGGCTGGGGTCTTAGAATTTCTACCTGGCTCAGAGGAAGCCAGAGCGCCTTCTCAATCTCTCTCTCTCTCTCTCTCTCTCTCTCTCTCTCTCTCTCTCTCTCTCTCTCTCTCTCTCTCTCTCTCTCTTTCTCTCTCCCTCCCTCCCTCCCTCCCTCCCTTTTCTCTCTTCATTAATTTCTTCCCTCTATTGTAAAATAAAGTACCATGAATTCCATTTTACTTTAGTAATTCATTTTGGGGATTTTAGAAATTAAATCCCTGGTGATCAATTAAATATTCAGTCCAACCATAATTCTAAAAGTATTGATAAATGTGGTCATTAAAAATATATATATATACACACTGCCCCATAAGAAAAAAAATAAAGAAATTTAAAAATAAGTAAAACTATGCTTCAATTTGCATTCAAACCCCACCAGTAGTCTCTCTGAATGTGGAAAACTTTTTTTTCATCTTGAGTCCATTGGAATGGTCTTGGATCATTGATTGGTAAGAATAACTAAATCTGTCATAGATAATCATCCCTAAGATATTGCTGTTACAGTGTACAAAGTTTTTCTAATTCTGCTCACTTCAAATTTCATGAGTTCATGTAAGTATTTTCAAGTATTTGGAAGCCATACTGCTTGTCATTTCTTATAGCACAGCAATATTCCATCATAATCTTATACCACAACTTGTTTAGCCATTCTCTAATTGATGAGACTCTCTTGTATTTCCTATTGATTGACCCTATACAGATTTTTTTAACAAATTGATCTTTTATCCCTATTCATTAAACTCTTTGGGATACAGACCTAGCAGTGATATGTGTGGATCAAAGTGTATGTACAATTTTATAGTTCTTTGGGTAAAGTTTGAAATTATACAGAAAGGTTGGACCATTTCACAACTCCACAAAAAATATACTAGTGTTTCAATCTTTCTAGCATGTCTTTTTCCTTTTTCTGTCATGTTATTCATATAATATATAAACACACACACACACATATATACATTATTCATAATAGTTGTGAAGTGGTTTCTCAAAGTTCTTTTAATTTTGATTTCTTTTATTGGTAATTAAATGCATTTTCCCATGTAATTATTGATAGTTTTGATTTCTTCTTTGAAAACTTTCTGTTCATATACTTTGACTGTTTATCAACTAGGGAATGGATATTCTTTTTTATAAATTTTTAGAAATTTGGCTCATTCAGTGATAAATGAAGCCTTTATCAGCAAAAAAAAAAGAAAAAAGAACTGCTGCAAATTTTCCCATTTCCTGTTTTTTTTTTCTCTCATAATTTTGGCTGCATTAGATTTGTTTGTAGAAAATAATTTTAATTGAATATAATCAAAATGATCCAGGATCCTATCTATCTCTTGTTTAGTCATAAACTCTTCCCCTAACCATAGATCACCCTCAATGACTAAATTATTTTCATTTTGACCTTTCCAAGGTATATAGAGATGTTGTATCAAACTACTTCCTGTTTTTCTTGGTAATTTTGTAAGTTAGTGAATACTTACCTAAATAGCTCGATATTTGGGTTTATCAAAAGCTAGATTTCATAGCAGGCCATTTCTTACTCTATATTGTGTATATATATTTCTTACTCTATATTGTTTATCCATTCAACTGCACTACTACTCCATTTCTTAGTCAACACCAGATTGTTCTGATAATTCCTTTTTAATATTCTATGAATTCTCATACTGCTAAGTTACTTTCCTTCACATTTTAAAAATTGATTCCTTGATATTCTTTATGCTTTGTTTCTCCAGATGAATTTTCTAATTATTTTTGTAGCTCTATAACATAATTATTTTGCTAGTTTGATTGGTATGACATTAAATTCAAAATTAAAATTGGAGTGTTTCCTTCTATCTCTTCCTACTGGACTTAGTTGATAGTGTTTAGAAATATTGATGATTTCTGTGGGTTTATTTTATATCCTTCAACTTTACTAAGTTGTTAATTTTTTCTACTAGATTTTTAGTTGATGTTCTAGATTTATTAAATATGCATCAAATCATATACAAAGTGTGATGATTTTATTTTCTCAGTGCCTATTTTTATTTCTTCATTTTTCCTTTTCTTATTATTATAACTAGTATTTTTAGTGCAATATTGAATGATAGTGCTGATAATGAACATCCTTGCTTCACTCCAATCTTATTGAGAAGACTTCAAGTTTTTACTCATTATAGACAATACTTGCCCTTGGTTTTAGACAAATACTACTTATCATTTTAAGAAAGGCTTCATTGCTTCTTATGCCTTCTAGTGTTTAGAATAGAATAGAATAGAAATGGAGAATAGTTTTACTATTGATAAGATCAATTATATGGATAGTTTTCCTAATGTTTTTTTCACCCTTTGATTTGTACTTTTATTGACATCTTTTGTTTTTATATCATAATCCATTAGATTCTGGGTTCTTGAGGGCTCACATTGCTCTTTTAGGTTTTTTGTATACATAGTGTCTTGCACAGTGCCTGGCATATAGTAGGTGCTTTATAAATGTTTTGACTATATAGAAACTTCATTTATAAATATATATAATTAATTATATCAAATAGTTAATATAGCAATATATTAATATAGATCTAATTAATTATATTTATATATTCCAAGAGGAATAAAAAAGGGAAAAATACATGAACAAATGCCTTAACTGAGGTTGAGTACCTCTCTGCATTTCCTTTAACTGATCATATTCTTTTAATCTTTCAGCACTTCCTATTTCTCACTCTTCCTAAACCTACTTTGCAGTCCCAATGTGACCTTTAAACAATCCCTCTGCCCTTTACTACTGCCCCAATCTTGACCTTTCTTCCCAATCTTGACCTTTTGGTGAACCAGTTCAAACCTACCTACTATCCTCTCCTCTTGAATCCTTTGCTCTCTTGTCCAGCCTCTGATCACATCAAATAAAACTCATACCATGGAGTATTATTCCATTCTACAGCTGAAATTGCATTTGAGGAAATCATGGAAACACTGACTGGATCCAATACAAATTTATGCTATCTAATCTTAAAATGGGTCTTCATTAAGGCAAAGTAATCCTATTATTCCTCCTTAACTGATTCTCTAACCCAATCCCTATAGTCATTTTTGAAGAGTCCCCCTTTTCCTAAATTCTTACTTTCCGTCAATCCTTCTTACAGTCAAGATTATTGGTTCTAAGGCAGAAGAGCCTAAGGCTGTGTTGGCAAACCCATGGCACATGTGCTTCAGTGTGCAGGAGGGGGTTTTTTCCCCTCCCCCCTCTCCACACATCCCTGAAGACATTTCTCACATCACCCACTCCTTTGTCCATCAATGTAATGCAAGCATTTCCTCACCTGTTTGGGGTATGTGTGTATGTATGTGGACTCATAAGCTGCTTGAGCATGCAGTTTGGACACACCATCTCTAAAAGGTTCACCATAACTGACTAAAGGCTAGGCAATTGGGGTTGGGCTTTGCCCATGGTCACACAGGTAGGAAATGTCTTAAGCCACATGTGAACATAGGACCTTCTGTCTCTGGTCCCTGCTCTCTACTCACTGAGACCCCCGGCCTCTCTTCCATCCCTTTTCATTTCATATCCTCTTCCTTTTTTCTTCATTCTCCTCTAATTTCTCTATAATATGGATTCTGATCTTGTCATTCAGTTGCAACATATTTTTCCAATCATCAATGATTTATTAATTACTGAATGTAACAGCTTTGTCCTTTTTGACTTCTCTGAAGTCTTTGATGCCTGTTGACTACCTCTATCCTCAATGGGTTTTTGTGACTGTTTTCTTTTGGTTCCCTTAACTTTAGGACTTCTCAGTTTCTTATAATGGATATTTATCCATGTTTATCCCACTAACTCTGGGTTCTAATCTGGACTATCTTCTCTTTTCTTTTTATATTCTCTTACTTTGGTGCTCATGAGTTCCCATGGCTTGATTATCATTTATGCCAATGATTTCTAGATATATGTATCTAGCATTAGTCACTTTCCTGACCTCCAATCCCAAATCACTGTCTGGTGAACATTTCAGATTTAATATTCCATAGATAGATTACTCAAACTCATTAAGTCCCAAAGAAAATTCACTATCTTTCTCCATAATCCTGCCCCTCTTCTGAACTTCTCTGTTACTATAGAGGGCACAACCAACTTTTTAGTTACTTAGAATCACAATTTAGGCATCACTATATATCTTAGGACAAAACCCAGAGGAGACTTACATATTTCCCCATATGAGATGTTATATGGACAGTGAGTATGGATAGGAATGACTGCTAAACCATCTTATCTTTCCATGCTGGGAGGGGAATGCCAGTTACACACCTATCTGACACAGATACAAAATAGGCTGGAGGAACTGAGAAGGCTGGGACTACTAGTGCAAAGGGTCCCACTAGATTTCTCATTACATACCATAAGACCAGGGGACAAAGTATATGTAAAAAATTTTGTCAAAGACAAACCCACAGAGCCCAGATGTATTATTTCATATGATGTAACTCTCATCACTCCTACATCGATCAAAGTAATGCAAAAAGATTCTTGGCTTCACACATCTCACGTTAAACATCACTATGCCCATGATAAAACACCGAAAGACAACTTAATGGGAGCCCAAGAACCCATTCAAACACAGATGCTCCAAGAACAAGCCTTGATAAATAAACATAGAGCCCATGAATGCAACAAAATCATACAAGAAGAAATAGAGACACTGAATAGAGACAGTGAAACTGAAATAGAATAATGTCTGAGACAGATAGTATAAATTTGGGTTAGTTAGATCAGGGAAGATTAGTGTAGCCTGTGAAACACAGGAGAAACGGTTCCTTGCGGAACCTGGGAGTTTATTTGGGTATATTTCAAATTCCTTATAATTATTGAACCTATATACAAATTTCAATCTCAAGTCTGGACTAAAATATCATTAACTCTACAATCAGCCACATGGGAATAGAATAATCACCTTACAATCACACATTATAAACATTACCTACATTCATTACATAAAAAAATCTAACCTGCACACATGAGGATGGCACATACATCCTATATAAAGTTTCACTCTGTGAGATTTAAAATAGTATATGACTTAAACTGTAATAATTAAAATAGTTGAAGGCATAAAATGTGGAGATTAAAAGAGTTAAAATGGTTGAGGTTGTAACTGTAGTGAGTAAAATAGTGGAAGATATAAATTGTGATAGATATAAGAGAGGGTGAGTAAATTTGACCGCAGAAAATGTTTCACTACAGTGTCTTGGGTTTTAAAATAAAATATTAGGTGGTCGCCAGGGAAATATTCCCAATTATTCAAATACCCAAGTCAATTGGGTTTTATAGAGATTTTAATTAACAATACAATGAGTAATCAAAGAGAGAGAGAGAGAGAAAGTAAGAAAGGAATAAGTATGAAGGGCCTCAAGCCAATATGGCCTAGACCTGAGTCTTAAAAGAGAAATCAGTCAGTTTTTTAACACTCACCACAAGGTCTGACTAAACAAGGATACTAGTGACACCAGGCCAGCGTCCTTCCTCAAAGAGTCTTCCAGCCAGAGATTGTTTCAAAGGGCCTCTCTCAAGAGCCTCCAGAGCTCCTACCCCAGAGGGACAGAGCCCCTCAGAGGAGCTCCTCAAGGAGTTCTCCTTCAGAATGAGAGTCAGAATCAAGCTCTTCGCTCTTCTCTGAGCTCTTATTTTTAAGGGCAAAATCTCTTCTGTCACCTCCCCTAAGTCCTTACATCTACCAATCACTGTAGATGTTTCTAAAGGACCGCCCATTTTGAATTCACAGCTGAGTAGTTTTAATCTCTTTAGTAAGTCAGGAAAAAAATGCTGCTGTGTCAACAAATTTCATTAGAAAAAACCTCTGAATAAGTTATCACCCTTTTAGGTTTAAGTAGTTTACAAGTTGCCCCACCTTTATAGGCACTTAGCATCCCATTGTATCAATTCTAAAACAGTCATGACTCAAAGAACTTCCTTTCCCTTCCATAAGCATGGATCAAAGTACTTTCATTGTTCTCAAGGAGCTCTCTGTCCTAAAGCAGTCCTAAGTAGGGTGGAATAGGGATATTCCCAAGGCAAGGAGCCCCCACACTCAAGTAGAGTTCTCACCATCTGCTAGGGAATTTTTTTAAGTAGAAGATTCCCCAATGGGGGAAACCCCTAACATTCATAAGTCTGAGAAATTTTGAGGTTTACAACTCACATGCATCAAAATGTTCACTCTAACATGCACGCATACGTTAATCTTATACACACGAATGATCCTATAGTTTCAGATACCTGAGATCATCTTTCAAGGTGAGATGACAGGCAAGTATGTATCCTGTAAAGGAGAAGGAACCCTGGACCTGTGACATACTTCAAGCAATACCAAAGGATGGAAAACATGGAAACTGGAGAGAACTTTGAATCAAAGACATTATGGGGAATGAACTTTGGAAAAATGGGTCATGTAAGATTAATTGCCAATCATATTAACTTCACATATAGGGAAGTACATCCACATATACATTGGAATAAATATGCATCCACCATAACATATCTAGTACACAAACAAATTTCACATTGACATTAGGGGCTGTGCCGTAAATAAGGAAAACCCATAAATTGCATATTTGTAAATAGATCTCTAGTACCAGAAAATATATATGTATATATGTATATAAATAACATGTGAAATATGTAAATGTGTAAAAATAGCACATATGTGTATATATAGCATAATAATGATATAATCCAGTAACATAGATAGAAAGGAGAGTTAAAATACTAACCATTAATAGACAGTGACAGAGTAGTTTAGGGTTGAAAAGGGAATATTCTATCTAGAGAGGTAACATAGGGACAGAATAAAGCAGATTTCATTAGATACAAGTTAATATATGTATATACCTATAAATGTTATGAATTGTTACATTGGATTTAGCATTATATAAGGCATAGGATAGTTCAATTTTACTTAAGATTTAAATTGTATATTGATTGCAATATGAATGGCTTTTGTATTAAGAAATTGTTATATTGTAAAAATTTTGTTGGCACATAATCCTAACCCTCTTCCCACAACTCAATCTTAGCATAAGATAGGATCTTATATTAGCAAATAGTCAGATTAGGATAAGATTTATTATTTTGGGATGGAGGAAGTTAGATGAGAACAATAAGTAGCATAGATAGATTAGAATAGACATAGAAGATAAGTGACTGGCGTGGGCCAGGGTGGCACCATGCAAACAACAGGAAATGGAGGATTTGTGATAGAGGCTGGCACTAGAGAAAAAGTGCCAGACTGAAGATTATGTGAAACTGATCACCTCAATGGGGGAGGGGCTCCGGGAGTGAATTTCCAGAGGAGAGAAGACCCTGGCTGGAGAGCAGTGAGGGTTATTCGGTCTTGAGACATAGAAGAAAGATGGTGGATAAAGACTTTCTCCTGAAGGTTACCCATTTTTCCTACTGGTGACTGGAAATCTTTCCCCCCAACACTTCCCAATTAGATACTTTCTGAAGAGAAGCTTGAACAAACTTTACCTCAGCTGCTATTGCCTAAGGGTGAGTCAACCTGATTTTCTCTCAGAGGGCTCAGGCTGCCAAGGCCTGAGTTACCCCCAGACTTGAGAAGGGAGGAAAAGGGTTTAGATAGAGACAGGGGACACCTTTTTCCTACTTTCCTTTCCCCATTTTTCCCTTCCTTTTTTAAAAAAAAATTTAAAACAACTCTCTACTCTTCTTTTTCTCACCCCCACATAGTTAATCTTTTTAAAAAGTATTTTATTCACCTCTTCCTCTTCTCCCATCATAGAAGGCATTTTCTGGAAAATAGAAAAGTCTATAAAGAATATGTTTTTAATGTGTCCACTTCTCAGTTCATTCTCTGGAGGTATCCTTATTATTATTTTACTTTATTTTTTCTCAGAAATCTCTAGCATAGGTCTTTTACTCTCTACTTAGTCAACACTCTAATTCAGGCCTTCATCATCACTCACCTGGCCTATTCCAAACACAAATTCATCTCTCTTCCTTGAGTCTCTTTTCACATCATTCTGTCCACCATTCAACTGTCAAAATAATTTTCCCTTAATGTGTCAATGTGGCTGCTCAATAATCTTTAGTGGGTCCCAATCACCTTCAAGACCAAAGAGTCTTTTGCTTGGCATTTAAATCTCTTCATAACCAGGCTCCTTCCTACCTTTCCACTCTCTTTACATTTTCCTCAATCCTATGTACTTTATGATCAAGGTTCTACTCACTGTTCTTGAACTGGATCTTTCTCCATTCTGGGAATGCTCTCCCTTCCAACCTCCACTTTAACATCTGTGTCTTCCCTTGAGACTTAGTTCAAGGCATCAGCTAGGCAACTCAATGGATCTGGCTTGCAGATGGAAGGTCAGGGGTTCAATCCTCGCCCCAGATACCTCCTATCTGTGTAACCCTGAGAAATTCACTTAAAGTTCTTTGCCTGGGTCCTACCATTCTTCTGCCTTATAATCAATATTGATTCTAAAACATAGAAGGGTTTAAAAAAACAGACAGCTTAAATATTACCTTTTCCAGACCTTTCCTGGGCCTCCAGCTGTTAATGCCATCTCCCTCTAAAGTACACATATATACAAATATATACATATTGCCAGAAGTGCTTTGCTAAGGTTTAAACTGCTCACTCAGGTCCCTTGATTTGCTCTCAGATGTTTCACACCATGATTGCATCAGAACCCTCTGCTCCTGTGTAAGGGGTAAAATTAGGGGCTCTTGACTGAATATATTATACTAGTGGTTACCAAGGATTAATTCAATTCCAATAAAATACTCAAGTCAATTTGGGATTTTTATGGTGGTTTAATTACAATAGAGGGAAGAAATTAAGAAGTAGAGAGGAAAGAGAATTTAAACTACCCCAGCCAGGGCTGAGCCAGGCAGAATTTCAGAGGCTTTGGCCAAGGGGCCTTCTCAATCTAGCTCGACTACCAGCCACGAGGCCTCCTCAGAGATGAGGAGTCTCCTAGGAGGATAGAGCTTTAGGAGGTGAAGGAAAGGAGGAATCAGTCTAACCCACTTACCAAGCACCCTAGGAATGCCGACACAAGCTCCCCATGCTGCCAAGAGAGAGAGAGAGCCCAAGAGGAATTGATGTGAAATATATAGACTGTTCTTTACATCACTTTCTACATCACACATGTATGAATAGTAGTTTAAGCTTTACTTAGGACATCTCAGGGGGTCTGTCAGTTGTTTCTTATTTGTCATTTGCTATCACATGGCTGTCAGAGGCCATCCTCCTCAACACTTAATCCTTAAGTAGGGGTGTATACATTCCTGGTTGCTAGAATTTCTAAAGACTAAGGGTGGAGTAAATCTAAAATTCACACCTGCTTATGCTACTCATGTTTTTCTTTGACTTGTCGAATCCCTCCCCATACTTCTGGGTTCAGTTCTCCCCCAAAGGAAGAGTTGTTTTCTCTGACTGTGTTAACCCAGTGACTTTCCCTTGTTATGGGCCCTGACTACATTTACTATCTGCATCATTCAACTCTTATTTACATCCTATTTTCATTTATTCATCTATTTATTTATCTATCTAAACTGTTAGTTCCTTGAAGGCATGGAGGCTATGCCTTCTCTTTGTACCCTCACTCTTTCTCTTATTCTTCTACTTCTTCCTGGTATTGGGCCTTATACCCTGTACATTCTCAATGTTTGTTCACTGACAGTCAAGGAATACAAGGTCAAGGATAAATATTTGTAATCTAGCCAGCTAGAGGTAGGGCATGCATAGCTCTAATATCTGATGAACTGAAATTAAACTTCTAACTTGTAATCCTTGATACTATTATTCATAGGATGCTTGAAGGAGCCTGAAACCACCTACTCTAATGCCCTTATTTTACAGATGAAAAAACTAAAGTGCAAAGAATGGAAGTGATTTGCTCAGATTCACACAAATTCTAAGTAGAGAGCTGAAATGGGAACCTAGAACCAACTCTCAATCTTGTGTTCTTTCTGTGAAACTTCTGGGACATTCTGGGTTGAAGAGGGCCCCTGTCCTTAGAATGAAACCATTCTAATCAAAAGACTTAACAAAACCATCACACCACCTTGGACAGTGCAAAATAATAGCTGGGACATGGTCTTTGCTCTCTGGTAAATAGCATACATGTGTTCATATACATGCCTTTTGGAAGACTCTTCAATGACAGAGTTGGTGAAGTTTCTCTCTTTTCTCAAGTCTACAACTGATGTTTCCCATA
This sequence comes from Monodelphis domestica, assembly GCF_027887165.1. Classification (NCBI taxonomy): domain Eukaryota; kingdom Metazoa; phylum Chordata; class Mammalia; order Didelphimorphia; family Didelphidae; genus Monodelphis; species Monodelphis domestica. Next base: position 406,841,905 of record NC_077229.1, on the reverse strand, counting down.
TTCTTCTGGAGCATAAGGAAGACCAGGTTTTAACTTAATTTTTTTTAACATTAGATAAAGTGCCCCATGATCAGTGAGCCAACTTTTACTGGGCCATCAAACTAAAGATTTCTGACTCTGACTTCTTTGTTTCTTTACATTTTAGTGCTACTTCTTCTTCAGCTTCAGCTTCTGTGCTTCCTGGAAAACCATAACACAAAGAGCCTTCTTAGCCACCTACCATTGGTGCACAGGCAGGTTATACTGAGGAGGAAATGTGTACTAAATGTCCAGATAGTTACATGTCTTCTCAAACACCTCAGAGTTGGTCCACAGAAGTTTTTTAAAAAGTTTCTTTCTCTGAATGGACATAAGCAGGTATCACTTATGAAACTTGTCCTTACACTGTTTCTGCAAGTGTTCTTCATAGTTCTGAATCTTGACTATTAGTCTTGTAACTCAAACTTCCAGTGATTTGATATCTTCTGGATTTATTGACATCTTGTTTAGTAGCTTCTCATTCTTTATCTTCATCTTCATCTTCTGACTGACCATTTCCAAGGATAAGTCTTTTCACAATATCATCAATCCAGATGTGTCTCCTGTTTTCCTCCCTGACCTCACCTGGCCACCTGATTTCCCTTTCTTCACTGGCTCTGTGGCCTAATTTCTTTCCTGGCCTTTCTTCATTGTTGCACTTTTCACCCTTAGATTTTTTTAATATTAAACCAGTCCTGCATTTCTGGTATAAATCTCATTTGGTCATAGTATATGATCTTTATGATACATTTCCCTTGTTATTGATTTATTTGAAACTGTTGCTTCAATATTCATTAAGGAAATTGCTCTACAATTCTCTTTCTCTGTTTTTGCTCTATCTGCTTTAAAAATAGTATTTGTATCAAAAAGGGAATTTTGCATGCAAAAGGGAATATTTCTTTTTCTGATCTTTCAAATACTTTTTTTAGTATTGGAATTGATCGTCTGATAAATGTTTGGTAGAATTTACATGTAAAGCCCTGGTCCCAGGGATTTTTTCTTAGGGAGTTCTTTGATGGCTTATTCCAATTTTTTTTCTAAAATAATGTTATTTAAGTATTCTCTTTTTGATTCAGAAAATTTATAATTTCATAAATATTCATCCATTTCACTAATTAAATTGTCAGGGTTTTCTTTTTTTGACATATGATTGGGCAAAATATCTCCCAATAACTAATTTAACTTTATGTTCTTTGGTGGCTCATTCAGGATTTATATTTTTGATACTGCTAATTTGTTTTTTCTTCTTTTCGGTAAATCAAATTAACTATTTATCTTTTGTTTATTTCATTTTTTTATGAGGCCAGAGCCTAGTTATATTTATTAGTCCATTTTTTAATTAAAATTTTAATCTTTCCTTTGATGTTCAGAATTTCCATTTTGATATTTGTTTGGGGATATTTAATTCTTTTTTCTAGTTTTTTTTTAAGTTGAATTCTCAAGTCATTGATCTGTTCTTTCTCTCTTTTAGTGATATAAACATTTAGTGATAAAATTTCCCATAAGTATTGCATTAGTTTCATCTCACAAATTTATATTCTTGTCTCATTGTTATCATTCTATTTAATGAAATTATTGATTGTTTCTTTGATTTGTTCTTTGATTCACACATTCTTTAGAATTAGATAATTTAATTTGCAATTGACTTTCAATCTATGATTCCATAATGTAACTTTTTGTTGCATTCTGGTCTGAAAAGGGTGCCTTATCCTTCTGCTTTTTCTGCATGTAGTTGCAAAATTTTTATCTTCTAATACAGGGGAAATTTCTGGGAAGGCCCATGTGCAATTGAGGGAAAAAAGGCATATGCCTTTTATTACCATTCAGTTTTCTACGGAGATCTGTAATATCTAAATTTTATAAGATTTTATTCATATTCATAATGCCTTTCTTATTTATTTTATGTTTAGATATATCTAGTTCTATGTGGAAGAAATGAGCTGGCATACTAGTGAAGCTTTCCTTTTCATTTCCTTCTGTAACCACTTAACTTTGAAGAATTTCGATGTTATATTATTTGGTGTATATATGTATGGTAGTAGTATTTACTTCATTATCTGTGGTGACTTTTTGTATGATGTAACTTCTTTGTTCATACCTTCCAATTAGATCTATTTTTTGCTTCGAGGAAGCTAATGTTAATTTTTGTACATTTTTTCCTATATGGTCCATTCTTCTTTTTAAGAAGTTCTTCTTTACTTTGACTTTTTCTGACCCTTTTATCATTAGTCTCTTCTGTTTTTATTTTTAAGGGGAGATTTCCTACTGTATTTTTTGTGCCTCCTCTTTTTTGCTGTTGACAATTTTTTTTTACTTTCTTGCATCATTTGAATTATTTTTCTAATTTTCCCTCTATATCTCTTACTGACTTTTGAAATCCTATTTTGAGCTCTTCTAAAAATTCTTTTGGGAATTAAGACCAATTCAAAGTTTTACTTCCAGAAGTAGCATGCTGTTCTGACTTTGTCTTCCTTTGATTTTGTGTTTGACCTTCCTTGTTACCAAAATAACTTTAAATGGTCAGGTTCTTTTATTGTTGTTTGCTCATATATACAGTCTTTTCCTTCACTTGAGAGCTATTTTCATTAGATTTCTTTCCTGTCCTTTTTCCTGTGAGCAACCACAATCACTCTTTTCCTGTCTTGAACTATGACCAGATCCCCTCTGCCCTGAAAATATATGCTGTGGATTACCTAGAGTAGCTTCCCTGAGATATGTTTCTGTTCCTTCACCATGTTGAGCTAATCAGTGTCATTCATATTTCTTATTCTTCATAGTTAGAAAATGCTAAAGGGATTTCCCAATGATCCAGTAGCAAATGGATGTTAAAGATTAATTTCCTTGTATGAAGGTGGTCTGGTTCAGGCAGCTCAACCATGTCATACTAGGATATGGAGACAGATCCCACCCATCCAGAATTAGGAGCAAAAGATCTCCAAGGTTGGGTTTCATGAAATAATTTTTCAGAACTGAAAGGCCATGTTTGGGCCAATGAGTTCCACATTATGTGACCTCGGGCCCAAGGTGCTATCTTTCAGAAGTAATGTAATAAAAATGCTTAAGTTAGAAAGACTAAGAAAAAAATTTTAAAAAATATGTAATTTTTTAAATCTTCCTTGCTCTGGGACTGAGACCCAGGATAATGACCCAGATTTGCATATGGGCATTGCAACTGAGTCCTAGAACCAGTGCCAACAAAGGGACTCCACAAATCTCCTTTGAACCAGTTCTTGAACCCTGTTATTTTCTGGGAGCTGCTGTTGTCAATTTAGTTTTCTCCAAGGACAGCTGCTGGCTTGCCAAGGAGAGGCCTGCCCTGGTGTGACCTGCTCTGCACTGCACTGACCTGAATTTTACTATACTTTATCCTCCTCCTTCTCCCCCAGGTGCAACAGACTTTTCCTACTAACTTTTGTAAGTTTTCTTGGCCCAGAAAAATTTTCACTTTGCCTTTTTGTGGGTTTTGAAACTTCAAAATTCTTCTTGAGGAGTTTTATTAAAGTTGTTTGGAGAGGAAATTTTGAAAGTTTTAGGTACTTCTAAGACAGTGTGGTCTGGGGAAAGATATAGTCACTGCTTTCTTGGTCTACACTAGGGTCCTTTTCCCATGAAGGGCCATTGAACCCCTGAAATTGCAATTGATACAGTTCCTCAGAGTTCCAGATCTCTTTTAACTAAAAGTGCTCCACTCTGTCTTTAAATTATGGCTGAGAATTATTTATAAATAATGAATTCACTAAACAGCATCTAGTTCTGCATCAAGTGGTAGCACAAGGATACCCTGTAATATCTTTCTGACCCATTTACCAGCTCACCTGACTGGAGATCTCCTTAAGCTGTTCTTGCCACCAACTAATGCAACCAATGATATTTCATTCATGTGGGCTACAGGCCAGCTTCCTACCTTGTGTTACAGATGTACCCTTTCTAAATTCCTAGAATGCCTTCAATATCAGAATTATCTCATTTCAAACATTTTTGTTGACTCTGCCACTGCATAATTCAATTTGAAGAAATTATTTTAAATTTATTTGGAGGGGAATGTTGGGAAAGTTCAGCTCAATGCTTCTCTACTCAGCTATATCAGTTCTGTCCATGGAAGTCACTTACATTTTGAATATCCAATACAACTCATACCCATTACTATTAAAAACACTAGAGAACATTAGAATAAATGGAACATTCCTTAAAATAATAAATACTATCTATCCAAAACAATGAACAACTTTAGCTGAGTTGCAAAATATAAAATAAACTCACATAAATCATCATCATTTCTCTTTATTACCAATAAAGTCCAAAGGCAAGCAATAGAAAGAGAAATCTCATTTAAAGTAATTGTAGATAATATAAAATACCTATGAATCCACATGCCAAGAAAAGCCCAGGAACTATATGATCACAATTACAAAATACTTTTCACACAAATAAAGGTAGATTATAAAAAAATTAATTGCTCAAGAATAGTCTGAACCAATATAATAAAAATAATAATTATACTTAAATTAATTTTTGGTGCCATACCAACTAAACCATCTAAAAATTATTTTATAGAGCTAGAAAAAATAAAAATGAAATCCATTTGGAAGAAAAAATTGTTAAGAATATCAAGGGAATTATGAAAAAAATAAATAAAGGTAAGTGGCTTAACTTTACCAAATCTTAAACTGTTTTATGAAGAGGAAATCATCAAATCAATCTGGTACTGGGTAAGAAATAGAGTAATAGATCAATGGAATAGATTCTGCATTCAATATGCAGTAATAAATGACCACAGTAACCTAGAGTTGACAAACTTAAAGACCTAAGCTTTTGGAAAATGAACTAATGCACAAAAATGCTGGGAAAACTATAAAAACTCTACATCAGAAGCTAGGCACAGACCAGTACTTTACACCATATATCAAAGTAAAGTCAAAATGAAAAACAATAAACAAATTAGAGGAGCATAGAAGAGCTTACCTACAAGATAAGGTGAGAATTTATGTCAAAAAAAAAGAGACAGAGAACATTATGAGATGTAAAATAGATAACTTTCACTACATTAATTTTAATGAGTTTTTGAACAAACAAAATCAATGCAACCAAGATTAAAAGGAAAACGATAAACAAAAAAAGAGTTTATAACAAGTGTCTCTGACAAAGGCTTAATTTATCAAATATATATAGAATAATCAAATCAAATATACAAAAATACAAAGTGTTCTCCAAATGACAAGTGGTCAAAGGATGTGAAAAGGCAATTCTCAGATGGAGAAATGAGAACTCCTTTAGTTATATAAACATATGCTAAAAATCATTATTAATTAGAGAAATGCAAATTAAAACAGTGATGTACCACCACACAGTTATCACACTGGCTATTAAGACAAAAAAGAAAAATTATGATTAGAGGACTTTACAATACATTCTTGGTGGAGATCTAAGTGAAAAATAAAAACCTGGAAAAATAAAAATCTTGATCACTATTCAGTATATCATTTATCCTTTCTGCTTTCATTCTATCTCCATAAGTGATTCATTTGTTAACCTGGGTACCTGTGTAACTTTTTAATTCTGACAATAACAATGACAATAATAAATTTAGAGTAAATATAGTGCTTTAAAGTTTTCAAAATGAAAATACAAATATCATTACATCCTTATAACTCTGAAAAGTATCAATCACTTCATTTTACACAGAAGAAAAATTGAAGAAGATAAAGGTTAAGTGTTTTACACAGAATCCCAGAGCTAGTTAGTGTTTGAAGCTGCTTATGAATTCAGATATTCCTACCACCATATTCAGTGATTTATCCACCATGACACCTAACTGGCAATCCTAGAATAGGAAGAAATACTAGACTTGACCTAACTGCAGCCTAACACAAAACATAAATCCCCCTAACATAATCACTACCATAACAAATATGAAAATTGGTTGTCTAGTGGTCATAAAGACCTCAACATGATCTTGATGAGGCATATCAGCACATTTTTCAATAATCATTTTCTCATTTGTCTTTGTCCTAGCTTATATTAATTTGAAGCTACCTGAGAATCTAAAGTTTCAGACAAATTGAAGGCTTTAAATCTTCATTCCAGTCCTGTCAAAGAATGATCTGTAATGATTATAAATAAGAAAATTCTTTTGTTTTTATTTTGGTTATCCATTCATGCCAGTTACTACTCAATTTCCTCAATCAATAAACATTTGCTAAGTGTCTCCTTTGGGTCAGGTTATGTCATAAAGATACAAGGACTAAAACAGCAGAACACCAGCCTTCTATGAGGTCACATCTCATCTTTCAACTGAGGTTAGTGTGAAATTGATTTTGATTTTATTAATATTATTAATTTCATGTACATTTTAAGAATGACATGATGATTCCTCCTTACTTCCCCTCCCCTTTTCTTTTTACATGTGAGACACAGAACTAGATAGGGAATAGAGAACAGGCTTTGAAGTCGACTATATGATTCTTGTCAATTGATTTAATCTTTCATTGCCACTAAGAACTCTTTAAAACTATAAGTAGTATATCAGATATCTTTCTATATTATTAGAAATCCTTTCTAGAAGGTACTTATAACTAGAAGTCCTAGTTTTTCAGATTAAAAGAAAGAACTCTAGATTTAGATCTCCCCTGATTGTAACAATGAAGATACTTAGCTCTTCCTTTATTGTGAAGATTAAATTGTAATCCCCTGATTGTAACAATGAAGGTACTGCTCTTCCTTTATTAGGAAGATTGAATTGTAATCCACAATCTATTTTTAGATTTTAATACCCAAATTAAGGCACAAAAGTCACATATTTAAAATAGAAGACCTCAACTCTTCTCTCCCTCTATTTTTCTAATAATTTTCTCGTCTCAATGACTGTTGCTGTAAGACTTTATATCCATCTAAACAAATAGGAGCAAACATTTATGTCACACATTAAGGTTTACATTCTGCTTTATTCTTAAAACACTCAGAATTAGGATAGCCACATAGTTAATTCCTGAGCCAGAACTCTAGCATGTATCTTTTCTAACTCTTTTATGCTATACTGCCCCCCAACACACACACAAGGAGAGATTTACCAACATAAAAATGTCAGACCACCAAAGTTTCTGGAAAATGAATCTCATAGTGCAGTTAGGAAAATTTCTTGTATTTAGCAAAGAAAGTGAGTAGTAAGTGGAAAGCAGTAGAACCTTTGCCTTTAGCCAGTAGGGACAGAACCATGAGGAGCTTCTTCCTCCCTTTCAAAAGAGATATAGTGCAGAGGAAATCAACTGAGGCAGGAGGCTATTTAGGAGTTAATCAGTTTTGAGTTGCAGTTGGGGATCCTGATCTAGTGCACATTCTTTGTTTCTATTTTAAGTAGAGAGTTCTGTGCCTGTACTCCATTTTTGGGGGGACTGACTTAGATTCAACAACAACAAATTATTGAGCTAGATTCCATGAGACTTGACAAATGTTTTCTTCATGCCCGAATATTGCATTTTCTATGGCCCAATTTCCCATAATTTAGAGGTCAGATAACTTCATTCCCTCTCCCTCTTTTTCTTTTTTTTTACTCATATTGAAGTCTATGATATTAGTCACTTACAGTATATTTCAAACACTTCACACTTCTCCATGCAAAAGCAGCCTTCTTCTCATCTTTTAAAAGACCTCATTTCTGTGACCTTGTTCCCTGATTGGTGAGCTCTTCCATTTTGAAGAAGTTTGATATAATATCCAGACACTTACTCTCTCTTTTCCTCCTCTCTTGTTCTATGCTCCAGTTTTCAGCTCCTTTATGTAATTTCTTCTTTCATTAGAATGTAATCTCCTGAGGACAGTGATTTTTTTCTTTTTTTTGTTTGTATTTGTATTCCCATCATTTAAAAGTAGAGCCCCTAGAATATAATAAGTGATGAATAATTTTGACATATTATTGACACTTGAAAGTTAAAGCCTCTTAGTTCTGTCTCCTGTCGAGACTGATATTTGATAACTTCTCTAGCTATGAAATGGGAGGAAAAATACTTTTCCAAAATCAAATGAATTTCCTGAATGAAGCTAATGGGAAAGAAGGATATACTTTTTTTAGTTTTGTTTATATTTTTAAAGTAGAGGTTTCCATAGCTCTTCTAAAATCACACCTGACAGGTGGTAGCTTACTTCCCCTACATATCAAGTTGGCCTTGTTGAGTAGTGACTGGAAGGGACAAATAAAAAGTCTTTCCTTCAACATACTTCTATCTAAGCCTCCACATGGCATCAACAACAGCTCATCCATACAGCCAGCTCCCTTGACAGTAGAGGAAATATCATCGAGACCAGCATGCCATATGGACATCTCTAGGCAGGGCATCTGCTGTGTGCTGTGGGGGTGCATACTGGAGAAGCACTGGGTTTAACATTTTTCATTAGTGTACAGCATAGACAGTTGAACTCTATTATAATGTCTTCAGGAAGAATCTGATCCATTCCATTATCAGAATGACAAAGAGAAAGGATTGCCTGTGATTTCAGAAAGGTCACAGTGAGCTAGCGTTCAGCTCTATGTGCTCTAGGTATGATGACAATAATGGGAAAAAAGTTTCAGAGATGAAGTTTACGGTCAGATAGATGAAAAAATTAACATTTAAAAAGGAAGTCTTATCTGTGAGACATTACTTTTCCTCTCCATTTCTCTTTCCCAGCAATTGCTGGTTGTTAACTTATTTATATATAAACAAGGTCTTTCTCCTCCACATTCATATCTGCTCCCTGATTATTCCCATATTGAAGTGTCAGAAGCAGATGCCTGTTGCTATGGGAGTGATTGTGATGTCACAAATGGAAGATAATTGTTTCATTGTGTGATTAAACAAAGGGAGGAAATGAATGGTGAAGGGGAAAGCAGGTGTTTTATATGCTGATTCTGACTGCACTTTGCAATAAGTAGCTAATTATTATTAATTCCTTTGGCAATCTTGGGAATAACAGTAATCATGAGGAAACACCTTAGGTACAAAGGTAGGCAGGAGGTGATCTTTGGTGCTACTTGAATCAGAATCTTGTTTCAGCCTATTTAAATAGGGACTAAAAGTCAGCAAAGATATTCGGAAGAATAAATAATATTGATGGTGGGGATCACAAAATGGTATAACCATCTATCCATGACTGATAATAATATCAGTAATGGTAATAAAAAATTATATTTGCATTTATTTTGACTTAAAGTTTATATAGTCCTTAACGTGTGGTACAACATTGCATTTTATCACCACAAAGGCCCTTAGAGTTTTCTTTTTATTCTTCTGGGAGAAAAGAAATGTGGAAGGGGCAGACTTGTGATTTTCTTGGTACAATATAAGATAATCTCAGGAAAGAAACTCTTTCCACAATTGCAGATTGCCTAGTTTTTTTTTTTTTTAATGTTGCCTAAAATACTGTGGAGTTATGACTTGCCCAGGGTTCAGTGACTTATTTGTGTAAGAAGAAAGATTTGAAAACTTCAACCAAGTCTTTCTTCTACATTTCTTCTGTTTAGAATTATCAACATCAAGGGAAACTCAAGGAAGCTTTGGGACAAATCATAACAGGCTCTGACAGGGCAAGTTAAGTGACCAGCCAAAGGTTACATAGATTCCATCAGAGATGAATATGAAACTAATCATGTCCTAAATCCTAAACCAACACTTGATTTTCAATATGCCACTACTCAATTTTTAAAATGTCTTCCATGATTACTTTAAAGTGAAGAGATATTGTTTATTTATATGACTTCTCCTAATCTACAGTTTCTTTTATAAAAAAAACATCATATCATGAGCATAATTATATATATTTTATTAAAAAAGGTCAATATGTTAAATGATAGCATGTCAGTTGAAGAGGAAGAAGGGATTACCAGGAATTAAGAGATATCTCTTAATCTACATCTATAGCTATCTATGTATGCATTCTATACAGGAAGTATGTAAGGACAAAAAGTCTGTGGACACTTGGGAATTGTATTTCTTTTTTTTAGGGGTAACATATTTTCATATTATACATTAGGGATCCAGTGGATAACTTTAGCACCCTCAATGCCTATAGATTATGCTCTAAGTGTTGCACAGTGCATGTTTCAAATTTTTATGATTTGCCCATTCACCAAAGGAAGTCTCTGTATGCTTGGGGTAGATATCCCCATAACTCATTGACAGTTTTGAGGCCTATTGGTTACCCACAATCTTGTTTTGCCCTTGTTCCAGGGCAGTTTTATCAAAGTGTAGCCACTGCTCATGCTACAATTAGTAGTTAAACATAATACCTTTCCCATGTAGTTTTTTTAAAAAACAATCTTTTGTATATGACTATAAATTTATATGCACTTTCTTTGTCTCCATTTCATACTCCTTGAGGGAAAAGACATTTCACTTGCTTTTGTATCTTCAGTTCCTACCAAGTTAGATCAAGAGTTATTAACTTTGTTTGTGAGTATGCATGTGATGTACCTCTTTGTCTACTGTCAATTTGGAGAAACCTATTGATTCCTTCCTAGAATGATATTTTTAAATGTACAAAATAAATTTTAAGATGATGCATTAAATTATTTAGTGGTTGTGATCTACATCTGTTAAAGGAGAATAAAAAATGAATTTTTAAAAATAAATTAAAAATTTTTTTCTTAAAATTTTGAAGTTGTATCTTCCTTAGAACTGTGAGATACAAGTTTGCCAAAGATATTTGCTGTCATCATGAAGAATAATCAGTGCAGTATTCAAAAGCATAGGGATATTCTATAGACACATGATGATACATTAGTCTGGCAAGTGCCATGGATTTTGTAAGAATAGATTCAAGGGGATTCACAGGAAGAATATCAAGGATCCCGTTAACTAAAATTCTACACTGGAAATCAAAATAGAGTGATAATTTTTTTAATGAAATACTTAAAGCACAGAAGAAAACAATTGCAGTGAGGAAGAAAAGGTATTTTTAGGAAGTCACTGGAGACCTTATGATATCTTATGATACAACTTATATTAAAACTTAAAAAACATTTATTTGTATTTAAAATGGAATCATTTATATACTTATTTAAATTACACATGTTATATATTATAATTATGTATATATGTAATCTTATATAACAGAATATTAACCCAAAGCATGGCATGGTATTTTTAGGATAGTACTAGTGCTGATGTCCACAAGTTGCAAAAATTATCAATAAAAGCTAGGGAAAAGAAAAGTTATATTGCAATGTTTTCATTAATAATAGCATTTTCAGCTATACAGGGGGAAAGATATGGACTCAACACTTCTTGAAGTGAATGGGAGAAAGATGCCTAACAACAGAGTGAAGGTGGAGCTATGTAATTCTTCTTTGATTCTTTCTCTGACAAGGAGAATGACTTTTACATTAGAAATAGCAGAGAAAAGGTGCCTAAAAGGGAATTGATGCCCAGGATATAGAAAGAGAATACATTGGATTTTTTTAAGAACTCAAATCACTAGGCACAGATTAACCACATTATGAAGTACTAGCAGAAGTTATTATTCAACTACTGTCTATAATAATTGAAACATCATGAATGAATGAAAGAGGACACAAAACTAGGGAATGGAAAATATTGACCCTATTAAAAAAAAGAGGGTAAGGGTGTAGAACCTAGGCCTTCAACATTAATATTGATTTCTGGCAAAAATTCTAAACCATATTTTAAAGAGATGTTTAATGAATATCTAGAAAATGAAATACTTGCAGTAAAGAACCAATATGGTTTCGGGAAGAATAAGATATGTCAGACTAAACTGTTGATAGGGTTGCTAAGTCAGTAAATAAGCAGAGACATCATTTATCTAGATTTTAGCAAAGTGTCTCACAAAAAAAATCTCATAATCTTCTTGTGAGAAAAATTGGGATATGTAGAAACATATATTTCATTGGATACGGGTATGAATAAATGGCTTAAATGAAAAACTAGTCATAAATGATTCACTGTCAACTTGGAAAGTGGTCTCCAATGTAATACTACAGTAGAATAGGTTGATACTTTGCTATTGAATAGTTTTAGAAATTGTTCAAAGATACACATATTATTTTAAAATCAAATTTGAGAATATAAAAACCTCAGAGGAACAGCTATCATCTTGGATATGCTTAATCTAATAACATGAAATTTATTAGGAATTAAAGTAAAGCATTACACTTGAGCTAAAAAAAATGAAAAAAATGAAAAAAAATGGAAAAGACAAAGTGGTATTGGTAGATAGCCTCTGTCCTTCTGAAAAGAATTGGGAATATTAGTAGACAAGTACCTTAGTCAACAGTTACACAAGTCAAAAATGGAAATACGGTCTGGGATTGTATTGCTCTTGAGGCATAACTACAAGTAATGAAGAAATGATAAATTTTCTATATTCTGACAACAGTTCATGCTATTATAAAGTTTTGTTTTCTGTCCTGGAGATTATAGTTTATAAAATGTCATGGATTAACTGAGTAGGAAGTAGAGAAGGGCAACCCATGACAGACATTGGTCCTTGTCAAAAAAAAAAAAAAACACTGGCTGAAGGAATAGGGAATATTAAACATGGAAAGGAGAAGATATATCTTGGAGCAGGATGAAGGGCAGGCATTATAGTAACTTTCAAACATTTAATGGATTGTCATATGCAAGAAGGATTAACTTTGTTACTGCTGGTCCTCCAAAGCAGAACTAGATAGAAGTTGCAGAAGTAAAATTAGAGTTGATATTAGAACACACTTCATAACAATTAAAGCTAACCAGACAATGATCAACGGTGACTGATCTGACTATTTTCAGCAATACAAGGCTCCAAAACATCTCCAAAGGACTCATGACATAGAAAGAATGCAAACTGAAATATACATTTTCACTTTATTTCATTCATGAGTGTTTTTCCCCTTTTAATAATCAAGATGTGTCTTTTTTCACAAAATTATAAACATGGAAATATGTATTATAATAGTAGCACATGTAAAACATGTTATATGACCTGATAATTCAAGAGGGGAGGAGGAGGAGAGAGAGAGGAAGGCAGAGAACATGGATAGGAAAATGTCAGAAAGTGGTTATTTAAAAATTGTATCTACATTAAAAAAATAAAATAAGAATTAAAAAATAAGTATATAGACAAACATGAGTGGAATGGGATGCCTTGGGCATGGGGTAAAAGTATACTAAAAATTATATGACTTATAGGCTATACTATAATGGGGATTTGAGCAATTTCTTGTTTGTTTATTTTTGGCTGGACTGGATAGTCAGTGACATTTCATCTGATGCTCAAATGAACACCATCCATGTGGTTTTATGATGAATACCTCTTTTTCAAACTATGAAATACAATTGGATGAGTAATCCATTGAATTTGTTCAGTAGGTCATCTCTCTTGCACAAAAACTATAAATAAATAGATTGTGAACTGAATTTTAAAATTGAATAGTAAGGCAGACAGGTTATGCTGTATTCAGGAAATAATAATTAATTTCCAATTATTCTAAGCAACTACCTTAACACAAAAAAAAAGTCTTAACTAAGGTAATATTATTTTAGTGGACAATTTTGATGGGTGGGAATGAACACGTGTGTGTGTTTTAAGGGGGAAAAGGGGTCATTTTTAAAAGGGTTGGACTAGATTATTTAAGAGTGTGGTCAGCAGGAATTTATATTAATTCCAAAGAGATTTATATACAATTTATTTACAAAATGTATAAAGAGTAAAGTAAGAAAAATCAGAGATGATAGGGTAAGATATCTAGCTTAAGCACTAAGTAATTTACTCCTGGGCAGGGAGAATTAGTCCTTAGGCCTCAGCAAAGCTGAGAACCTGGGGAAATTTCTCTTAACAGTTAAGTCTCTCCTGAGGCTAGTTTTCTCAGAAAATCCAGCAGGTAAGAGTTAGCTTTTCACTCACCATGTGTCAGTTCAAAGGAAGAGATTTTAAAACAGCCTCACCAGGAACAGTGGCTCGAGTCTAGCCTACATGCTGAATTTTCTCCAGTCTACACTTCCAAAGAATGAATAACTATCTCTCACAGGAAGTGACAAGTCCTTTTAAAGATGCTTCTTTTGTGTCACTTCCTGTGTCTTCCCCTAACTTTACATCTACCAGTCATAGTTGAAGCTTTGCTTTAAGCCTGCCCGGAGAAGTTAGTTCAATTCTGATTCTGATTCATCACCCATTCTTGCACACATGGGTCACAGACGTCCCCCTTAATGATTAAGTGGGATGTTTACACTTTTGGTGATTAGATCTAAAAAAATGAGCAGATCTCCATACTCAACTTTTAAGTACGGTATTTACAAAAATGGGCAGGGGTTACAATTTTAATCTTCACAATCAGGGGAGAGTTAATTTTAATCTTCACAGTGTGTTTGTGTGTGTTATTGTGGTGGTAGTACAATGAATAGAGATCTGGTTCTAGAATCAGGAAGACCTGAGTTCATATTCAGCTTCATACCCTTACTAACCATGTGACACTGGTGAGTCATTTAATCTTTATTTGCTTCAGTTTAATAAACTGTACAATAGAGATGATAATCATACCTACTTTCTTGTGTTGTAAGAATCAAAAAAGATAATATTTGTAGAGTGCTTAGCACTCTGCCTGTTACATTTTAGGTATCTTATAAATGGTGTTCCCTTCCTGGTGATGAAAAAAAAAATTACACTATCAATCAAAGCAGATCAATGTGTCTTCTGAGTCTTATGTTCTAAGTGAGTTGCCTGGGACCTCAAGAGTATAAGTGACTTATTTTGAAGTGGAGATTTATGGAAACACTACACAGGAAACTCTAATCTCCAAAAAATTCAAAATTATGAGTGATCCAAAAGGAAATGAGAATAAAATATAAAAAATGTAAATGAGCTGTACATGTATCAAGAATATGTAATACCTTATGGGCAGACTAATATCTGTTTCTCATGTAATTTAAAAAAATCTAGAAGGAGGGCATTACCACTTTGGGTCTGTAGGATTTTCCATAGAAGTTATATATGTTTTGAAGATGAATATAAATTTTGATCCAAGTCCTCGAGTACAATTAAAGCTATGACTGATCAGTTGACATAATTGAATTATTTGCTTAAACACTGGATATTCTCCTTGTCACTTTTAAATGGAAAAGAGAAAGGAAAAACTAAAAGGTCACAGATATAGTAGAAAACCATAGTAATAGCTCAGGAAGAAAAAAATGGCATTGTAATATTTAGTGATTCATAAGAATCAATAAATTTTAGCTGAATAGGCAGTAATGGTTTAGGTATCTACCATATTATAATATAAAACATGAACAATACAGAAAGTAAATTACATATCAAAATACAAAGAGGTGAATGTGATTGCATAGGGATCATTGATTGGATATGATTCAGACTTTCACAATAATACTATAACAAAGAGAAGGTGTGTCTTGCTCAGAAGCAATAGGTTATGTAGCAAAGGACACAGACTATAATTTTATTGCAAGAAAATTTTCATCTGTGTGTAAATCTACAAACCTAGAGGGACACTACTGTTGGAGAATGTTTGGATGAGTCTCAAAGAGCAGGAAATGTAGAAAGAAATTTAGTCAAGGAGAAAGACCATGGATTTTTTTTTAATTTAAAACATTATTTTATTTGGTCATTTCCAAACATTATTCATTGGAAACAAAGATCATTTTTTTTTCCTTCCCCCCACCCCCTTCCCACCACCTCTCCCATAGCCTACTCACGATTCCACTGGGTATCACATGTGTTCTTGGTTCGAAACCATTTCCATGTTGTTGGTATTTGCATTAGTGTTCATTTAGAGTCTCTCCTCAGTTGTATCCCCTTCCCCCCTGTAGTCAAGCAGTTGCTTTTCCTCGGTGTTTTTACTCCCACAGTTTATCCTCTGCTTGTGGATATTGTTTTTTAGATCCCTGCAGATTATTCAGGGACATTGCTTTGACACTAATTGAGAAGTCCATTACCATCGATTGTACCACAATGTATCAGTCTCTGTGTACAATGTTCTACTGGTTCTGCTCCTCTCACTCTGCATCACTTCTTCGAGGTCGTTCCAGTCTCCATGGAATTCCTCTACTTTATTATTCCTTTTAGCACAATAGTATTCCATCACCAACATATACCACAATTTGTTCAGCCATTCCCCAATTGAAGGGCATCCCCTCATTTTCCAAATGTTGGCCACCACAAAGAGCGCAGCTATGAATATTCTTGAACAAGTCTTTTTACTTATTGTCTCTTTGGGGTACAAACCCAGCAGTACTATAGCTGGATCAAAGGACAGACAGTCTTTTATCACCCTTTGGGCATAGTTCCAACTTGCTCTCCAGAATGGTTGGATCAATTCACAACTCCACCAGCAATGCATTAATGTGCCAACTTTACCACATCCCCTCCAGCATTCATTACTTTCCTTTGCTGTCATGTTAGCCAATCTGCTAGGTGTGAGGTGATACCTCAGAGTTGTTTTGATTTGCATCTCTCTGATTATAAGAGATGTTGAACACTTCTTCATATGCTTATTAATAGTTTTGATTTCCTTATCTGAAAACTGCCTATCCATGTCCCTTGCCCATTTATCAATTGGAGAATGGCTTGATTTTTTGTACAATTGATGTAGCTCTTTGTAAATTTGAGTAATTAAACCTTTGTCAGAGGTTTTTATGAAGATTGTTTCCCAATTTGTTGCTTCCCTTCTGATTTTAGTTACATTGGTTTTGATTGTACAAAAACTTTTTAATTTGATGTATTCCAGATTATTTATTTTGCATGTTGTGACTCTTTCTAAGTCTTGCTTGGTTTTAAAGCCTCTCCCTTCCCAAAGGTCTGACATGTATACTATGCTGTGTTTGCCTAATTTTCTTATAGTTTCCTTCTTTATGTTCAAGTCATTCACCCATTTTGAATTTATCTTGGTGTAGGGTGTGAGGTGCTGATCTAAACTTAATCTTTCCCACACTGTCCTCCAATTTTCCCAGCAGTTTTTATGAAATAGTGTATTTTTATCCCAAAAGCTGGGTTCTCTGGGTTTGTCCTGCTGAGGTCACTTACCCCGAGTCTATTCCACTGATCCTCCTTTCTGTCTCTTAGCCAGTACCAAATTGTTTTGATGACCACTGCTTTATAATATAGTCTGAGATCTGGGACTGCAAGGCCCCCTCATTTGTGTTTTTTTTTTCATTATTTCCCTGAATATCCTTGATCCTTTGTTCTTTCAAATGAACTTTGTTATGGTTTTTTCTAGATCAGTAAAAAAAAAAAATTGGAAGTTCCATGGGTATGGCACTAAATACATAGATGAGTTTGGGTAGGATGGTCATTTTTATTATATTGGCTCGTCCTACCCATGAGCAGTTAATGTTTTTCCAATTGTTCAAGTCTAGTTTTAGTTGTGTGGAGAGTGTTTTGTACTTGTTTTATAGTTTTACAGTTCCTGTGTTTGTCTCGGGACATAGATTCCTATGTATTTTTTTTTTTTTTTGTCTAAGGTGATTTTGAATGGGATTTCTCTTTCTAGCTTTTGCTGCTGAACTATGTTGGAGATGTATAGAAATGCTGATGACTTATGCGGGTTTATTTTGTATCCTGCAACTTTGCTAAAGTTGTTGATTATTTCAATTACTTTGAAATAAAGAATCTCTAGGATTCTTTAAGTAGACCATCATGTCATCTGCAAAGAGCAATAGCTTAGTCTCCTCCTTGCCTATTCTGATGCCTTCAATTTCTTTTTCTTCTCTAATTGCTACTGCTAGTGTTTCTAGTACAATGTCAAATAGTAGAGGTGATAATGGACATCTTTGTTTCACTCCTGATCTTAATGGGAATGGATTTAGTTTATCCCCACTGCAGATGATATTAGTTGATGGTTTTAGATATATACTGTTTATTATTTTTAGGAATGACCTTTCTATTCCTATGCTTTCTAGTGTTTTTAATAGGAATGGGTGTTGTATTTATCAAAGGCTTTTTCTGCATCTATTGAAATAATCATGTGATTTTTGTTGGTTTGCTTGTTGATATGGTCAATTATGTGGATGGTTTTCCTAATATTGAACCAGCCCTGCATCCCTGGTGAAAATCCTACTTGATCATGGTGAATGACTCTTCTGATCACTTGCTGGAGTCTTTTTGCTAGTATCCTATTTAAGATTTTTGCATCTATATTCATTAGGGAGATGGTCTATAATTTTCTTTCTCTATTTTTGGCCTACCTGGTTTTAGAATTAGTACCATGTTTGTGTCATAAAAGAAGTTTGGTAGAACTCCCTCTTTGCTTATTATGTCAAATAGTTTGTATAGTATTAGAGTTAGCTGTTCTTTGAATGTTTGATAGAATTCACTTGTGAATCCATGAGGCCCTGGGGATTTTTTCTTAGGAAGTTCTTTGATGGCCTGTTGGATTTCTGTTTCTGATATGGGATTATTTAAGAAATCTATTTCTTCTTCTGTTAGTCTAGGCAATTTATATTTTTGTAAATATTCATCCATATCACCTAGGTTGGTATGTTTATTGCCATATAGTTGGGCAAAGTAGTTTTTAATGATTGCCTTAATTTCCTCTTCGTTGGAGGTGAGGTCCCCCTTTTCATCCTTGATGCTGTTAATTTGCCTTTCTTCTTTCCTTTTTTTAATTAGATTGACCAGTACTTTGTCTATTTTGTCTGTTTTTTCAAAGTACCAGCTTCTAGTCTAGTTTATTAATGCAATAGTTCTATCACTTTCAATTTTATTAATTTCTCCCTTAATTTTTAGGATCTCTAGTTTAGTTTTCTTCTGGGGGTTTTTAATTTGTTTGATCTCAAGTTTTTTGATTTGCATTTCCAATTCATTGATCTCTGCCCTCCCTAATTTGTTAATATATGCACTCAAGGATATAAATTTTCCTCTAAGTACTGCTTTGGCTGTATCCCATAGGGTTTGAAAGTATGTCTCATCATTGTCATTTTCCTCAACGAAATTATTAATTGTTTCTATGATTTCTTCTCTAACTAACCAATTTTGGACTATCATATTATTTAATTTCCAATTAATTTTTGATTTGGCTCTCTATGTACCCTTTCTGATCAATATTTTTATTGCTTTATGATCTGAAAAGGTTGCATTTATTATTTCTACTTTTCTGCATTTGAGTGCCATGTTTCTGTGACCTAGTGTATGATCTATTTTTGTGAATGTTCCATGTGGTGCTGAAAAGAAGGTGTATTCCTTTTTGTCCCTATTTATTTTTCTCCATATGTCTATTAACTCTAATTTTTCTAAGATTTCATTCACCTCTTTTACCTCTTTCTTATTTATTTTTTGGTTTGATTTATCTAAATTTGATAGTGGTTGGTTCAAGTTTCCCACTAATATGGTTTACTGTCTATTTCCTCCTTCAATTCTCCTAGTTTCTCCATTAAGAATTTGGATGCTATACCATTTGGTGCATACATGTTGATTAGTGATATTTCCTCATTGTCTATACTCCCTTTTAACAGAATATATTTACCTTCCCTAACCCTTTTGATCAAGTCTATTTTTGCTTTGGCTTTGTCAGATATCATGATTGCAACTCCTGCCTTCTTTCTATCAGTTGAGGCCCAAAAGGTCTTACTCCATCCTTTAATTCTAACATTGTGAATATCAACCCACCTCATGTGTGTTTCTTGAAGACAACAAATGGTAGGGTTTTGGGTTCTAATCCAATCTGCTATTTGTCTACGTTTTATGGGTGAGTTCATCCCATTTACGTTCAAAGTTTTGATTGTTACTTGTGGATTCCCTGGCATTTTAATAACTTCCCCTAGTTCTGACCTTTCTTCTTTAGCTATATCCTTTTGAACCAGTGATTTACTTTAGGTCAGTCCCCCTTGTCCCCTCCCTTGAGATGCTTCCCTTTCTAACCCCTCCCTTTTTATGCTCCCTTCCCCTCCCTCCTCTCCTTCCCTCCCTTTATATACTCACTCCCCCCTCTCCCTCCTTGATTTTCCTTTCTTTCTTACCCTGTTGGATAAAATAGAATTCTGGATCCCATACTTCCGGTTAAGATGGCGGCTTAGAGAAAGCTGAAGTTCAGATCTCCGGAAAACCCTTCCCGACCGATCTCAAACTAGAAGCTCCTAAGGCGCCGAAATTCAAAACGATCAACAGCACAGACCCTGGGAACCCTCCTCCTGGACCTGGACCCGGTTCAAAAGGTATGGCTCCCCTTAAAAGCCAGAACCCGAGATCCCTCGGACCTCAGGGGTAGGAGCGCAGAGTCCAAGGCTCCCGGAAGCGGCAGCCGCGCTGGGCTCAGAGAGCAGGGTCTGAGGAACAACAACCCTCAGGGTCTTCTACCCAAGTCCCAGTCCGGGTGAAAGTTACTGCCTGGGGCTTCCGCTGCAAAGAGCCGGTCGGTCAAAGAGCCGGTAGGTCCGGGTGAAAGTTACTGCCTGGGGCCTCCGCTGCAAAGAGCCGGTCGGTCCGGGTGAAAGTTACTGCCTGGGGCCTCCGCTGCAGAGAGCTGGTCAAAACAACAGCAACCCTCAGGGCGGGCAAGACAGCCTCACGGGCTGGATCCTGCTATCCAAGTCTCAGTGAAAGTCTGTGCTCTCCGAGCTTGGGGAAGCGGCAGCCCATCCCCCCGCAGGCCGACGAAACAGCCTCACGGACAGGGATTCTGAAGGCAACTTCCGGAAATCGAGCCAGGGGGAGAGTGTGGCCTCGTGGTCCGACCCTTCCATTCCAGTTCCAGTGAGGCATATTCAGTTTAACCCAGGGAACGCTCATAGAACCAACATCTGCCCAGGACTAAAGCCTCTGATCACCAGACAAAGACAAGAAAAGCCAATCCTCCACGTTCAGAGATGACAAACTCCACAGAAGCACAGAAGCCCCAAAATACCAAGAAAAATAAGAAGAAAGGGGCGACTCTGGACACATTCTATGGAGCCAAAATACAAAATACAGAGCAGATAGAAGAAGATATACAAGAAAATTCTCCAAAATCTTCCAAAGGAAATAGAAACTCTCCACAAACCCATGAAGAATTTGAATCAGAAAGGACCAAAAAGATGGAAGCCCTCTGGGAGGAAAAGTGGGAAATGATGCAAAAGAAATTCACGCATCTACAAAACCAGTTTGACCAAACTGTAAAAGAAAACCAGGCTTTAAAGCAAGAACTAATAAAGCAAAGCCAAAACACCAAGAAATTAGAAGAGAACATAAAATATCTCACCGACAAGGTGATAGATCTGGAAAACAGGGGGAGAAGAGAAAATTTAAGAATAATTGGACTCCCAGAAAATCCAGAAATAAACACCAAACTGGACATGGTGATACAAGATATAATCAAAGAAAATTGCCCAGAGATTCTAGAACAAGGGGGCAATACATCCACTGACAGAGCTCACAGAACACCTTCTACACTAAACCCCCAAAAGACAACTCCCAGGAATGTAATTGCCAAATTCCAAAGCTATCAAACAAAAGAAAAAATCCTACAGGAAGCCAGAAAAAGACAATTTAGATATAAAGGAATGCCAATTAGGGTCACACAAGACCTTGCAAGTTCTACGCTGAATGATCGTAAGGCATGGAACATGATCTTCAGAAAGGCAAGAGAGCTGGGTCTCCAACCAAGAATCAGCTACCCAGCAAAACTGACTATATACTTCCAAGGGAAAGTATGGGCATTCAACAAAATAGAAGACTTCCAACTTTTTGCAAAGAAAAGACCAGAGCTCTGTGGAAAGTTTGATACCGAAAATCAAAGAGCAAGGAATACCTGAAAAGGTAAATATTAAGGAAAGGGGAAAAATGTTATCTTCTTTTACTCAAACTCTCTTCTATAAGGACTACATTTATATCAACCTATGTATACTAATATGTGGGGAAAATGTAATGTATAAATAGGGGGTAAAGAAAGACCAAATAGAATAATGGTTCTCACACAAAGATTCACAGGGGAAGGGGAGGGGAAGAAAACTCCTATAAGAAGGAGAGGAAGAGAGGGGGGGGGGTTTACTTAAACCTCAATCTCAGGGAAATCAACTCTGAGAGGGAAAAACATCCAGATCCATTGGGATCTTGAATTCTATCTTACCCAACAAGGGTAAGGAGAAGGGAAAACCAAGGGGGGGGAGGGGGAGAGGGAGAACAAAAAGGGAGGGAAAGAGAGGGGGGAGGGGGAGGGAACAAAAAGGGAGGGACTAAAAAGGGAAACATCAAGGGAGGGGACAAGGGGGACTGATTCAAAGTAAATCACTGGACTAAAAGGTAGAGCCGAAGAAGAAAAGGTTAGAATTAGGGAAGGCAATCAAAATGCCAGGGAGTCCACAAATGACAATCATAACTTTGAACGTGAATGGGATGAACTCACCCATAAAACGTAGACAAATAGCTGAATGGATTAGAATCCAAAACCCTACCATATGTTGTCTTCAAGAAACACACATGAGGCGGGTTGACACCCACAAGGTCAGAATTAAAGGATGGAGTAAGACCTTCTGGGCCTCAACTGATAGAAAGAAGGCAGGAGTGGTAATCATGATATCTGATAAAGCCAATGCAAAAATAGACCTGATCAAAAGGGATAGGGAAGGTAATTATATTTTGTTAAAAGGGACTCTAGACAATGAGGAAATATCATTAATCAACATGTATGCACCAAATAATATAGCACCCAAATTTCTAGTGGAGAAACTAGGAGAATTGAAGGAAGAAATAGACAATAAAACCATACTAGTGGGAGACTTAAACCAACCATTATCAAATTTAGATCAATCAAATCAAAAAATAAATAAGAAAGAGGTAAAAGAAGTGAATGAAATCTTAGAAAAATTAGAATTAATAGACATATGGAGAAAAATAAATAGGGATAAAAAGGAATACACCTTCTTCTCAGCACCACATGGCACATTCACAAAAATTGACCATACATTAGGTCACAGAAACATAGCACACAAATGCAAAAAAGCAGAAATAATGAATGCAGCCTTCTCAGATCACAAGGCAATAAAAATAATGATTAGTAATGGTACATGGAAAACCAAATCTAAAACCAATTGGAAATTAAACAATATGATACTCCAAAACCGTTTAGCTAAAGAAGAAATCATAGAAACAATTAATAATTTCATCAAGGAAAATGACAATGGCGAAACATCCTTTCAAACCTTTTGGGATGCAGCCAAAGCGGTAATCAGAGGCAAATTCATATCCCTGAAAGCTCATATTAACAAACAAGGGAGAGCAGAGATCAATCAATTGGAAATGCAATTGAAAAAACTCGAAAGCGATCAAATTAAAAACCCCCAGCAGAAAACCAAATTAGAAATCCTAAAAATTAAGGGAGAAATTAATAAAATCGAAAGTGATAGAACTATTGATTTAATAAATAAGACAAGAAGCTGGTACTTTGAAAAAACAAACAAAATAGACAAAGTACTGGTCAATCTAATTAAAAAAAGGAAGGAAGAAAAGCAAATTCACAGCATTAAAGATGAAAAGGGGGACAGCACCTCCAATGAGGAGGAAATTAAGGCAATCATTAGAAATTACTTTGCCCAATTATATGGCAATAAATACACCAATTTAGGAGAAATGGATGAATATATACAAAAATACAAACTGCCTAGACTAACAGAAGAGGAAATAGAATTCTTAAATAATCCCATATCAGAAATTGAAATCCATCAAGCCATCAAAGAACTTCCTAAGAAAAAATCCCCAGGGCCTGATGGATTCACCTGTGAATTCTATCAAACATTCAGAGAACAGTTAACCCCAATACTATACAAACTATTTGACATAATAAGCAAAGAGGGAGTTCTACCAAACTCCTTTTACGACACAAACATGGTACTGATTCCAAAACCAGGCAGGTCAAAAACAGAGAAAGAAAACTATAGACCAATCTCCCTAATGAATATAGATGCAAAAATTTTAAATAGGATACTAGCAAAAAGACTCCAGCAAGTGATCAGAAGGATCATTCACCATGATCAAGTAGGATTCATACCAGGGATGCAGGGCTGGTTCAACATTAGGAAAACCATCCACATAATTAACCACATCAACAAGCAAACTAGCAAGAACCACATGATTATCTCAATAGATGCAGAAAAAGCCTTTGATAAAATACAACACCCATTCCTATTAAAAACACTAGAAAGCATAGGAATAGAAGGGTCATTCCTAAAAATAATAAATAGTATATATCTAAAACCAACAGCTAATATCATCTGCAATGGGGATAAACTAGATGCATTCCCAATAAGATCAGGAGTGAAACAAGGATGCCCATTATCACCTCTACTATTTGACATTGTACTAGAAACACTAGCAGTAGCAATTAGAGAAGATAAAGAAATTGAAGGCATCAGAATAGGCAAGGAGGAGACCAAGTTATCACTCTTTGCGGATGACATGATGGTCTACTTAAAGAATCCTAGAGATTCAACCAAAAAGCTAATTGAAATAATCAACAACTTTAGCAAAGTTGCAGGATACAAAATAAACCCACATAAATCATCAGCTTTTCTATATATCTCCAACACAGCTCAGCAGCAAGAACTAGAAAGAGAAATCCCATTCAAAATCACCTTAGACAAAATAAAATACCTAGGAATCTATCTCCCAAGACAAACACAGGAACTATATGAACACAACTACAAAACACTCGCCACACAACTAAAACTAGACTTGAACAATTGGAAAAACATTAACTGCTCATGGATAGGACGAGCCAATATAATAAAAATGACCATCCTACCCAAACTTATTTATCTATTTAGTGCCATACCCATTGAACTACCAAAATACTTCTTCACTGATTTAGAAAAAACCATAACAAAGTTCATTTGGAAGAACAAAAGATCAAGGATATCCAGGGAAATAATGAAAAAAAACACATATGATGGGGGCCTTGCAGTCCCAGACCTCAAACTATATTACAAAGCAGCAGTCATCAAAACAATTTGGTACTGGCTAAGAAACAGAAAGGAAGATCAGTGGAATAGACTGGGGGAAAACGACCTCAGCAAGACAGTATACGATAAACCCAAAGATCCCAGCTTTTGGGACAAAAATCCACTATTCGATAAAAACTGCTGGGAAAATTGGAAGACAGTGTGGGAGAGACTAGGAATAGATCAACACCTCACACCCTACACCAAGATAAATTCAAAATGGGTGAGTGACTTAAACATAAAGAAGGAAACCATAAGTAAATTGGGTAAACACAGAATAGTATACATGTCAGACCTTTGGGAGGGGAAAGGCTTTAAAACCAAGCAAGATATAGAAAGAATCACAAAATGTAAAATAAATAATTTTGACTACATCAAACTAAAAAGCTTTTGTACAAACAAAACCAATATAACTAAAATCAGAAGGGAAACAACAAATTGGGAAAAAATCTTCATAGAAACCTCTGACAAAGGTTTAATTACTCATATTTATAATGAGCTAAATCAATTGTACAAAAAATCAAGCCATTCTCCAATTGATAAATGGGCAAGGGAAATGGATAGGCAGTTCTCAGATAAAGAAATCAAAACTATTAACAAGCACATGAAGAAGTGTTCTACATCTCTTATAATCAGAGAGATGCAAATCAAAACAACTCTGAGGTATCACCTCACACCTAGCAGATTGGCTAACATAACAGCAAAGGAAAGTAATGAATGCTGGAGGGGATGTGGCAAAGTAGGGACATTAATTCATTGCTGGTGGAGTTGTGAACTGATCCAACCATTCTGGAGGGCAATTTGGAACTATGCCCAAAGGGCGACAAAAGAATATCTACCCTTTGACCCAGCCATAGAACTGCTGGGTCTGTACCCCAAAGAGATAATGGACACAAAAACTTGTACAAAAATATTCATAGCTGCGCTCTTTGTGGTGGCCCAAAACTGGAAAACGAGGGGATGCCCATCAATTGGGGAATGGCTGAACAAACTGTGGTATATGTTGGTGATGGAATACTATTGTGCTCAAAGGAATAATAAAGTGGAGAAGTTCCATGGAGACTGGAACAACCTCCAGGAAGTGATGCAGAGCGAGAGGAGCAGAACCAGGAGAACATTGTACACAGAGACTAATACACTGTGGTATAATCGAACGTAATGGACTTCTACATTAGGGGCGGTGTAATGTCCCTGAACAACTTTCAGGGATCCAGGAGAAAAAAAAAACACCATTCATAAGCAAAGGATAAACTATGGGAGTGGAAACACCGAGAAAAAGCAACTGCCTGAATACAGAGGTTGAGGGGACATGACAGAGGATAGACTTTAAATGAACACTCTAATGCAAATACTATCAACAAAGCAATGGGTTCAAATCAAGAAAACATCTAATGCCCAGTGGACTTACGCGTCGGCTATGGGGGGTGGGGGGGAGGAAAAGAAAATGATCTATGTCTTTAACGAATAATGCTTGGAAATGATCAAATAAAATATATTAAAAAAAAAAAACAAAGCATAAAAAAAAAAAAAGAATTCTGGATCCCACTGGATCTAGATGTTCTTCCCTCTCAGATTTGATTTCACTGAGAGTAAGGTTTAAGTAATACTACTTCACGCTCTCTTCCTCTCCTTCTCATATGAGAGTTCTTCCCCTCCCCTTCCCATGTGTATCTTTGTATGGGAAAGATTGTTCTATTTAGTCCCCCACCCTATTTCTTGAAGTAAATGTTAGTATTATTGATGAATCCCCCCTCCCTTTTTCTTTCTTTGCCCCCCTTTCACCAAATCTTCTTGATGCCTCAATCTTTCCCTATGTATGATTCTTCTAACTACTCTTACGATGCATACAATTTTTGAGAGTTAAACAATACATTTCCCCACATATTAATATATATAATTTCATATAAATGTAGTCCTTATAGAAGAGAGTTTGACTTAAAGAAAAAGATAAGATTAATCTCTTTTTCCCTTTCTTTCATATTTACCTTTTCATGTTTCTCTTGCTTTCTGTGATTGGATGTCAAATTTTCCACTAAGTTCTGGTCTTTTCTTAGCAAATGCTTGGAAATCTTCTATTTTGTTGAATGCCCATACTTTCCCCTGGAAGTATATAGTCAGTTTTGCTAGGTAGTTGATTCTTGGTTGGAGACCCAGCTCTCTTGCCTTTCTAAATATCGTGTTCCATGCTTTGCGGTCTCTTAGTGTGTTAGCCACTAAGTCCTGTGTGATCCTTATGGGAGCCCTCCTATATCTGAAGCTCCTCTTCTTGGCTTCTTGTAGGATTTTCTCCTTTTCTTGGAAGCTCTTGAATTTGGCGATTACATTCCTGGGGGTTGTCTTTTGGGGATTTAGCATAGAGGGTGTTCTATGAACCCTTTCTATTTCTATTTTGCCCCCTTGCCCCAGAACATGTGGGCAATTTTCTTCTATAATCTCCTATAGAATAGCATCGATGTTTTTGTTTATCTCTGGTTTTTCGGGGATACTAATAATTCTGAGGTTGTCTCTTCTTCCTCTGTTTTCCAAGTCTGTGACCTTTTCAGTGAGATATTTCATGTTTTCTTCTAATTCATTAATTTTTTGGCTTTGCTTTATTGATTCTTGCTGTTTTGTAATCTCGTTGTCTTCCATTTGCTTAATTCTGTTTGTTAGGGACTGGTTTTGCTTTTCAGCTTCGTCTGCCCTCCTATTAAATGCTTCCAGCTCTTTCTCCAATTGTGAAGTCTTGTCTATCAGACTGTTGATCTCTTTCTCCCATTTTTCTTTCCAAAAGGTTTTCGTCTTTTGGGCATGCTCGCTGTCTTCTAGTTTCTTAATTCTGGTCGTTAGGGACTGGTTTTGCTTTTCAGCTTTGTCTGCCCTTTTATTACATGCTTCCAGGTCCTTCTCCAATTGTGAAGTCTTATCTATCAGACTGCTGATCTCTTTCTCCAATTTTTTTTCCAAAAGCTTTCCATCTTTTGGGTAAGCTCCAGTTTGAGATCTTCCAGAGCTTGTGGATAGTTTCCATTTTGGGAGGCATGTTCTGATTTTGTTTGGATTTCATCCTCATTCTCTTCTTTTCCTTGGGTACTCCCTCCATAAAAGTTTTCAATAGTCACTTGCCCCCCCCCCCCCCTTTCTTCTTGGAGGCTTGATTTTGGGACATGTGAGCCATCCCTTTGGTGGTTTTATTCCACTTTCTTTTTTGGTCTGGGATCTGGGTGATGTGGCAGGTTTTCTGTGAATTTAGGTTGCCTCAGACTAGTTCTTCCCAGCCTCAGAGATTTCTTAGAGTGCAGGTCCCTGTGCTCAGCACAGCAGCCCCTTTGCTCAGCGCAATCTCTCAGCACAGCAGCCCCTTTGCTCAGCGCAGCCTCTCAGCACCCCTTTGCTCAGCACAGCTTCTCAGCGCCCCTTTGCTCAGTGCAGCTTATCAGTGCCCCTTTGCTCAGCGCAGCCTCTCAGCGCCTACTCCCCTTTGCTCAGTGCAGCCTCTCAGCACCCTTATGCTCAGCACAGCTTCTCAGAGCCCCTTTGCTCAGCGCAGCTTCTCAGTGCCTCCACCCCGTTGCTCAGCGCAGCCTTTCAGCGCCTCTGCCCCTTTGCTCAGAGCAGCCTCTCAGTGCTGCCACCCCTTTGCTCAGCACAGCCTCTCAGTGCCCCTTTGCTCAGCACAGCTTCTCAGCACCCCTTTGCTCAGTGCAGCTTATCAGTGCCCCTTTGCTCAGTGCAGCTTATCAGTGCCCCTTTGCTCAGCACAGCTTCTCAGTGCCCCTTTGCTCAGCGCAGCCTCTCAGCGCAGCCTCCCCTTTGCTTAGCGCAGGATTTTTCCGTGAAACCTCCCAGAGAGGTTGTTTCCTTGCAGTATTTAGATCCCAAGGACACTGGTGTGACCCCCCAGACAGAGATGCTCCTCACTCACTCACTGTTCCAGTGAGTGCTCTGATAGCTTACTCTGGTTTGGTAGGGGGGAGGGGGAGCAGGGCAGCTCAGTTCACGTTTTTGTGCGAGCTTTTCCTCCTCCTTATAGTGTGGAAATGTTCAAAACCCAAGTACCTTCATTTCTGTGGGTTACTGGGGAATCCCTCTGTTCTTCCAAAGGTAATTTTTATGTTCTTTTGAGGTAGTCTATTTTATTCGGTGCCGGGGAGGGGAAGCAAGTCACATCTAGATTGCAGCCATGTTTACCTGGAAGTCAAGACCATGGATTTCTAAGCTGAATGTATTTCATGAGCTATTCTCATTCATTCATTCCCTAACCATTGAATTAATACCTATTATGTGTCAGGTAATGTTTGGAGCTGGAGCTATAAAGAGAAAAATAAAGTAATCTATGGATGAAGTGTTTATATTCTAAAGGGGGAAGAAAGTTTATATAGAAAATTAAATATAAATATATATATATATATATATACATATCAATTACTTTTGAAAATGAGGACACCAAGAGGAAGATTAAAAAAGGATATTTGTAAGATATGAAACAAACTGATATTTGAAGGAAGCTAGAGATTCTAAAAGATGAAAATGTGTGGATGAGTGATTAGAGGATAGAATCAAATGAAGCACGTAGTTTCTTTTTTGTTTGTTTTCTGCTGTCATTTTAAGTATGGAGAAGTTCTATGCATATTTGGAAGTAGGACAATGCATAAAGAAAGATTAAAATTATGTAATAATCAAATTGGCAATTTCTTGTATGAAATGTGCAAGAATTAAATCAAAGCACCACTAGAGAGTTTAGCATTTGGGCAGAGAAAGGCTACTTCTTCCTCAAAAAAAAATCTGGTGGAAGACCTCTGTTTCTTTTTAACTTTGTGTATAAAAGCACAACACTAAAATTATCCATCTGTTATCTTTCACCATTTCTACATTACCAAGATTACTTCCTTTTCTCTTCATTTATACCTTTTTACTCAAATATATATTGCTCCTGTGACACCAGATCAGGATCTTATAGGTAAATTTTTACCTAATTTTCCTCAGAATGAGAACTTCATACTCTTAATCCTCTCCAGCCTCAGTGAGAAGGCAAACAATCTGATCAAGGTTATACAGATGCAGTCATACTAAACAAATTTCTACATTAGTCAATGTTGTTAAAAAAAAAAAAAAGATGATATTTCACATGCCAAGATGCTAGGGTGAGGAAGTCACCCTCCTCAGCCCTCCCAAATCCCACTCCAAACATGCCTAAATAAAAATCTCACATCAAATTTTGGAGGAGAGAATCAGCTTACTGGGCCAGAACAAGAATAAGATGAGCACAAATAATCTCTCTCACTGAGGTGGGAGAGATTCAAAATCTGAGCAGGCAGCAGCAAGGGCATACCATTTCCCAGTGGACACTTGATGTGCTGCCTCCTTAGAAGTGTGGCCTCAACCTGATTTAAGCCTCTTGTAAGGCTCTACCCTGGGGATAAGCCAGCAATGAGGTTCTAAGGAAAACAAATCATTAAAAAGAACTAGTTAAATGAAAAAATAAGATGCATAAGCTCAATGAAGAAAATAATTCCTTAAAAATTAGAATCAGAGAAGTGGAAAATAATGACTCAATGAGGCTTTAGCAAACAATGAAACAAAAGCAAAATAATGAAATAATAGAAGAAAATATGAAAAATTTCATGGGAAAATCAAATAAATTAATTTAAGAATTATTGGACTGCCTGAAAATCAAAAGTAAAGAAATATCTTGGATACCATACTAAAAGAGAGAGAGAGACAGAGACAGAGAGAGAGACAGAGAGAGAGAGAGAGAGAGAGAGAGAGAGAGAGAGAGAGAGAGAGAGAGAGAGAGAGTCTAAGTGAGAATTATCTTTAATTGGATTATATTGAAAAAATAAAGGGAAGAGAAAGAAAACTGCTCTGGGAGAAAAGGCAAAGAAGAGTTAGAATGGAATGAATTCTCTCATATGAAGGAGGTCTGAAAGAACTATTAAATAAAAGGGGACAGACGGATTATCCAGATGGCAGCCAACAATCTCATCAGATTTTTCTCAAAGAGAGAATAAAGTCCACACTTAGATATAACAATCTATATTACCCTAAAAGGAAATAAAAGGGGACATGGAAAAGGGAAGTGGGAAAGATTTACAGAAGAGAAGAAAAATTGGGGAGATAGTGGTTGGAAGTAAAGCACTTGAGAAGAGGGACAAAGTGAAAGGAAGGAGACAGAAAAATTAACAGAGAGAAGGAAGAGTGGAGGGGGGGAAAACTAATTTGCTAATTTTCCCTTTACATCTCTTATTTGATTCATAAAATCCTTGTTGATTTCTTCCAGAAATTATTTTGAGAGTTTGAGACCAATTTATATTTTTCTTTGAGGCTTTGAATGTAGCTACTTTAACTTTGTTGTAATCTTTTGGTTTGTGTTTGACATTCCCAATCATCACAATAACTCTTTATGTTTGGTTCTTTTGTTGTTGTTGTTGTTGTTTTTTGTCATTTCCCCAGCATATTTCTGGACATTTAATTTTATGTTAAACTTGGACTCTGCTCCTGACATTGAGGGGGTATTTTCCCAACCTCAAGGATTTTTTTTTTTGCTTCTATTTTCAGAGCTACCTCTGTGGATACATAAGCTTACAGTTCTAATATGGCATGATCTAAGAAGAATTGTGGTCACCTCTTTCCTGGTCTGTGCTTTGGCTTGTGAGAAATCTCAAGCATTCTTTTTCATCCTGGAATTTCAACTAGAGTTTCCCTCCTTATCTGCTACTGAGATCCAGAACCATGTATGAGCATTGTAACATATTTCTATTTCTAATGCCAACAGAGAATCCTTATAATTTTCTTCTAATTAGTTGTTCAACAGTATTAATATCTGTGGAATGAGAACTCCAGAAGATATTAAAATTAATTCAGTCCTCTCCAAGACTTGATGCTGATTTGCTAGGATATGACAAGCATTGTACTATGCTCCACTAGCAATCCATTAAAACAGAACATTGTTCCTTACCTCTCAAGTTATCTTGGGAGGGAAAATTGTTTGATCCCATTCTTTTGTTAGTTCTACTTCAGAATTTATTTTGAGGCATTATTTTAAGACTGTTTAAAGGAAAAAGCTCAAGCTGATCCCTGCCTTTATTCCACCATCTTGTCTCTACTCTCTTGGTCATTATCTTTTAAACCAAATGACAACCTTCAGACCATAGCATTCATCATTTTCATTCTGAGACATTGGACTCTACATCTAAGGCAATGAACTCTAGCTTTTAATTCATCTTTCTCATGATTTGGCTTCAATATCATGTCTCATCCTTCTTGACATCATGTATACTCTTATCTTACTCTTATCTTTCTGACTTCCCTTTTTGCAACTTCCTTCCCCTTTAGAATGGGAGCATTCTGATGATAGAGACTTTATTACAATAATAGAGACTACCTTGAAAGCATGCATTTATATTATCAGTACCTGGAAAATAGTAAGCACTTAATAAGTGAACTGCTTATTCATATATTCTATAAAATTCAGTGAGACTAATTTTCTCAACTCTACTGACTTAGAACTAGAAGAGATTTTATAAAAGGCATTGCTCAACTCCATTATTGTACACTTAAAAAGCTGAAGACTCAGAGATCTGTTCAGTTGTCCAAGGCCATAAATATAATAATTAGTAAAGTATGAGTTTGAATTCAAATCTTCTGACTTTACATGGACTCTACTCCTATATATTGGCTTTCTTTCATTGACCATTTACAGTGATACCCCAGTTTTTGTTGATATTGGTTATTGTTGGTTTTGGTTTTCCTTTGAAAAATTTGTCTCAGTTTTCATTTTGCTTGCCTTAGATTTTCTTGTGGTGTCCCCTTGACCTTAATGCTAATTTTGCAAAAATAAAGAGCGAACCATACATTCAGGGCAGAATTATTTCTCTTTGTGTGAGTATCACCCAGGGAGTCTAGCCAAACCATTGCATTGCTTTCCAGTATTTTTGTGCTGAACTTGCCAATGACCTTGAGCCACTCTTCATCTGCCTTGATGCCAGTGGTATCTAGAATCTTTTTCAGGTGCTTATGGTGGGGGTAGTCATTGCAGTGGAGGACAGCCAAAATGTGGCAGCCAGGTAGTGCATCTTGATCATCTGGGTTCTGGCCAGGTGCTCATTTATTCTTTATATTAGGTTTTTATGTTTATTTTATATTAATTTTTTATTGTTTTAATATTAAATACTATATTGTCTATGAAATGTTTTTGTTATATATTTTGGAGTTCTAATTACATTGATTCAAATGGAAATAAATGCCTTTGTTTTTGTCAGTTTCAAATTTCCTCAATTGTTTTCAGATGGATTATCCATGAAAATTAAGGTATCACTGTATTTTTATGTTGCATTTTGGGGAGTCTTTGTTATTCTTATGCAGATAACTGGACTAACTTATGCTAAACAACCATGGATCTAACTGAAAAAGCCTTGAAGTCTTCCCAAGTCTAATACAATCAGCAAATATCAACTCTAAAAAGTACATCTAGAGAAGCTTAATGAGAATAAATAATTCCTTTTTCCATTTGAATATTATGTATGACACAATGGCATATCTAAAAAACAGTGCGGGGGGCAGATAGATAACTCAGTAGATTCAAAACCAGTTCTAAGATCTTGGATTCAAATCTGGCCCCAGACACTTGCTACCTGATTGAGTTTGGGCATGTAAGTTAACTGTCATTGCTTAGCCCTTATGGTTCTTCTGCTTTGCAACCAATACAAAGCATTTTTTCTAAGATGAAAGGTAAGAGGTTTTCTTTGTTGCTATTTAAAAAAAAATTCAAAGTGAAATAGATTTTTTAATTTACTGGAATATCATTGTTTGGTAGGAGAACACTGTACTTGGAGTCAAGGAAACTGAACACATTTATGCCAATAAGTATTTATGGGGTTTGATTTTAATGGAATCATCTTGGTTCTGGGTTTCCTTATTCTTTCCCCACTTACTTCAGGAAAATATTATTAAGTAAATGATAAATACAGAATGTGAAATCAGGAAAATAATGTTTTATGTACATGAAATAATTATAAAATAAAAGCAAAGAGATGACAACATAGCCCATGCTTGAAAAAAGGTGAGAGTGCTGAAGGGAACCATGAACAAGAGTGTGCATAGTAGGAAGATGTAGGATTGAAAATCTGTTACCCAAAAAAGTACTAAATATCCCAAGAGCACACTGACTTCCTGTCATTACATACTTCCTGTAGACAGAGGGCATGGGCTTTGAAGGCTCCTACTCTATGATGTAGAATTAGTGGTGATGGTGGTGAGTGGGGATGGATAAAAATGGCTGACCAGCCATGGACACATGGCCTTTATTTTGTATCTTCTTTATTCCTTGATTTCTAATGATCATTAATAAATCTCTTAAAATAAAATATTATTATTAATTTCATTTTAACTTTTACATTGATAGCAACTACTAGTTGGAGAAGAACCTCTCAAATTTTTAAGATAGCCTAGATAAATTTTTTTAAGCCACATTTCTCCTGCCAAAGCTTTTTGCCCACCACACCCACCCTTGAAAACTCCAACTCTTCTTGGAGTTGTTGCATTTTTCTTTTCCTGCTTCTTGCCCAGTTGTTTGCTCTCCCTATTGGCTGGGCTATTTTAATTGGGAGGATTCTTAGTGAAGAAGAAATAAACCCCTTATCTCCTCCAATTGCTTGAGTCCTTTGTTCTTCATTCCTCCTTCATTCCTCCTTGCTGCTGATTCTGGTGCTGCCGATATGGCTTCCTCCTGACCTTCTTGACCCAGATCCCTTACCATGCCCTGGTCCCAGCCTGACCCCTTACCCCCGGCCTCCAGAAATCCTCCTCCTGATCCCAGCTCTGATCCTAAATCTTCCTCCAACCTTACCTGACTCTGATCACTGTTGTTGCCCCTGCTGGGCTGATTGCTGCCACCTAAAAACTAGGAGTCCTTGGAGTCGTTCCTCAGGGCAGATGGTTAAAAAAAAAAAGTGTTTTTTTTTCCTTAGGCAACAATTAGCCTCTTAACTCCCTCTGGGGAAACTAGCATTTTACCTCAGGGGGGGCATGGAGAAGGAAGAGACTCTTCCAAACAGTAAGTTGATTATAATCATGGCATATTCTATGAAAGAGCAGTACATTACCTATTTCAAACAGCTTCCAGCTTTAGGATGTTTTTTCATGAGTACACTGATCCTTTCACTTATCTTGCCTGAGATTCAGGGGAGAAATTAATCTGCCTGCCACTCTTTACCATTTGGGCCATTTAAATTCCTAACACCCATGTTCTCTCTCACTATGGGAGATTCCACAGTGCTGACTATAGGGATCTGAATTTTAGGAAAATGAACTTTAAAGATCCTGGAGATGAACTTTTAAGCCTTTTCAGATTCCATTTTAAAATGAAAGTCTCTGTATATTATTTGCTGATTGTTTTGTTTAAGATTTAAATTTGTTGTTTAAGTTCATATGTTAATGTATTTGATACTGTTCTGTTACACTGAATCACTTTAATCTACTGTGTTTTAATTATTAGATATATTCTGTTACCTTTACCTTATGACTACTGAACAAAATATTTTAAAAGCCCATAAACAGCCTTCTTTTTCCATTTTTCATTTGTTCATTGACACATAGGTGATGGATGGACTCAACCTGTCTAACAACCTTTAGAGAATTTAATAAGCTAAGAATTTAATTGTAATGTTAAGGGGTTTTCAGAAATAATTTTTACTAACTAGTGGTTTCTGAATGGATGAGGTATTTTTTTATATTTATATTTTAAAGAATGTTGAATTAAAAGTAGAGAAACAAAGAAATGTTCTTACCAAGGTATTTCTATAAAGCGGCAAGCCAAAAAGAGCTCTTGCAGAATTCTTTGGTTTAATTTACTTCCACCAGAAAAATATAGATGTTTTGGTGATGTTTTAAACCCAAATAAGTTTTACTTTATTTAAAAATATACTTGTCAAGTTTGAAAGATTTGCTATGTCTGTAAAAATTGTAACAAATATCCATCAGTTCATAGGTTGTTGTTGTTTTTTTTGTCACACAGCAACTTATATGAAATAGGATAGTGGGTTTCTTTGCTATTGTCATTAAATAAGCTATTATAATTTGGGGGATTTTGATACTTTTTGAATGTGCATTATATGTTGTACTATTGTTCTTTAAAAAAACTGTTACTTTGTGAAAATCATTTACTTGTATTCACAGTGAGTGGATCATGGTCAGGTTAGAAGCAGAAATGGATCTCATTTTTGGTGGGAAACTTTTGTATTCTACATTTCCCTATGCTTTTGAATACTGCACTGATTATTCTTCATGATGACAGCAAATATCTTTGGCAAACTTGTATCTCACAGTTCTAAGGAAGATACAACTTCAAATTTTTAAGAAAAAAAATTTTAATTTATTTTTTAAAATTCATTTTTTATTCTCCTTTAACAGATGTAGATCACAACCACTATATAATTTAATGGATCATCTTAAAATTTATTTTATACATTTAAAAATATCATTCTAGGAAGGAATCAATAGGTTTCACCAAATTGACAGTAGACAAAGAGGCACATCACATGCATACCCACAAACAAAGTTAATAACTCTTGATCTAACATGGTAGGAACTGAAGATACAAAAGCAAGTGAAATGTCTTTTCCCTCAAGGAGTATGAAATGGAGACAAAGAAAGTGCATATAAATTTATAGTCATATACAAAAGATTGTTTTTTAAAAAAACTACATGGGAAAGGTATTATGTTTAACTACTAATTGTAGCATGAGCAGTGGCTACACTTTGATAAAACTGCCCTGGAACAAGGGCAAAACAAGATTGTGGGTAACCAATAGGCCTCAAAACTGTCAATGAGTTATGGGGATATCTACCCCAAGCATACAGAGACTTCCTTTGGTGAATGGGCAAATCATAAAAATTTGAAACATGCACTGTGCAACACTTAGAGCATAATCTATAGGCATTGAGGGTGCTAAAGTTATCCACTGGATCCCTAATGTATAATTGAAAATATGTTACCCCTAAAAAAAAAGAAATACAATTCCCAAGTGTCCACAGACTTTTTGTCCTTACATACTTCCTGTATACAGGGGATATTAGGTAACGACATAAACGGTCCCACCTTTTTACTTTCAGTCCCAAGCTTAGTGGTGGTAAGGTGGATGTTTGAACTGGTTGATCAGCCATGGGCACATGGTCTTTATTTTGTAGGTTCTGTATTCCTTGATTTCTAATGATCATTAATAAGCTATATATTTTTGGTTTTTAGAACTCTTATTATTGTTTTTGCTTGCATGTGCAATATATTACTTCAGTTTTATTTTTTCTCTCCATTTTGTATTTGAAGCACATGTCAACCACATTGAGATTTCCTTTAACTTTTTTGATTTTGCCATAATATAAGATTAAAATATATTTGCTATAATATCAATGTATGCCCCCAAAGCTTGAGACTATAAAAAATGATGCCACTCATGTTTAAAAAAGAATTATGGGACTTTGCTTAATGATTCTGTCTGATTCCAGGATAAGAGAATACAAAAAGAGCCATTGCACAGTGCCACAGATGCATAAGGCTAAACTGCATAGTGCCAATCAAGCATAAGGTCAAAAAGACCAACCAATCCCAATGGGTTTGATGAAAAATTTGAGCCAAGACAAGAAGACTTGAACTTGGTTGGGGTTTGAGGTTGTGGCTGTTTAATATATTTTAAAGTCAGGTCTTCTTTGTCCCACATTCTACCAAGTCTTTCAAATTTGGCTCCTACCTGGCTCCTATAATCTAGTCCCTTTTCTGTCTTTCATGGTGTGGCAAACTTTCCATAGTCTTGGCTACTGATAGGGTAAATGCATAATTACTTAAATCATTTTAATTGGGCCCTGAATCAGGAAGCTGTTATGGATTTATTTTTCCTTTACTTAGAATTTTTGCACATAAGACTTGGATAGTTTATATTTCATCCAGAACTTATTTTTTATTTGTATTTTTTTATATTTTTTATTTCTCTTGCCAATTGATTCATATACCTCAAAACTCAGCCATGCATCCCTAAGTGATCCCTATGTTTTTCAGCAGCCTTGTCAGGGGAGAATGTATTATTATTATTATTTTAAATTGCAAATTTTAAATTCTTTTTGAGAGAAATTTTAGGTTAAGAAACATACTACCTCTCCAAATCTAGAAAATGACCTCTTCTTAGACGGTACCATGAAGATTCCTCCACAGACCACAAGCTACCTCAAGAAGATCCTGAATGAATTTTGGGTGTGGTTGATTGAACTGAAGGTTGATTGAACACTTAATTTGAATGCATACTCTTATGCCAACAGGGGACTGCCCCCTAACTGGTTTTTTGTCAATGTGCTAGCAATTATTGATTTTGTCCTATTTCCCTCTTATCCTCAAATTATTGCAATTTCAAAGTTGGTATGTTTACAAGACCCACTCTAGAGATTAGTCTTCTGTGGGTCTCAGGGGGAATGTATGATTGAAAATCTGTTACCCTAAAAAAGAACTACATATCCCAAAAGTCCACTGACTTCCTGTCATTACATACTTCCTGTAGACAGAGGATAAAGGGTGTTGGTTTTGGAGGCTCCCATTCTCTGATACAGAATCTGTGTTGATGGTGGTGAGTGGGGATGGCTAAAAATGGTTAACCAGCCATGGGCATGTGGTCTTTATTTTGTATCTTCTTTATTCCTTGATTTCTAACGATCATTAATAAATCTCTTAAAATATATTATTATTGAGATTTACTTTTAACTTTTATATTGAGGAATCATGGTGGCTTATTTCCCATCTTTGTTCTAGGCCCATGAAGGAGAGAATAGCCTATTCTAAGTAGGGAAAAGGAAAACCAGGACCAACTAATTAGTTAATTTTATAAAGCTTTTCTGGGATTTAATCTGAAAGCCAAACATGAAGTCTCACCAGGCAAAGTATTCTATTACAATGAGAATAGTTTTTAACAAGAGGATAAAAAGTGGAAGAAGATCCAGGTGTTCTATTCAAGGTTAGTGAGGGAGCAGGCAGATAGAGACAGGGAATATAACAATAA
Organism: Monodelphis domestica; assembly: GCF_027887165.1. NCBI lineage: Eukaryota > Metazoa > Chordata > Mammalia > Didelphimorphia > Didelphidae > Monodelphis > Monodelphis domestica. The sequence continues at coordinate 406,802,988 of NC_077229.1, read as the reverse complement.
ATCTAAATGAGTATATACATACTTTGTGTACTCTTCTTTTAACATAATAGGTGCTTTATTATGTACAGGAAGAATAGACACCCTGTTTCCCTAAGGTGCACAATATTTTCTCTCCAAACATCTTCCTAGAATTCAGGGAAAGTCCACCAAAGAAAACACTGACTACAGAAAAGCCATTGACGGGAGGAGCTTTGTGAAAGAGAAGAGATTTAAAGTGTATGCACCTCAAATAATGAATAGGATTTGGACAGACAGAAGGGGAAAGGAAAGACATTCCAAGTCTAAATTGTTACTGTTAATAAATGGGCTTACATAGTAGATAGTGGATGTCCATATAGTGGATACTTCTGTAATTTTTTAAATGTAATTTCTATTGAACTAAAAACCCCATAAAGATTACTTATTGTTTTTGGTCTCCTTTTTTAAGTTATATGAAATTAGTCTATTTCTTCTATATAGAGTCTTTCAAATATTTGAAGACAATTATATATTGTCTTCTCTTGGAGTATTTTTCTCTCAGTTTAAATGTTAACAATTTCTTTTTATATCACTTGAATTTCAGTTTCTACACCATCTGAATCTGTTCTCCCTTGGATATGCTCCAGTTTCTCAACATGCCATTTATTTGTGATTCCTAGAATTGAACCTGATACATAAGATATGTAGATCTCAAAGTATACAGTGGCATCATTAAAACCTTTGACTCCCATACCATATCTTAATTAATAAAGCCTAATGATTACATTAACAATCTTGTATTATTTTGCTTCATATCTGACATATAGATAAATAAAGCTCTTGAGTGGTTTCCAAATGATTTAGGAACATTATTAGGGTAAGAAACTCCATTCTCAGTTAGCAGTTCTTGAGATCTTATAGCAAGTGGCTCCATTCAGAGCTACAGTTAGATAACATGCAATCAATGAAATGGAGAAGGTTTTCTAAGAAGTGGGGGGTAGTAAATGGTAGGTGGGGGATAGAGATTTTAATGAAGATTTGAAAACAGACACTTTGTGCTTAAATTCCTAGCTCAGTGTCAAAATATGAATACATCTTATAAATGTAATAAATATATTCTTAATTGAGGGTAGAAATTTGCTCAGTTGTGTAAATTTCAAACATGCTTTTTTAAAATAGTAACAATAAAGATGTAGATAGATTATTCCTAAGAAAAGGAGGATAGGATAATCTTGAAAACAAAGATCCACATGATATGCTTGGCACATCAAATAAAAGGAGTTGAAGAAGAAAAGGAATAGATGTTGATGTAGTTAGGTTAATGTTCTAGTAAAGTGTGAACAAGACAGAAAGATATACCTATTGTGACTGGTGCCTGTGTGAAAGAGAACTCTTTATTCTCATTGTCTATTTTGAATTAACACCTGGTTATCACTAACTTAAGTACCCCTACTTAGAACCTCACCAGACACTAAGTAAGAGTGTTAAAAAGTCATTTGCTAAAGTGGGTAACAACTCAATCAGTCAGGAAATTATAAATCCTTTTGATAAGAGTTTACACCTCCACAGGAGGAGACATGGATCCCACAAGACACTGCCACCCTGGGAAGTGCTAGACAATTTAAATGTTGTGATTGGCCCTTGTGAAGAGGGAAGGGGATGGGAAGTCACTATAAAAGCCCTGAATTTCTGGGGCTAGAAATCAGCTTTAGGAGTTGTCCTTGACAGGTCATCTTCAGCTTGATTCGTAGTCTTGGACTGCCTCTTGGAGGTAACTTGGGACTTGGACTGGCTCTTGGGTGAGTGAATAGCTGGCTTTCCTTTCCTGGTTTCTGGAGAGACATTAACTTTAGTTGAGGGTTAACAAGTCATTCTGGGGTAAGTCGAATCAAGCACCAGAGCAAGATTTAGTGTGATAGGCTAATTATTTTCTCTGTCCTCTCTTTGTAAATAAATGCTATTAAAAGTTATTTTGACTTGGGCTATACAACTTTAAATCAGCTACCACAAAATACTAATATCTATTTCTCACATATTTAGTCAAACCCAACAATTTAATTCCTTACTCCTGGCAGATAAGGGAGGACAAGTTCGGATCTGATTTGGCAATGAACCAGAGTGAATCAGAAAAGCTTCATACAGTTCACTATTTTGCCCATCAAAAAAAAAAAAACCCAAAAAACAATGTAGAATAGAGTGAAAAGAAGAGAGGAAAGCAAGGGGCAGAGGGTAAAAGAGAGTGTGGAAAGATACAGAAATAAAAAAAAAAACATAATTGCTTTTGGACTATTTTGTCTAAAAGAAAATTAAAAGATTGAGTGAAAAGTTGTCCAGTGTAAATCTTCCCTTTGTTTCTACTGCTACTTTCACTCGTCAGATCTCATATAAAATACCAACAAAAAATATTTTCCTTTTTCTAGATCTTTAACCTGCCTTCTTTCAAGTCTCAAGTGGTCCCACTTTCAGTAAAAGCTTTTCCCAGTTTTTCTAAATATTCATGCCCTCTCTGAGATTATCTCTAATTTATCCTGTATATATCTGATTTAAACATAATTGTTTGCATGTTATCATTCCCATTAGAGTTCTTAGAGCCCTAATGAGAGCTCCTAGAGAGCAGGAATTGTTTAATTTTTTAATTTATATACCCAATGATTAACACAGTGACAGGCACTACTATGTGTCTATCACATAGTAGTTGTTTATTAAATACTAGTAGACTGGCTGACTGTATAGGTTCCACTGTATTCTCAACTCTGTATGAGATTTGGCCATCCATCACTGTGAATACCTATCCTTTTCAAGCAACAGAAAAGTAATGCTTAGAGAGAACCTTGTCATGTTAATAATAGAAAATTTACTTTCCAAACCTATCACAGGGTCCAGTTCTATTTCCCCTTTCTAAGGCCCATTTGCTGTGATTGCAACTGGTGATGTAAAGACATATTTTTTGTTCCCAATCTCTTTCAAATAACTTAAAGGTGATAAGCTATGAATTGCTAGTTCAGTGTTAGGGGACTCATCACATTCTGCTATATTAAGCCAAGTTTTATCCTTATTTTGTACCCAAAAAGAGGTCTTTGAACTTGACTACTTTAAATTGTATATCTCCTTTCCTGGCCTCTTTAAGAGTTGTTTCTTTTACTGTTATTCTCTCTTTCCCTGTCATGTTGCAATATTCTTAGTTCCCTTTTCTAGCCCTAGAAAAGGGCTAGAACTCTAAGACAGGAAGAAAAATGGCTTGGCAAAACTGGGTTAAGTGACTTTTCCAGGGACACACAGCTAGGAATTGACTATTCCCAAATTATCTGCTGAAAGATCCTATGTGTTGCCAGGGCCATTTCCCACATGTACCATGAAGTTTTTTTTGTTTTGTTTTTGTTTTGTTTTTATAAACCAAGGGGAGAAAGAATAGTCTCCAGAGGGAGACTATTTCGCAGAGAGAAAATAACAAAAAAATTATTATATCTATTTTTTTCTTCAAATATTATTAGCCTGTAGAAGATGTCAGGTTCAAATGAACTTCTGATCACTGCTTCAGTACTGGGGAGGTAAGGAGGATCACTAACTTTCTCTATACATCCAAGGATTGACCTCTTTCTCTTTCAATTTCTCTTTCAATACCAATTCTCCCTAGGACATAGTAGCAATTATCAAATAATACTCATTCATCCAAATCAACAGCAATATATATATATATAAAGTAAAAATATAAATCAGAAAAAATACACATAATAGAATATATTCTAGACAATACAATTAGATTGAACTCTACCATCAGGAGTAAAATTACTGAGCTCAACCAAGAGCATATCCTAGATCTCGCCTAAAGGAAGTTTCCTAAAGTCTCTAGTATTGCAAGGTAAGAATAGATATATGAGGAAGACTATTTTCTCTCATGCTGACTTCTTCCTATAGTCTTTTCCTTCAGCAGCCTATAGTGGGGATTGACATTTTTCCTTCTTTACTCTTGAAGCTTAAAGCCAGAAATACTCCCAAATAACTGGAGAACCTGAAGAGATGCAGGAGACTACAAAACTTTTCTTTCTTCTGTTCTTATCAATTGTGGCCTACTCCTCACATGAGGTAGGGCATTCATCTCCACCAATGGGGAGAAAATCTACTACCAATTGGCTTTATTATTAGGGTTTCACACCTAATGAAATATTTTTTTTCTTTCAGAGTCTAAATAGGGCATAATCTCTTCCATGATGTCTTCACTGGGTAATGAAGACTAGATACTATCCTTGCTCCACTCACTTATTTGATTCAATGAATACTCACCTAAGCACTGAATCCTATTTTAGCCTGTATTATAATTACATAAATTTATATAAATATTTGCAACTCCTTCCAAAACATATACATACATACACACACACACACACACACACACACTATGTTCTTTGACAGAGACTATTCTTTTTCATCATGTGCTTAAATCTTATCAAAGTATAATCAAATAATAAATAGTTAACAAAAACTTGTTGAAAGTGTATTTTCTCCACATCCATTTATTTCTTCATTCAACATTCATTAAACACTTACTAAGTATAAAGCATCCAGTCATTGCAGCCTTATGAAAAATTTTTGAATTCTGATTCATATATTGAACATATTAATTGACTAAAGTAATTTTGATTGCTATATCTTGGTTCTACTACCTGAAGAAAAATGTTAAATGAGGATAAGAGCCCAATGGCATGCCATTAGAGACTGCTATAGTTTAAACTAAAATATCTGTAATACTTTATTTTCATCTTATTTGTTTTAACAAGACACATACATATTATTCCCCCAAAGTATATTGGTTTCAAATGGGAAAATATAGGAAGTATGTTTTTTTGGCTTAAAACATAGACAGCAGCAAGATGCGCTAGGAATATACAGTGAAGTAGCTTGCAGGATATTACACTGAAAAAATTTAATCATGCATAAATCATGCACAAAGTAGAAACCACAAATTCAGTATTTGGCAAGCCTTCGATTCCCTTGCATAATTCTTTCATTTTCATCTCGCTAGTTTCATTCTCTCTCCTCTCATAGAAATTGCTGTATAAAACAAAGACATAAACTGCATGCAATTAAAATGGAAAAGTAGCTGAAAGGAATGTATTGATAATTATGTTAAAATCTATACTGTTAGGATTCTTGCATTGTTAGGAATCTAATTTGTCATCTGTTGACACCATTATCTGTGTTCTCCACAACATCTGAGGCTTTGTTTTAGCCAACTTCTTTTAGAGCAGCAAACTTCTACACAACAGGGAGAAGAGGGAGAGAAGAAGATATCTATATTTAAAAAAAGAAAGGGACCATTCAAGAAAATTCCAGTCCTTTTGTGGATGCCATTGGGAATGAAGTGATCACCAGGACTGAGTATTACATGCAATGTAAGTTGATACAACTTTGTATATGGATAGAAGTCAAGAGTAAAAACAGAGAAGGATGTTCTTGGCAAAATAAGGTATAAATGACTAACAATAGCCTAAATCATGTTCTTTACCACAGGTACTAGGGTCAAAGTCATAAGTGAAAAAGAAAATTTGGAATGTAAGGTTAGAGAAATCTCCTGAAAGTTGGCCATAATACCTTTTAGGGTTTCTCAAAGTTCCTGAAATTAGAGGACATTATATTGTCTTTAATATACAGCTATACCTTTTAGATAGGTTCTTTTGATTGAGAGAAACACCAGTTCTTGCCCCAATCCTTTAATTATTCATTTTGGAAGTAGGGAGTATTAACCTGAGTTCTTTAAGTAAAAGGATAAAATATTTTTTGCATCATTTCTATTTGATTTATTCTCTGTCTGTTTAAGGTATAGGTATGACAATTGAAGAAGGGAAAGGAAATAAGAATTGATATAGCACCTACTACATGTGAGATACTGCACTAAGTTAGATAGATGGATAGTCATTTGAAAAGGAAAAATATTTTTAAAGTATTCATATATGTATACATATACAAAAATATGTATATACATGCATAAACATATTCTATTTTGCCCTCATATCTCTAAATAAGATTTCTTTGATAATTCTTACATGAACATTTAGGTTCTTTCAGTGTATCAATATTAAATCAACATATATCTATAATATGCTTATAAAGTGTGAGGTGTAAGGAGAAAAGGAGTTATTATTTTTTTAAAAGGGGGTTGAATTTTATATTTTAAGAATGTGGTCTCCAGGAACTTAATTAATTCCAACGAGATTTTATTTATAGTTTTATTACAAAATATAGAAAGAGTAAAGCGAGATATCAGAGAGAGGATAAGGCAAGATATCTAGTCTCAGCACTAAATAATTTATCTCCACCAGCACCCCCTCTCTCTCCCCAGGCAGGGGGAGCTAGTTTCAGCTGGCCTCAGCAAAGCCTAGGACCTGGGGAAGACTCTCTCAAAAGTAGATCTTTCCTGAGGCCAGTCTCTTCAGAGAAAAAAACAGCAGTTAAAACAGCCTTTCACTAACCACATGTCAGTACAGTGAGCAAATTCTTTATCAGCCTCACCAGGAAATAGGATCTCAAGTCCAGTCAGCACTCCAAGGAATGAAGAATTTTTTTTTTTCTCACAGGAAGTAACAGCTCCTTTTAAAGACACTTCCTTTGTGTCACTTCCTGTGTTTTCCCCTAATTTTATATCTACCAATCACAATTGATACTCTACTCTAGACTGCCCAGAAGGCAGTCAGTCAATTCTGATTCATAACCCACTATCTCACAGTTGGATCACAGACCTCCCCCACTCAAGTGTGAATGGGGTGTTTATGCCTTTGTTGATTAAATCTAAACTTAGGCAGATCTCCTCCTCAACTAAGTACCATGTTCTAAAAATAAGCAGAGGTTACAATTTAATCTTCACAATCAGGGGAGAGTTAAGTATTTTCATTGTTATAATCAGTAGAGAGTTAATTTTAATCTTCACAGAGGTTATATGTCAGACCTTATGGATAAAGAGACAAAATGAAAAAAAAAATAACTGTCCACAAGAAGCACTTTCTCAGGAAACAATTTAGAAGTGTTTCAAAATATTTAAATAGAAAGAGAGGAGGCCATTAGCAGCTTGAACAGGCAAAACTGCATGTCAGAGGTGGCAAAAGAGATGAGTTTTGAAGAGACCAAAAGAAGAGGTGTATAATTGAAAATCTGTTACCCTAAAAAAAAGAACTACCTTTCCCAGGAGCCCACTGACTTCCTGTAATTTTGTACTTCCTATAGACAGGGGATATTAGGCAAGGATGTGAAGGGTCCAACCTCTTTACTTCCTGTCCCAAGTTTTGTGGTGGTAAGGTAGGTTTTTGAACTGGCTGATCAGCCATGGGCACATGGTCTTTATTTTGTATCTTCTTTATTCCTTGATTTCTAATGATCATTAGTAAATCTCTTAAAATAAAATATTTTTATTATTGAGATTGAATTTTAAGTTTTACAGAGGGAAAGAGAATTTGTTTTTCTGGTACATGTAGGAGTTCAGGAAGAGTTAAGGAATCAAAGATATGGCATGGCACGTATAATCATAATCAGGAAACCCTTCTCTCTGGAATAGAATATGTCTGAAGAAGGAATAAAATTGTACAAAATCATCCTTTCCCTCAGAATTCAGTTTTACTGCAGAAAATCAATGTGATTTTCAATTCCTCTCTCCTCTTCACACATATTGTGAGAATCAGAACTTCTAACCGATATGTAAAACAAAGCTAATCCCCATATTGGTCATACAAATCACATTGACAAAAAATAAAAGTTCCAGTCTGAATCCTGACAGAGAAGGAGGTGATATGCTTCATCATGGGTGCTTCAGAATCATCTTCGGTTATTTCATTGATCAGATACTCTCATTACATCTTTTTATTTTTTTTTTAATTTTAAGTTGTAAATATACTTTCCCTAGACCCCTTCTTGCCTATAGAGGAATAAAGCCAAATAAAACTCATTATACATGTTGTGAAGATAATTTTAGGGTTGTGACTTAAAATCTAGATTTAATTGGCTGCCAGGGGAAATCACAAATAAAATACCCAAAGTTAGTCTGGAAATTTATGGTAATTTAATTAACATGGAGGGAAGAAATTTAAGGAGAAGGAGGGAAAAGGGTATAACATTTTCTCCTGCCTGGCCTGTGCCAGGGGGAGTTTAAAATTCCCACCTCTTGGTCTCTGAAGAAGTTTAGAGGCTTCTAAGAGGATAAAGTTGGAAAAGTAAAGGAGGGAAACTCAACCAGAAATGCACCACGGAACTGGACAATAGCTTGTAGTCACACTAAGATGCCAAAAGGCCCAGCACGCTGCTATCAGCCAATTCTCTGCCACCAAAGGTACCAGAGAGAGAAAATGAGCCAATATCTAGACCTTTCACCCTTGTGTCCCCTCCTCTAAATGCCCATTCTTTAGTTCTTATCTCCTTTGATTAGATTATATCTTTAGAGTCACTTAACACTTCTTTGTTAAGTTCACCTTTTGTTAGTTACTTGATCTTTTTGTGATTAATTTAACCTTTATAGTTACTTAACACCTTTTTGTATTAAGATCTTAAAACTGACTTAACTTAAAGTTCTAGCTTCACTATAAGGTAAGAGTTGAGTACCTTCATTGTTCAATCAGGAGATTACAAATTTATCTTTCCCTAAAGTACGGTCTAAGTAGGACGGAGTAATTTAGAGTTCCCAAGACATTACTGATTTTGTTAAAGTAAGTATCTTCATTGTTACAATCAGGAAATAGCTTAATTCAATCTTCACAATGTGAAGTAATGTCAAACATATTACCATATTAGCATATTGAAAAAAAGATAAAATAATAAAGTAAAAAATATATTTCATAGGACTATGCAGCAGCACAGTGTATGGTAGACTTGGGGTGAGGAGAACCAAATTTTAAATGTGGCCTCAGTCATTTCCTAGCTTTGAGACTCTTGGAAAGTCACTTACCCCTGTTTTGTCAATTTATTACTCTACTGTCTTAGAGTTGTTACTAAAAATAATATTTTTTTAAATGTTTCACTGAACTTTTATCAAGGCTCTATCTGAAATTACACAGCATTTTACATCAAGAGACCTTGAATAATTTGTATTGACCAGAGTAGATGTCTTTTGTAGTGAATTAGTGTAGAATTTTGCTTTTAACGTCTATATTGTCCACCTGGTTCTGTTCATGTCATTTTGCATCATTTCATATAATTTTTTTTAGATTTTTCTAAAAACTTTCCCTTCATTTCTTATAGCATAATAGTATTCCAGCAAATCATATACAACAATTTGTTCAGTCAATCCTTAATCAATGACTATCCACTCAATTTCTAATTCTTTATTGACCACATAAAGGACAACTTTAAATATTTTTGAACATACAGGTTCTTTTTTCCCATTTTCTTGGATATCTTTGAGATTCACACTGATAGTAATAATGCTGGGTCAAATAGAATATACAATTTTATAGCCCTTTGACATAGTTTGACATAATTCAGCATAAGGTGTTCTCAAGAGTGTTTGGATCAGTTCACAACTCCATCAAGAGTACATTATGGTACTTTTTCTTTTAATCCTCTTTCAGCATTTGTTGTTATTGTTGCTTTTTTTATCTTTTCTGAAATGCTAACCAATCTGATAAGTATGAGGTGGCACCTCCAATTTGTACTTTTCTAATTTGTAGTAATTTAGGGAATTGTTATGTGATGTGTCAATGAAGGTCATACCCTCCCCCTCCTCAGTAGTTTGATCTGTCCATCAAACATTCCTGAAATATCACAGTTGTGCCAGGATTTGCATTGGTCAATGCGTTGTGCATCAATAAAGGTCATGGCTTGGGGAGAAACAGGGAAGAATTGGGAGAGAATTGGGGGAGAATCAAGAAGAAAAGGAAGAAGGAACAAGTTGGGAACAGAGCAGTCAGGTGAAGGGGGAAAGAGGAAAGAGACTATCAGGCTAAAGATCACATAATCAGGTTACTTAGGAATGATTATCTACCTTTCCTAACAAACTTTATAAAATATATATCTGTGTAGAAATATTATTCCAATTCCTACAGAATGGCAAACCACATTAGTTAAAAAAAAAACCTTAATTTTCTTCTAACAGAAGTTTTGAATCTTAGGTAAAACTTCAGTTGGCTAGCCTGCCTTCATATGAGAAAGGAAACATTGTGGAAAGAGGGAACAGGTTGCTGTTTTTCCTGGATTGTATCACATTGTATTGGTGAGGAAAGCTCCTTCCCTGGTGACATCCCCCTGTTTTTACTTTTGGCATGAATAGGGGTGACGGGAACTTTTTGCCCATATGGAATCCAGTTGGTTTTAGGACTCAACAGGAGCTCCTGCTATTTTTCTTTCCACAACACACAACGTCCTAGTGTTCCTTCTTTCAGCTTAGTGCAGTGCAGGATGGGGGGAACCCCTGGAACAGATCCTGGATGTCTTTCCATGGTGTGGATTAGAGTTAAGGGGTCCCTGGGGTCGTAGATAAGGGAAAGGAGGCTTTTTGCCCAAAAAAGAAACAGGGATACAGGGAGGGAAGTAGCTTCCCCCCCCCCCCCAGATCATTAAGGATGCCCCATGAGGTCCCCACCCCACCTAACCTGACCTGATGAGAGTGAGACAGTAAAGCATGGTCTGATTTTCCCTGGCTTGTGAAAATGCAGGCTTTTAGACATTATGAATGTAGCTGGATCCTGGGACTGTTTGGCAAAGCCATCCCACTGCACTGGGCACTGACTGGGCCTTGCAGACTGGGGGAACAGCACATAGGGGTGACCTCCTGGGAATTGGTTTAAGATCCCCCCCATTCCAAACAGGTCTGAGTGTTTTTATTTAAACCATGGGGCACTAGGACCCAACAAATCTTTCCCAGCCCCGTGTCTGCCTGACTTTCCCTGAGCACCACACCTGCAGGGAACTGCTTGGTGACACCTGTTAAATTAATCCGGGGTGTCCTTCTAGACTGTGGACTAGGGTTAGGAGCTCCCTACCCTGCCCAACATTGAAAGAATTTGGCCACTGCCTAACCTCTGGGGGAGGGGAAACTTCATTTTTAAAAGGAAATTCTTTATGGCTTTTTCTATCCCTCCTCCACCCTCTGCAATTTCCTTGCAGACTGCCTGCCTTCTTTAGCATATCAAAAGTCACTCAAATCTTCCTTGAAGACTGCCTGCCTTCTTTAGCATATTAAAAGCCATTAATTTTTTTCCTTTCCTTTATCTGACTGCTTGCTTAAATAGGTCTACCCATAGGTGCCTTCCACTCTACATGCATTTATAGCGCACCTACTGTTGAGAATTAAAACTGCAGGAAAATAAAAAGAATTCTTTTGGTACTGCTACTAGAGATCTAAAATAATGCTATTAAATTGAATACATTTACATAAAAGGGTTATTACTATGAAATATTAATAATATTGAATTTAAATTAAAACCAAATTTCTAAATTTGAATGAAGCCAACATTGCATCAAATTAATTAATTACATGCAATATTAAGGAATAATTTTAGAACACAATAGTATTAATAATACTATCAATAACCATAATTGTTAATTTTCAATAAAAATTATTAGTCATTAGTATTAATTACTGATGGTTGTTGATTGATACTTTTTTATGGTTTATGGGTGTTAATTATTAATGACAATAATTATAATAAATGCATATTATTAATTATTGATAACATCATTAATAATTACAATAAATGAATATTGTTATTAATTGTTAGTAACAACAATTATTACACTAAATATACACTCATTGTTGATACTATTGCTGTGAAACAATTAGTTTCCTTATATAATTTTTTTTGTTTTAAACCTCCTCTTATTGCCTTCCACAACCACATTGAAGAACTTTGTATCTCCATTTTTTTATGTTTTAAGAACCTTTCATTGTTTAAGCTTATTATTTAGCAATACTCAAACTAGCTTAAATAGGACATACAGACTAGACAATATGGGACATACTGCAACCCATCAAGGGAAATCAGGATATATTCTTTCTGATTCACCCCTGCATCAATTTTTTAATTCCTGGAGTTATCCTAATTTGCTTAAGGAGAATTGGATGACAAAGAAAGAAGCTAGAAATCTTTGTAAGGCATGGATGGACATATCTTTTACCTGGCCAAAATATAGCTCTTTTGACTTCAAGATCTTAAAATATTTGAAGTTAGCCATTAAAAACAAAGATTCCAAAGATTATAATACTGGTACTTATGGGCATATAATTTTGATAAATTAACCATTCCCTCCAGAGAGGAAACCTTTCTTTCCTTGGAAACAAACCATTCTAGATTAACTCCTTCAGTGAAATATAGCAAGAAACATGCTCTATCATCCCACCTGGTCAGTGAGGAGGTTTATCCTCATACTGACCCAAATAAGGATGTGAACCCCTCAGGTCCTCTCCCTGCCAGATCTTGTTCATCTCCTACTCCTCCCATCTCCTGTCTCCCCAATCTACCTCTCTACCTTCCCTTCACATGCCACTACCCAGTGCCCACCCATCTCTCATATTCTCAACCATACAATACCTACTTCAATACTTTTCTGTACCCTCCTTCCCACCCACCTTACTATGACTCCTCTAGACCTCACTCATCCTACTCTCCACCCCATACCCAATTATACTGCCTTCCTCTCCACCATACCCCCAGCATCTCTCCCATTCTTCTCCACCACACCCCCAGCCTCACCCACAATCCTTTTGTTCTGCCTCCCCACCTTCTGACCAGCTCTATTCCACCACCCCACCCCCTTCCCCTACTAGCCTCACTGCAACCCACTTCATTTAACTCCAGAACACAGGCCACTCAGCAGTTGCCAAGGAATTTTCAAATAAAGGCCTTTTCCCTCTAAGAGTTGTCCCTATATAACAAATGTGGAGATTTGGTAAACATTAGACATCATATACCCTTTTATCCAAAGGACAATGAGAGATTCAAAGAAAAAACACCTTCCTATGAAGCTGAGCCTGTGGTGGGGATAAATAAATTTGAAAGCATTTTTGCACATATAATCCCACACAGTTTGATGTAGAAGATTTGCTCCAGGCCTTGCTAACAGAAAGGGAAAGAAATAACATTGTTTCTCTTGTTAATCAGGCCCAAGGTGAGGGAACAACTCATTGGACAACTGAAGATCCCAAATGGGACCCAAATTCAGAGCAAGATTATGTACAACTATTCCAGCCTAGAAATGCATTGCTAAAAGCTATGGGAGCCTGTTCTTGTAGGCCTGGTACATGGACTAAATTTTAAAATCTTAAGCAAGAAGATAGTGAAAATCCCACCAAGTTTATAAATAGATTGATTGAATTGGAAGGAAGATATATAGGGCATGATCTGGATAGGAAAAGAGACCTTAGACAAATCAGAATACAATTTGTGAAAAACTGTTTTAAGGTAGTTAGGAATTATTTTATGACTAGCTTTCCAAATTGGCCTACTATGGACCTTTAAGAATTGAAAAGAGTGACAGTTTATGATTTTGAGGGACATAAGGAAAAGAAGAAGGAGAACACGAATTTAGTGGAAGCATTAAGGAAGGAAATAAAGGCATTGACTTGTAAACATGGTGAGAAGGATAAGGAGAATGCTACTTTAGTAGAGACATTGAGGAAGGAAATGAAAGAATTAACTGAAACAGTTGGAAAGGGAAAGCAAAGAGATATCGTAGCTCTCTTACAAAGATTCAAAAAACAACCACTAACATGTTATTTTGTGGAAAAGTTGTTCATATAATTATGAATTGTAAGAAGGGAAATCAAGAAAATAGGAATAGCAGTTTAAGAAGTAGTAATATTAATAAAAGAAATAATTATTTCAATGAGTAAAATCAAAATTCACACCCAAATACCTGTACTCAATGTGGGAACTCCCATCAGTATGGGGGATCTAGAGTTATGGACAAAAAAAATGTGCTGAATGATGGTATTTGGGAGGTAAAGGAATCTCAAGGAGTTTGGAGGTGAATTTTAAGCCTTTTCAGACCTCATTGCCTTATTGATGTTAACAATATCAGTTTGTTCCCCTCCCCAGAATGAAGAAGTCTCTGTAACTCAATTCTAAATAAAAGTATGTAATTTCCTGTCAAATACTTCATAAGCTATAAAATTTTAATATTTGGTTACATTGTCTTTATTTGTTCCTCTCCTATGCCTATGATTGTACTACTTAAGAATATCATTGTAAAAGCCCATCAACTGCATTTTTTTCTTTTGTTAATTGTCACACTGAACTGATGGATGAACTCCATCACATTGGTTTCAACCTCTATTCAAGTTTTGGAAATTTAATTATTTAATAATTTAAATTGATTTTAATGAGTATTCAGAATTGATGTTAGGACTTCCAGGTAAGCCTGGTGACAATCTAAATGTGGCTTACTTAATCTACCCAGCATAAACCTACAAGGACTACCTCAAAAGCCCTTAAGAATCATTTTCAGAGGAGTGGAGGTGTTGTAAAATGGGGCTCAGAATTGAAGGTGCAAAGGATTGGGGCTTTTCCAGTTTATAAGAGGTGAAAGGGCTTCCACCCAAATGTGAGCTCATCCACCCTCACCCAACCCCACCTACAGAGACAGAACCAGTGGAAGCCAAGACAGATGAGAAAGGGGTGCCTCTAAAGTGAGTAGAGGGCACCTCTGGGTCCTTGGGAGCTGACAAGGACAGCAGGGGACATACCCAAGAAGGCAGATAGATGGAAAACCCCAGTGCACAAGAGATAGCAGATCTTAGGTGTCTAGAGCCAACGTGCCCGCAGGAGCAAGGGAGGGAGCGAGGAGTGCTTCTGGAGTGATCAGGGAGCACTTAAGGGTCCTTGGGAGCTGACTAGGACCCCACACACACAGGGACTTACCCCTGAAAACATCTAGACCAGAAACCCAGGCAGGCAGGAGAATGCAGACCCTGAGTGTCCCTGGGAGGGTGGAACTGAGAAGAGCTACAAAGGACTGCAGAGAATTGAGAGCTTGCATAAGGCAAAATCCTTGCTCCTTACCTCCATACACAGAGAACCTGTTCAGCTGACTCAGATTTCTGACTAAAGAGGGAAGGGAAAACATCCAGGAAAATGGCTAATCATGCACAGGAGCTGCAAAATCCTTCCAAAAAAACTAAAAAGAAGGCTGTGAACCTTGAAGATTTTTATGGAGGAAAAACCCAGGCTACAGAAGAAATACTGGACGAAACTCAAACAAAGGCAAAACCAAAACAAAACGGAAATTCTTCACAAGACCTGGAAGAATATAAAATGGAGCTTATCAAATAGATGGAAGCCTTCTAGAAAGAGAAGTGGGAAATGGTTCAAAAAAATGAAGAAATCATAGCTAAATACCAAAAGGTTAAAGCAGAAAACCAAAAGATTTTAACAGAAAACCAGGACTTAAGGACCAGAATTGAGCATCTGGAAACCAATGATCTTGCAAAACAGCAAGAATTAATAAAGCAAAGTCAAAAGACTGACAAAATAGAAGTAAGCATAAAATATCTTACTGACAAGGTGACAAATCAGGAAAACAGAGGAAAGAGAGACAATTTGAGAATCATTGGTCTACCTGAAAAGCCAGAAATAAACAAACATTGACGCCATACTATAAGAGATCATCCTAGAAAATTGCCCTGAAGTTCTGGAACAAGGGGGCACAATAGACATTGAAAGATTTCATAGAACACCCTCTATACTAAACCCCCCAAAACAACTCCCAGAACTGTATTTGCCAAATTCCAGAGCTTTAAAGCTAAGGAGAAAATCCTACAAGAAGCCAAAAAGAAACAATTCTGATACAAAGGAGTACCAATCAGGATCACACAAGACATGACAGTTTCAACACTAAAAGACTGCAAGGCTTTGAACACAATATTCAAAAAGGCAAATGAACTGGGTCTTCAACCAAGAATCATCTATCCATCAAAAATGACTATATACTTCCAGGGGAAAGAATGAGCATTCAACAAAATAGAAGATTTCCTAGTATTTGTAATTGAAAAGAACAGAACTAAGTGGAAAGTTTGATATCCAAACACAAAGATCAAGAGAAATATGAAAAGGTAAATATGAAAGAGAGGGAAAAGGAGAAAATGTTTTTTTTTTTATTCAAACTATCTCCTTTAAGGACTACAATTAGATCAAATTATATATATTAATATATGGGGGAAATGTTATTTGTAACTCTCAAAAATGTTTTCATTATTATAGTAAATAGAATACTCATTCATATTAAAAGATTGGTGGATTAAAGAATATAAAACAATATGAAAAAACAGGGTGAAAGTTAATCAAGGATGGTACTAAGAGATACCTGAAGAAATAAAATAAATAGAATAATCTTTGTAACACAAAGATACACATGGAAAAGGGAGGGGAAGAATACTCTTATAAGAGGGAGAGGAAGAGAGTACTAATACGTAATACTCAAATATTACTCTCAGTAAAATCAATTCAGAGAAGGAAGATCATCTAGATCATTTGGGATCTTGAAGTCTATCTTATCCTACAGAGTAAGGAAGAAGGGAAAACTAAGGGGGTCGGGGGGAAGGAGCTCAAAAAAAAGGGAGGGAAGGAGAGGGAGGAGGTAACTTAACAGACCTTAAAAAAACAATAAGGGAACAAAAACAAGAGGCCAGAAAGGGAAAAATATCAAGAGAGGGGAATAGGGGGATTGACTAAAAATAAACCACTGGTTTAAAAGGATATAGCAAAAGAAGAAAGGTCAGAACAAGGAGAGGATATAAAAATGCTAGGGAATTCAAAGGTGACAATCATAACATTGAACATAAATGGGATGTATTCACCCATAAAACATAGATGAAAAGGAGAGTGGATTAGAAACCATATTTTGTCTATAATAAATACACATGAGGCGATACTCAGAAGGTCAGAATTAAAGGGTGGAGCAAGACCTATTGGGCCTCAACTGATAGAAAGAAGGCAGGAGTTGCAATCATGATATCTGACAAAGCCAAAGTAAAAATAGACCTGATTAAAAGGCATAGGGAAGGTAAATGTATCCTGATAAAAGGGAGTATAGGTAATGAGGAAATATCACTAATCAACATGTATGCACCAAATGGTATAGCACCCAAATTTCTAATGGAGTAACTAGTGGAATTGAAGGAGGAAATAGATAGTTAAACTATACTAGTGGGAGACCTGAACCTAAGACTATCAAATTAAGATAAATCAAATAAAAAAATAACTAAGAAAGAGGTAAAACAAGTGAATGAAATCTTAGAAAAACTAGAACTAGTAGATATATGGAGAAAAATAAATAGGGACAAAAAAGAATACACCTTCTTTTCAGCCGCATATGGCACATTCACAAAGATTGACCATATACTAGGTCATAAAAATATGGAATACAACTGCAGAAAAGCAGAAATAATAAATGCAACCTTTTCAGATCATAAGTCAATAAAAATAATGATCAGTAAGGGTACATGGAGAACTAAATCAAAAATTGATTGGAAATTAAATAATATGATTCTCCAAAATTGACTAGTCAGAGAACAAATCATAGAAACAATAAATAATTTCATTGTAGAAGATGACAATGATGAGACATCTTTTCAAATTCTATGGGATGCAACCAAAGCAGTACTCAGGGGAAATTTTATATCCTTGAGTTCATATATTAACAAATTAGTAAGGAGAGAGATCAATGAATTGGACATGCAAATAAAAAAACTTGAAAGCAAATAAATTAAAACCCCCCAGAAGAAAACCAAATTAGAGATCCTAAAAATTAAGGGAGAAATTAATAAAATTTATAGTGATCAAACTATTGAACTAATAAATAAGACTAGAAGCTGGTATTTTGAAAAAAATAAACAAAATAGACAAAATATTGGTCAATCTAATAAAAAAGAAGAAAGAAGAAAAGCAAATTAATAGCATCAAAGATGAGAAGGGGGACCTCACATCCAAAGAAGAGGAAATTAAGGCAATCACTAAAATCTATTTTGCCCAATTCTATTACAATATATATGCCAATCTAGGAGATATGGATAAATATTTACAAAAATATAAATTGCCTAGATTAATAGAAGAAGAAATTGAATTCTTATACAATTCCATATCAGAAAAAGAAATTGAACAGTCCATCAAAGAACTCCCAAAGAAAAAAATCCCCAGAGCCTGATGGATTCACAAGTGAATTCTATCAAACATTCGAAGAACAGCTAATCCCAATACTATACAAACTATTTGACACAATAAGCAAAGAGGGAGTTCTACCAAATTCATTTTACAACAGAAATATGGTACTGATCCCAAAGCCAGGCAGTCCAAAAACAGAGAAAGAAAACTACAGACCAATATCCTTAAT
This sequence comes from Monodelphis domestica, assembly GCF_027887165.1. Lineage (NCBI taxonomy): Eukaryota > Metazoa > Chordata > Mammalia > Didelphimorphia > Didelphidae > Monodelphis > Monodelphis domestica. The sequence goes on along the minus strand of NC_077229.1, from coordinate 406,784,733 downwards.
TAACAGAGATGCAAAAATCTTAAACAGGATAATAGCAAAAAGACTCCAGCAAGTGATCAGGAGGGTTATTTATTTTGATCAGGTGGGATTTATACAAGGAATGCAAGGATGGTTCAATATCAGGAAAACCATTCACATAATAGACCACATCAAAAAACAAACCAACAAAAATCACATGATTATCTCAAAATAGATGCAGAAAAAGCCTTTGATAAAATACAACACCCATTCCTATTGAAAACACTGGTAAGTATAGGAATAGAAGGATCTTTCCTAAAAATAATAAACAGAATCTATCTAAAATCATCAGTCATCATCATCTGCAATGGGGATAAACTAGATGCATTCCCAATAAGATCAGGAGTGAAAAAAGGATGCCCCTTATCGCCTTTATTATTCAATATTGTACTAGAAACACTAGCAGTAGCAATTAGAGAAGAAAAAGAAATTGAGGGTATTAAAATTGGCAATGAGGAGACCAAGCTATCACTCTTTGCAGATGACATGATGGTCTACTTAATGTATCCTAGAGAATCAACTAAAAAGCTAGTTGAAATAATCAACAACTATAGCAAATTTGCAGAATATAAAATAAACCTACATAAGTCATCAACATTTCTATGTATCTCAAACACATCTGAGCAGGAGGAATTAGAAAGAGAAATTCCATTCAAAGTCACCTTAAACAATATAAAATTCTTAGGAATCTATCTGCCAAGACAAACACAGGAATTATATGACCACAACTACAAAACACTTTCCACACAACTAAAACTAGATTTGAGCAATTGGCAAATCATTAACTGCTCATGGGTAGGAAGAGCCAATATAATAAAAATGACCATCCTACCCAAAATTATTTATCTATTTAGTGTTATACCCATTGAACTTCCAAAAAACTTTTTTACTGAACTAGAAAACATCATAACAAAGTTCATTTGGAAGAACAAAAGATAAAGGATATCCAGGGAAATAATGAAAAAAAAATACAAAGGAAGGTGGCCTTGCAGCACCATATCTCAAACTCTATTATAAAGCAGTGGTCATCAAAACAATTTGGTACTGGCAAAGAGACAGAAAGGAGGATCAGTGGAATAGACTTGGGGTAAGTGATCTCAGCAAGACAGTTTATGACAAATCCAAAGTCCCCAGCTTTTGGGACAAACATCCACTATTTGGTAAAAACTGCTGGGGAAAATTGGAAGACTGTGGGAGAGATTAGTTTTGAATCAACACCTCACACCCTACACCAAGATAAACTCAGAATGTGTGAACAATTTGAACATACAGAATTCAAAAATAAGTAAATTATGTGAACACAGAATAGTATACATGTCAGACCTTTGGGAAGGGAAAGACTTTAAAACCAAGCAAGACATAGAAAGTCACAAAATGTAAAATAAATAATTTTGACTACATCAAATTAAAAAGTTTCTGTACAAACAAAACCAATGCAACTAAAATCAGAAGGGAAGGAACAAATTGGGAAACGATCTTCATAACAAAAACCTCCGACAAAGATTTAATTACTCAAATTTGCAAAGAGCTAAATCAATTGTACAAAAAATCAAGCCATTCTCCAATTGATAAATGGGCAAGGGACATGAATAGGCAGTTTTCAGTTAAAGAAATCAAAACTATTAATAAGCACATGAAAAAGTGCTCTAAATCTCTGATAATCAGAGAGATGCAATCCAAAGTACTCTGAGGTACCACCTCACACCTAGCAGATTGGCAAACATGACAGCTATGGAAAGTAATGAATGCTGGAGGGGATGTGGCAAAGTTGGAACATTAATTCATTGCTGGTGGAATTGAGAATTGATCCATCCATTCTGGAGGGCAATTTGGAACTATGCCCTAAGGGCGATTAAAGTCTGTCTGCCCTTTGATCCAGCCATAGAACTGCTGGGTTTGTACCCCAAAGAGATAATAAGGAAAAAGACATGTAAAAGAATATTCATAGGTGTGTTCTTTGTGGTTACAAAAAACTGGAAAATGAGGGGATGCCCTTCAATTGGGGAATGGATGAACAAATTGTGATATCTTTTGGTGATGGAATACTATTATGCTCAAAGGAATAATAAATTGGAGGAATTCCATGGAGACTGGAACAGCCTCAAGTAAGTGAGCAGAGCAAAAGGAGAAGAACCAGGAAAACATTGTACACAGAGATTGATACACTGTGGTACAATCGGACATAATGAATTTCCCCATTAGTGTCAATGCAATGTCCCTGAACAACCTGCAGGGATCTATGAGAAAAATCACTATCCACAAACAGAGGACAAACACTGGGAAGAAAAACATGGAAGAAAGGCAACTGCTTGACTACAGGGGCCAAAGGGATATGATTGGGGATGTAGACTCTAAATGAACATCCTCGAGCAAATACCAACAACATGGAAATGGGTTCTGGTCAAGGACACATGTGATACCCAGTGGAATCATGCATCACCTATGGGAGAGGTGGTTGGAGGGGAGGTAGGAAAAGAAAATGATTTTTGTATTCAATGAATAATGTTTGAAATTAACCAAATAAAAATAATGTTTAAAATTGAGGGAAAAAAAAGAATTGATGTTAGATATATGGGAACATCCCCACCTCTGATTGATCATTTATCTGCTGGACTCAAGTTGTTTTTAACAAGAGGTAAGAGTCCATTTATAGTTGAAGTAAAGTTAAATTGTATTGTTGTATTTTCCCATCTGCATTTAATGTAAATGTAATAGATGACATATCTCCAATCATTTTCGCTTTTTAGTCCTCGACTCCAAATGAAAATGGGTGGGACATATTGGAGATAGTCCTATTACACTGTTATAGTCTCATATCAAGAGAGAGGGAGATGCCCAAGTGGCTTAGTTACCCTGTGATGTATTATAATCTCATCTGTGAGGTGGGAATGATTTTTCCAATGAAGCTTATTAGCTTTGAAATGGATTTATTATATCTGTATTTTTTCATCAACTGTACAGAGCTTTTTTTTTCTTGGTTTCTCTCCCACCAAATTTTGGAATGATGGTAATAATAGACTTTGTTAATAATATCTTTGCCAAAGTTGAAAGATTGGCAAAATCTGTAGAACTTGTGATAAGTATTCATGCATTCAAAGGTGTTTTTTTTTTACATTTCATACAGAAACTCATGTAAATATTAATGATAGTGGGTTTGGGGCTCTTATAATTTTGGGGATTTTGGTATTTTTTAGAATCTGTATTAGTTGTTGTACTACTCTTTTTAAAAAAAGTTTTACCTGGTGAAAAATTCTGTACACTCACACTGTAGATCCTGGCCAAGTTGAGAGTGATATAAATTTCATTTTTGAGTGAGCACCTTTTGTGTTGTGCCTCTGCTTGGCTAACACATTGTCACATGAAATGTGAACTGTGAAATTATTATTTTTTTAAATTATTTTTTCTCTTTATGTTTGCAATAGGATATTTGATTTTTTCTCTTTCTTTTTTTCTAACCTTGGTGATACTTGAAGTACATGAAATTAGTATTAATGTTTTCTGTTTTGTTTTGTTTTTTGCCTTGAAGGATAATGTTTACAGTATCTATTGGCCCTAGTAATGTGTATACCCAAAAACTTTCAAATATGGAAATCTGTTATTTATTGATAAATATTATGGGACTTTGTTGAATGATTGTGTCTGATTCCAAGAAAAGGGAACAAAAGAGCCACTATACAGTGCCAAGTATCATAAGGTCAAAACAGACCAAAACCAATCTAAGGAGGATTGTTGAACTTTTATGCCAATACAAAAGGACTTGAACCTAGTATGCGTACTGAGTTTGTGGCACTTGACATATATGTTAAGATGCAGTACTTCCTTGAACCATACTCCATGTGTAATATTCTGTCAAGTACCTCAGTTTGGCTATCATCCTGGTTCCCCCTATCTCTGACAATGATGGAAAAATCAGACCAGGGAATGATTTTTCCCATTTGGTGCTGAAACTTAGTCCTTTATCTTGTATAGTTTGGCAATTTTCTGTAGTCCTGCCTGCAAATGGGTAAAGTGCTATATTGCTGCTATTTTCCTACAGGCTTGTGGGGCATAAGTCTCTTTAACAGACCCTTGACTGTGATCCAAGAACCTGTCACAGTTTTATTTTTTACTCAGAATTTATACACATAAGATTTTTTATTTTATTTTTTATCATTTCTGTGCTCTTATTTTTATACAGAATTTATTTTTTACTGTTTTATTTGGGATTTTTTGGGTGGTTTTTTGTTTGTTTGTTTTGTTTTGTTTTTCTTTTGAAAATTGTTTCATATACCTCAAAAATCAGTCATGTATCTCAGTGTGATTTTGGTGTTTGTTAACACCCTCCTCCAAGGGATTGTGAAATTATCCTAAAATCCAACACTTAAATTTTTTGGAGAAATTTCAGGAAAAAAAAAAAAAACTTGCCAACATCCAAAATCAAGGATCCTTTTAGAGAAGGTGCTGTAAAGATGCCTGAAGAAGCTACGCACTGCATCAAAAGATCCATAATGAACTTTGGGATATAAAGAACTTAAGTGAAGGGTGTTGAACATAATTTTTCTGAATGTAAACTCTTATGCCAAAAGGGACTGCCCCCTAATTGGCATTTTGTCAATGTGTCTATCAATCAGTTTTTGTATTTTACTTCTCATATTCCCCTCTCATCTCTAACTATTGTAACTTCCTCTTAGAAAAATGTAATATTGAATGTACTTTTAGCTAGAAGGTATTTAGAATTATAAGATAGTTATATATAAATGATCCATTGGAGAGACGGATCTCCCAATGGATCACAGGGTGATTTGTGTCAATGAAGCTCATCCCCTCCCCCTCCTCAGTAGATTAATCTGTCCATTAAACATTCCTGAAATACCACAGTTGTGCCAAGTTTTGCATCAGTCAATGTGTTGTGCATCAATAAACATCAAGGTTTGGGGAGAATTGGGGGAGAATCAAGAGAGAATGGGGGGGAGGAGAATTGAGAAGAAAAGGAAGAGGGAAGATGTTGGGAACAGAGCAGGCAGATGAAGGGGGGAAGAGGAAAGATACTGGCAGGCTAGATATCATGTGGTCAGGTTACTTAGGAATGATTGTCTACCCTTCCTAATAAACTTTATAAAATATATATCTGGTTAGAAATATTATTCCAATTATTGTAGTGACAATTGATAGCTTTGATTTCTTCTTCTGAAAACGATTCATGATCTCTGATGATTTATTTGGGGAATGGCTCAATTGTTCTTATAAATTTATCTCAGCCCCATTTATTTCTCAGAAATGGGACTTTTATCAAAGAAACAATATAATTTCATGTCATGTATTCTGTTTTCCTCCTAATTTTGACTGATCTATTTTTATGTAAAAATATTTTAATTTAACAATCAAAATTATCCATTTTAATTTCCATGTTCATTTTTATCTCTTGATTGTAAACTTTATCCACTATTCTGACAACTATTTTCCAATGCTCTCCTAATTTGCTTATATTATCTTTCATGTTTAAATTATTTTGACATTCTTTTTGTACACTGTGAAAAATGTTGGTCTACAACTAGTTTTTGTCAGATTTCTGTACAATTTTCTAGAAATTTTTGTCAAATAGTGCATTCTTGCCCTAAAATTTTAGATATTTGGGTTTATCAACACTATTACATTCATGTATGTCTCGAGACTCATTTTTTGTTTTTGTTTTTCAAATTTTGTATTCAGTTTTGTTTTTTTTTCCCTTTAGAAATGATTAAAGGGCTAGCCTGGTAAACACTTTATAACTATCTCATTAATACTTTAAATCCCTCCCCCCCAAGAAAAGTGCTCTAATAATTATTTTATAGTTGAGGAAGCTGAGACAGAAGTTAAGTGCCTTGTCCAGTTTCACACAGTTATTAAGAGCCTTAGGATGGATATGAACTTAGGTCTTCCTAAGACTAGATACAGAAGTTTATTCATTGTGCCACTTAGTCCTATTTCACTTGTTATTGTCATTGTTCATGTATTTCAATCAAGTCTAACTCTTCAATCAAGTCTAACTCTTCATAACTTTATTTGGGGCTTTCTTGGCAAAGGTACTGGAATAATTTACCATTTCCTATTCCCACTCATTTTACAGATGATGAATCTCAGGCAAATTGGAGTGAAATGATTTGCCCGGTGTCACACAGCTACTCTTTGATTTGAATAGATTTTAATGGAATTTGAACTCGTATCTTCCTGAATCCAGTCCCAGATCTCTATCCACTGAACTACCTACCTCATATTACATTAAATTATTAAGCTATATAGCATTACATGTTCATCTTTTTTTTCTTCCTGTAGGATTATACTAAGTTTAATTGGGTGATCTATTCTTCATTATAAAACTATATCCTTTGCATTTTTAATATACAATTGCAAGTCCTCTGCTCTTTTAGACTTCTGACTGCTAAATCTGATATGATCCTGACTAGTTCACCAGTCTTGAAATATTTCTGGCTTTCTATAATCTTTTTTTCTCTTTTTTGTCACCTAGAAGACCAAGATTTTGGCTAGAATGTTTCTAAGAGTTTCCATTTTGGGATTTCTTTCAGGAAGTCACTGGTATATTCATTGTTTTCATTTTTCCTTCTATTTCAAAGAAATGTGAATAGTTTTCTCTCATGATTTCTTGAAATGTTATGCTTAATCTCTTTCAAGTTAATGGTTTTCATGTAATATAGTAATCTTAAATTATTTCTCCTTGATCTGTTTTCTAGGCTATTAGATTCTGATACAGAATATCTTATATTTTCTTCATTTTTTTATTTAGATTTTTAAAACTTTCTTTTAATATTTGTTTGCCTCATAGAGTAATTAATGTTTATTTGATCAAGGAAGCTGTTGCTTGCTTAAGGATTTTCCCCCTTGTGGTAAACTATTAATTCTCATTTTATATCTTTTTTTCCTTATCCTTATTCTTACCCCACCCCCAATTCTTTCATCTAACAATTTCATTTCATTTGTAAAGTTATTTTTATCTAGCTTAGCAATTACTTCTAGATATTCTCATTTAACTTGTGTCAAAATGTGTTTTCATTACAGATTTATTTGAAGATATTTTGATATCATTCTCTTCTTTTAGGTATCTCTCTTGGGCATCCCTATTACCATAAAAGCTCTTTATGTGATATTTATTTTAAATTATTTGTCTAGCCTTACTACTCAGATTTGAACTTTGGGTAGGGAACAGGTTTTGGTTACTGCTGAACTGAATTACTTTCATTTTCATGGTCCTGCTTTATATTCTTTTGGGTCTTCTTGCATGTGCTTTCTCTAAGTATTATATTTTTCAAGGATCTCAGGACACCTAGGGTAGGGACATGGATTTTTTTTTAATGTTCCCAGAACTGTCTAAGAGAGGGTTAAGTTAGATTGCTAGCCTTATGGTCTAAGCTTTGGAAACTAATTAACTGTTTTGAATTTCAGCCAAATTACTGTGAGCTTGCCCATGTTAGGATCTCCAGTGGATTGCAGTTGGTTCCAGCCACTTTCATCTGAGAAGTTATTCAGAGCAGGAGAATAGTAGCCTCAATATTAGTCTCTGTTTCTTGTCCTGTTTAGTCCATTACAGGCTTCAGACCAGTTTATGGACTGGATCTGAGATCACATTATCTTTTTAGAAGTCAGAGGTGTACAATGATTTCTCAATTCTGTTTTTATTCTTTACCCAGTGTATAGCCTCAGACTACTAAACACTCCTTGATCTGGATTACCAACTCAAAATAAATGTTAGTTCTTTCCAGTCAAGACTGGCTCTGTGACCCAGTCCTAGAGTTTGAATGACAGTTACCAGTTGGCATCTGTTTCTGTTACTCAAATAGTGCTAGAATATATGCTCTTTCTTGCCCTCATACATAGCCCCAGGTTCTAATTTGGTCCCTGTTTTGACAAACTCCACCTGGAGCCCTCCTCACTAGAAACTATCCTGAGTATCCAAAATTGTCAATGTCTTCTTCCATTTCACTCCAGGCTGGAAAGTGACAGAGCAATTTTTCCTTTAATGTCCTGATCAGAACTTATTCTGATGCGCTCTCCAGGTCTTTGTGGAATAGTTGTTAAAGGAGACGAGATTACTGCTTCCTCCTATTTTGCCATTTTGGCTAGTATTCCCTAATGTGACTTTGTAGAGAAATAATTTAGAGATAAATTATGTCTAATAGATCCCAAGTGCAGGGGTTATTTAGAAAATGGTGAGATAGATTAATAAAGTCTGGAGTGCTTTGGGGAAGTTTCAGAGAAATGATAGGACTTGAATTGAACTTTATAAAATGTAGAACATCAGAATATATGAAGGAAAAGAGGGAAGCCATTTTACACGTGGATGTGAAGCAAATGATGGTGGTAATTATAGAATAAAGTCTAAATCTATACTTTTGTTGGCATAAATAACTACTTTATAAGGAAATTCTCACTATCACTATAAGTCTTCATCTTCTCTAAAACTTAATGTCTTAGAGAGTTTCTCACAGAATTAAGAATTTATGTGACTTGCCCAGACAATAGCTTTCAGAACCTAGGTTTTCCTGGCTCTAATACCAGATATTTATCCACTACCTTAAGATTCCTCTTACAAAGATGAACAAAGGGACAGTAGAGGGAGAGCATGTCTTATGTCAAGAGGACAGTGAAAAAATAGCATAACTGAAACAGAAATGGGTCTTGCAGGACTTCATTTTAATGAGCAGACACAAGTTGTAAATCGATATGGCAGATAGAATGAAGCTGCTGCATATTCCTCAACATCATATATTGGCAGTCTGGTATTATTAAATGAAGTGGTGATGCAAAAATTTGCCTTTTTCCTTTCACTATTGTCTCTTCCAAAACAAAGCTAACCCCTTAAAGTCAAGGGCCACATTTACTAATTTCACAAGTTCATTAGCAAACACAAAATCTAGATCAGGGGTCCCCAAACTTTTTACACAGGTGGCCAGGTCATTGTCTCTCAGACCATTGGAGGGCTGGACTATAAAAAAATGTATGAACAAATCTGTATACCACTCTCTGTGATAGTGGAGACTGTAGCACTGACTGTGATGGGTCTGTCACACCTTGCACAGGCCCATCACCACTACCACTATACCGGGCAGCAGTATACACAGTGTGGAGTCCCCTTCCCCAAATCGCTACTCACTATGCTGACATCTTCCATTGTGCAGCCACATAATCCTTTGTGCAGCACCTCATTCTCATTAAGTTACTCTCAGAACAAGGCACCATGCAAAGGATTATGTCACCGGAAGTAGTACTGTATGTGATCAATGCCATTCTTTGTGGCACTGCCACACACAGTGCTCACCTCACTGACCACCAATGGAAGAGGAGCCCCTTCCACAAGTGCAGTGGGGGCTGGATAAATGTCCTCTGGGGGCCACATGTGGCCCATGGGCTGTAGTTTGGGGACCCCTGATCTAGATCCTGGTCAAAACTTAATGACTTTTGAAATACTAATTAAATAAATCTGTCTAGACGGGGGTTCTTTTTGTGATTCATTATTCTGTCCTACCTCTCTCTCTAGAAGAATATGATTTGGAAACAAAGTCAAACTAGATTAGAAATCCAGATTTCTATACTAGCTTTGGCTCTGTCATTTAATAATTATGTGGTCTTTGTCCAAATATTTGATCTATCATGGTCTTAGTTTCCTCTTCTGCCAAATAGCAATAGTAAAACCTCTTTCATAAGATGGCTGTGAGGACAAAATCAAATAGTATCTATCAAAGGGTTTCCTAAAAGTTTAAGTACTATGCAAATGGGCAATATCATGCATTTATTAAGAGTTACAGTTTTCTCTTTTTTATTGCCATTGCAAATTGGAACACTAATGTCATCATATCTTAGCTGTATTTCATAAACTTGACTCATGTTATCTCCCATGGGATAGAAACTTATGGAAACCTAACAAAGCTTAAGATTTAAATGAACTTAAAAAAGATTTATTAAAAAAAACAAACAAGCATAAAAATTCCTCAGCAAACAGCTTAAAACATTATCTTGGATTTTTCTGCATAGTTTTTGGTGGAATATATTTTTCATTGATTTCCTCTTATTCAGCTGGCTTTCCTTTTTGCTACGACCCTCCCCCTTTCCAACTAGTTACCTTTCATCTTGCTATAAGATTCAGATGTCTGAGTGGTCACCATACTCCAGTTGAGAGCAGCTTCAGAAATTGTGTTCTTTGTAAAGGTGATCAAGGCTTGGCTCAAAGATCCATGCTTGCAATCAGTATTAGAGTTCATTATTGTAGCAATGGAGAGAAATATTGCATTCATAATTTGGTTAAGGAGGCTCTTAAACTTTGAAGCCAACTGCTAATAGGGATGGAAGAAAATCATTGACTTTCTTAGCATCCCAATCCTGGTAGCAAACACTGCATAGCGTATGTTTTCTACAAGTATTTTGGAGAAGTATGGAAAAAGAAAACTGAACAACAGAGCATGTCCTCCCAAACATAGAGCTTTCAGTCTCACTGAGTAGAAACCATAAGGACAAGAAGAAAACTAATACTTTGGTTTCTATCCCTTTATTTGATCTTTTCTCCCCTCAAGTCATCTACCATATCCTATTTTGGCAGTGCCTTTCCCCTTCTACCTCCCTCTCACAGATACTCAGAAATCTACAATCAAATTTTCAATGAAGTCCTATCCTTCCTGCATTACACCAAGAACTCATTTTTTTTCCAGACTACTTCCCTCACTTAACTTCCTTCCTGTATTTCCTAAAGGACCACCTCTCCTACCTTTAGCCCTAAAAATTTGACAAAGTGATGACGGCTAATAATAGCTTAATGTTACTTTTTCCAAAAAAGATTTTTACTTTCATCTTTAGTAGGAACTCCAGGAAATAAAACACTTTAACCGAGGGTGAAATGTCATGCAACATTGCAAACCAGTTTGGAAAACAGATTAAAGCAACCTTTCTGCTATTCTTCAAATCATAATTTAATAGTAATGGTGATAGTGGAGATGATGTTAATGATAATTAGCATATACCTATTGTTTACTATATGTAAGGTAATTTCCTAAGCACTTTATAATTATTTTCTCATTTGATCCTCATAAAATCCTGGGAAATGTCTCCATTTTTTAGAGGAAGAAACTGAGGTAAAAAGGTTAAATGACTTGTCCAGTATCACCTAGGTAGTACATATATAAGGGCAAATATGAATTCAAGTCTTTCTTACTCCCAGCCTAGCACTTTATCCATTGGGCCATCTAGCTGTCAACTTATGCACATTCCCTAACTGTACTTTGTGTAAAAAAAAGTTCTACAACTTTCAGTAACAGACTGACCTCCACATTCCAACTCTACTACCCCTGTGAAATTGAATTAAATTAAATATTTATTAAGGCACTCTAAAAGATAACATAATTTCTCCCTTCAAGGTGGTTACATTCCTTGGAATAGAAGACACATGTCCAAAAATAACTATAATCCTAGTCATAAAACAATTAAATACCTAGAAATTTTTAAAACAATTGACTTGCAGAATTTTCAACTGAAAAAATGTCAACCATAGGAGATGCACTTGAGCTAGTCCTTGAAAGAATAGAATTTGAAAAATTTTTTAAATGTTCTTAAATTCAAAGCTTCAATGGCAGAAAGAATATAAAAATTCATGGACAGGAGAAAGCAGAAGATTGGATAAAAATGATCATTGTACTTTATCTGTTGCATAGAGTACCAAAAGAAGTATAAATAGGGAAGTATAAGTTCTAAATGGTTTGGAGAGCTCATTGTTAAGGTTTTATTATGATCATTTATCAAAAAGCATCAATCCTTACATATCAAGTATAAAAATAAGAAGCTAGAAGTCTCTTCTGGGTAAAGATCTGACTTTATTGTGCCAGAAAAATCACATGGCCAGAGATCTGCAGCAAAAACTGAGACGTTTCACAAAAAAAAAAAATACATACTTTTAGTTTCAGATTTCTCCCCATCCTCCACTCAGCAAAAGGTCTCCAATATTTCTTTTGCTCTTTCCAGAGGTCAGTCTTCCAGTGCAGGATTTCCAGGGCTAGAACTTCCCATTTCCCAAGCTCAATGGACTCTGGAGGACTTTCTTTTGCCTGGGAGAGCTAATTGTTTTAAAAAATTTGGGACTTTGCTTAATGAGTCTGTCTGATTCCAGGATAAGATATACAAAAGAGCTATTGCACAGGGCCAAAGAAACCAATCCAGGAAGGATTGGTGTACTTCTAAGCCAATACAAAGGACTTGAACCTAGTGTGAAGATTCAAGGTTGTGATGTTTAACATACTTTAAGATGTAGGCCTTCCTTGTATCCACACTCTTTGTGAAAATACTTACAGACAAGTATCCCAAACTTGGCTCCTAACCTGGCTCCTATAATCTAGTCCCTTTTCTGTATTTCATAGTGTGGCAAACTTTCTGTAGTCCTGGCTACTGACTGGGTAAATGCTTACTTGTTTATATCATTTTAATTGGGCCCTGATTCAAAGACCTGTTATAGATTTATTTTTCCTTTTCTTGGAATTTTTACACATAAGACTTTGATAGTCTACATTTTCATCCAGAAATTATCTTTTTGTTGGGATATTTTCTGATGTCTTTTTAATTTCTCTTGCCAATTGATTCATATACCTCATTACTCAGCCAAACACCCCTAAATGATCCCTTTATTTTTTCAATCACCCTTTTCTAGGGAGGAATGTAAAAATATTATTATTTTAAATTGCAAAGTTTAAATTCCTTTTGAGAAGAAATTTTAGGTTAAGAAACATGCTACCTCTCTGAATACAGAAACTGAACTGTTTCGAGAAGACTCCATGAAGATCCCTCCAGACCACAAGCTGCATGAGAAGATCAAGAATGAACTTTGGTTGTGGTTGATTGAACATTTATTTGTATGTATACTCTCATGGCAAAGGGGACTGTCCCCTAACTGGTTTTTTGTCAATGCATCTAGCAATTATTGGTTTTGCTCTTTTTTTTTTCCTCTGTGGAAAGGAAATAAGACTGACAGTTTGTGGGTGGAGGAGAAACTGGAAGTGGCAGTTGGGTCTTGTGACTAGCACTTCCTTACTGCCAGGCTGAATTTCCTTCTTGGTGTTGGAGGAGGGAGGAGCTTGTTGAGCCCAGTCTGGTGTGGTGTGCCTCTTCTTGGTTCTGCCTGAAGATTCAGGCTCAACCTCTTCTGAAGTTCAGAACTGTTCTTTTTTGCTTTCTGTCAACTGCTAAGATTCTGAATTAGACAAAGCAGGACTGATATAGAGTAGATGGGAGTGGGAGAAACCCTTCACCAGCCTCTGGGGCCTGGCCTCAACTCTGAAGCTGGGAAAAAAACTCCAATTCTAACTGGTTATTAAACTTTATATTATTTGAATTTGCAGTCAGATTAGTGGACTATCTTTTCTGGTGTTAGAAGAAGGTGAACTTCAGTTCAGTCATTCAAATACAAACAGTCCTTATCAGACCCCTGCTGCTTCCTCTCCGCAAGGGGCATTTCTCTCCTTTGCTTCTCCAAGCAATATTCCCTCTCTCCCCTCAACTCCTCCATACCCTGCTACAAACCTTCCATTATCCTCCATTTTTCCAGTCCTCCATTTCTTTTCCCAATAAATATTACACATCTTATCCTCAAATTATTGTAATCTTTAAGTTGATTATGTTTTCATGATCCTTTTTGAGGAAACTTTTCCCAATAGTGATCAAATAGTGGTATGTAAAAAATGGAGATTTGAACCCCAGACTTCAACCCCTAGAAGTCTTTGGCACTTCCCAAAATACCCTATAATCTCACATGAGTCCTCACCTGAGTGAGAGATCAGAATTTGTATCTAAACTGACTGTACCGCCTACTTGGGTCTCTCTGCTTCCACTTCTAAGCACTTGCTTCTCTCAAGATGTGGTGAGTAGGTTGCATGTGCTTTTCTTATTTTGTATTTCTTTATTTATTAATTCCAATAATCTTTAATAACTCTCTAAAATATAATACTTTTAGTAGAGAAACTAACTGTTACATTGGGAAAGGCTTAGATGGATGAGAGATGAAAAACACCCACCTAGAGTGCTCCCTAAGGCCAGCAAAGTACAAATGCTTGGACTTTTGAAATCAAGTCTATTTTGGTAATTTGGGTAGAAGGGAAAGATTAGGAAGGGTCCTAAACTACAGATCTCAACCCAGGCTCACCTTCTATGCACCTTTTGAGAGGTACTCTTAATTGCTTCTTTAGGCCATGCCTATCCACTCCTTGCCCTTACCTAAAACCCCAAAATGCTATCTGAATATCTGCTAATCTAACTACCCAGATTGTCTTTAAGAAGGTTAAGAAGACAGGACTCACTAGTAACCTAAATTCCTTCTCAAGGCTGAGGTGGCTTCTTAGGTAACCCAGAGTCCCAAGTGACAAACCCTTGGGATTACCTTAGCCAAGTGATCTTTGACTGGTAGCTCTCAGGCAGGTGAATATAAGTACTTCAGGGAAAAGCAGGTCTCCTTAGAGGCAGATGTCCCACCCAGGAATATCCAAATCTTTCCACAAGATCAAGATTTCCAAGGAAATGCCAGAGCAAAGATCGTCCTTCCAGCTCAGTAGAAAGCCAGAATCAGAAGTGACAGTTAAAACCAGTCAAATCCCAAGATCCTCCTCTCCTTCCAGAATCTTTCCTCCCAGGGCCTGTATCCAGATTCTCCCCCTTTCCTCTTAAAGACAATCTATGAAATTTACTCTATCCCTTACTTATATTCCTACACATTTTTGAATAGATCAACACATTTCTGATTAACAAAATATTTCACTTAAAATTATTCTAACAATGCACACATTTTAAGTTATAATTTAGGTATTTTTCTGGGACTACATTCTTAATCTGTTTACATATACAGATTTTTGTCTGGGACTAAACTCTTACTCTAAAATCACACTTATGTTTCTAAAAACCACACTCCAAGCATTGATTAAGTTATTAATGGTTGATTTTCTAGTTACAACCCCACCTTCAACCCTTTCTCAAGTTACTCAGAATTGGGTCAATCACAGACTTAGCATGGCACAGATTTCTATACAGGACATTCCTCTATAGGCAATGCAAAACCTGAGGGGGCATTCCTTTGTTGAGGCACAAAGCTACAACTGAGGAAGAGGGAAGGAAAGAGAATGGTTAGAAGTCTCTGGAGATGCTGGAGTGGACATATCTGGGATTTCTGGTGCTGGATGTTGCTGAGTTGACAGTTGTTGATCTAAAATAGTGGCAATCTTCTCTTCTTGATGGTTGTCCATAGGAAAGAGGGTCCTCGGAAGTAGCTGCAGAAAGGTACCCTAAGAAGATGGGATGCATGGGCATGATTTATTACTGGTTCCAGGAAGGAATGAGGACTGCTGGTGTTGATAGCCAAGAGTTATGGAAGTGGTCTAGAAAGGAAACTCTGCAACTACACATCTATTGTATTGATGGTTCTTCAAATATAATGAATTTTATATCTAACTGAGTCAGTATCTGATTCATTAACAGGTAAAGCCCGACATATCACAAGGTCAAGAGAAATCACTACTATCCACACTCCCATAATTGGACTTGGATGTGTATGTACAAAAGATAGACCACTGCCTTGGCCTAGTGGTACAGTGGGCAGTATTTGTTACAATTTACTTCTTTGAAAGGGATGTAGCTTGATTTAGAGCTGAGAGAGAGATAGAGGAAACAGAGCACAAGGAGCCAACAAAACCTCTTCTTCATCTTATCCACTCTTTGAAGCTTGGGCAGTTTTATTGTGAGAACAATGAGTCCAAGAGTTTTTTCCCTCCATTTTAATGGGAACTGAGGATATCAACAATGGACCTCCCATGCTGGCTGAATACTCCCATTCCTGTTGAAGTTTTTGATATAGTTATTGTCACCTGGAAGGGTGGCCACCAAATGCAACCTTCCTAAAATCATGTTGTTTATAGGACTGATATGTGTGATGAGAAGATCATATATAAGTAGCAATAGAGAAAATGCCAAGAGCAACCCAAACCTGTTTGATTGTGTCTGCCATTCCCTAAGTTCCAAAATTCTTCTTTTGTGATATAAAAGACAAATTAAATGGTAACACCTCTCAGGGAGAAGAGGCTTACCACTTTCAGACCCTAGATAGCTGCTTTGCATTAGACTTTGTCTTCCAGGACTCAACCTCTTAGGTAGAGAGCCTCAAGGAGATCACAGATAAAGTCAACATTTATTCTAATCTTTCCAGAGAGTGTAAGGATGCCAGAGCATACCAGTGGCATGACAAACACCAAAAGTATATCTGAAGTATACATAGCTGTTCACAGCTTTACCTTCAGACATTCTATAGGTTTGGGTGAGGGTGATAAAGAGTCATCAGGGTAGACAGTTAGGTCTAGATCAGGAAGCAGGGAATCAGTGAGGACTGGTCAGGGTCTCTCAGCCAAATCAACAAGGCCATGGTGATATAACAGAAACATTTCATATGATAGAGAATATTCTGGTAAAAGTGTGGCAGGATTAAGGATAGACTGTCTCTTAATTTCACCATTGTCTTTGCCCAATAAGGTTACCGCATATCTAGAAAGTCTCTGGTCAGAAAAAGCCTGGGTGCTATGTCTTAGCAACAGGGCTTTGACTTCATGAGGGCACAGCATGGTGAGCTGAGAGACCAGAACCAAGTCAAAGGCTTGTCCATCAGGAGAGCAGCAGCTGCCACTATCAGAGTCATGAAGGTGCCCCTGAGGCAATATCATCTAGCTGGAAGAAATAATAATAAATAGGGTAAAGGAATGGGCTAAGATACTGAGCACTACAGATATTACACCCTTCTGCTTATGGCCAAAGAGAAAAAAAAAGCTTACTATAATCTGGGAGACCCAAAGCATGTGCTGAAAGGGAAGATTTTTTGACAGTATCTATGGCTATTGTATTCATGCTACAAAGCCAAAGGTTATGGAACAGTCTTTAGCTAAAGCAGTTAAGGTTTTAACAATCTCCTCAAAAGATGGAATATATTGATGAATAAAACTTGCAACACCTAAGATGGCCCATAGTTGCTTCTTGGTCTTTGGGTTTTCTATACTCTTGTATGGTTTTGACACTCTTTGGTGACATTTTTCTGGGGTTTTCTTATGAGGAAAGGCTAAATATTCAATTTTAGGGAGACAGCATTGAACTTTATACTTAGAAATCATATGGCTTCTTTCATGTGATTGTAATACTACGTGAACGCCATCCTTTTCACAAATCTCATCATCATTAGAGAATAGTAATAGTCATCAACATATTGTATAAGAGTAGGATGTTCAAAGGAAATGGAAGATAGGTCTTGTTGCAGATTTGCAAGAAGGATGTGGAACTTTCTACATATTCTTGAGGAAGTCTTATTCAGGTGTGTTAAGTTCCTTTCAAGATGAAAGCAGAGGAGACCTGAGTGGATTTACTAATAGGAATACTGAGAAAGACTGAACATAAATTAATTACAGTGAAAACATTTGACCATATTCAGAATGATGGAGGCAATGGTAGCCAGTTTAGGAAATATAGGATGTGTAGGAATGACATAAGAGTTAATAGCCCAAAGGTCTTGCACAAAATGGTATATAGGTTGGCCATCACGACCTGGCTTGGATTTCTTAAAAGAGAAATTAAAATCCTTTGATCAATTAATGCTCTAATTATTGGTTCAATCCCTTTTAAGGCTTCCTTAGACATAAAGAATTGTGGTCTTGAGGGAGGAAGACCACCTTTTACTTCAATAGTAACAGGCACAAATGATTTTTAAAGTCCCACATCATTAGGAGATTTAGCCTAAACCAATTGAAGAATAATGGATGGAATCTGTTTAGGACCTAGCATGATCAATGGTAGAGGTGGTTCTGACTCTAGTAATAGAGGAAATACAGAGAGAGAGTCTTCTGGCAGCTTTTGAGATATAGACTCATCAGTTAAGCATATGATAGTACCTCTTAATTTATATAGCTAGTCTCTTCCAGCAATGTTAATTGAGCTATGTGACATAAACAAGAAAGAATCATCTGTGGTCAGGGGGCCAACATGAACTTGATTGGGGGCCAAGAAATCTATACATTGTGGTTTTCCAATTATACCAATGATAGACCCAGTGCCAATAGCATTAGGCAGATCTGGGAGTCAGGTTAATATGGACAAGGAGTCCCCTATATCTATTAAGCAATCATAGATTGTGTCAATTGTTGTAATAGAGATATAAGATTCAGAGATACAGGGGAATGTTGAGATTAGGATGATAGGTCCAAAAAGGACATAAAGTTCAGGAAAGACAAATTCTTCTGCTCCTGGCTATGTCTTATTTTCCCTACTCCCCTCATTCTCCACCTATACTTTCATGTACAATAAGGGGAGCTGAAGTCCTTCCTTGCTGACACTGGACCAAGTAAGGAATGTTAGTCTATCATGTCTTAACATAGTATAATTCCTTTTTTTTTTTACATTGTCTTACTGCCTCTTATACACGACCTAGATAGGGGGCCCATTTTCCTGCAGTAGTAAGTCTAGGGTTGGGATGGTGAATCTATACCACCTGTGCTAGAGGGAGCTGATCCTCTCCCCCTCTCCATGCACACCTAAGGACATTTCTCACATGACCCACCCCTCTTCCCAGCAGTCCAATGGCTTCCTCCCTCTACTGTCTGGGGAAAGATGGGAGGCTCATGTGCAGTGTGTGAGTTGCAGTTTAGGCACTTAGTCTTTAAAAAGTTCACCATCACCTGCCTAGGGACTTCCTTCTGTCTGCCTTGGGAAAGTTAATAGTGCTCAGAAATCTTACAAGAACAGAAATCAGTATCTCATAATTGACCAAGAAGATCATCTGATGAGACAGTTTCTATTCATGTCTAGTTGGACAGGAAATTTTTCCTGCTCCCTCTTGTCCTGAATAACTTCTGGAGAGGTAGCTTTTTACTTCCACCCCTCTTGTTTTTTCCTTTTTGAGACCTGGCAGTTGAAAAGTTTCTCAGCTTCTTCCTCACATATCTTTTTGCAGCCAGACAATTACATTTTAAGAGAAGACACAGCAACTACTAATCTTTGTACTAACAAAAGTGCCATACAGAAATCATACTGGAAATAGAGCATGACAGGAGGAATATTAAAGAACCCTTTTTTAAAAGAAGATATTGAGATCAGATTCCCCCCTTTTGGAAAAAAGAGACCAGAAGAATCTGTTTTTTCATTCCCAGACAAAGACAATATAGAAAGGTTGTAGAATTTGATCTTCACATATATAGTAACAAAGTTAGAAAACATACATTGAAGAGTTTTATGGTGAGGCAAGTTCTTATAGAAAAATGCTTCAAAGTATGTAACTTGTAAAAAGAAAGACTTGTGGACTTATACTTACTGAGTTTGTTGTATGATGAGTGAAAAAGGAGATGCAAATAAATTCCTTGCTTATTCTCAGAGAGAAAGTAGAGAGAAGTATAGGAATGACAAAATGGTCCAGTCTGTCTAAAAACTGAGAAGCCATCCATATTTTGCTGATGTCCTTCTTGGTGGTCCAATAACCCAATTAAAATCATGCCTAAATGGAAGACTCTCAGAAATATTTTATAATAAAATTCTCAATATTCATATTGTTTCCAATATTCTATCAAAAATAGCAAAGTCTTGTAATTGGTTAAACTTTTTTTAGGACACACCTACTGTGTTTTCTAACAGATTATTCATTCCTCAAACCTCATCTTTTAAGTCAACATGTAAGAAAAAAGAAAGTAATGGAGATCCTTCCATAAGGGAAATGGGAGTCAAAGGTTTTAAAATAGGTGAGCTGCAGCAGTTTGAACATAATAAATGGCCATATGAAAATAGGAAGCAAAACAGTATTTAATCAGTTAAATGGAAAGAAATGATAAATCCAAAGACATCCCAGTTTACTCAAGAATCTAAGAATTCTTAAAGGACTGGCTGAAAGGATTATAGGAGCCCCTAGTTCAGACCCTTAGAAAAGGGATAAGGCAACAATTACTAATGTCTCAAATCAAAATAGAATCAATATTGGATTTTTGAACTTCAAGTTTAGACTCTACTAATAGATTTTCCGACTCATAGCACAAGCTCTATCAAATGAAGAAATTGCAATAACCTTTCACCTAAATATTCTTATGTGATCAGATTCATATATAGTTTCTTTACAGTTTCAAATATTGCTAGAATTCCAAAGAGTTTTGAGATAAAAAGAGTAACAGGAACATGATGGAGCTAAGATCAGGCTTAAAGCAATGATCTAGGTGAATTTATAACATTGCAGAAAATATTATAATTCAAAGAAGTCCCTTAAGTCCAAAGACAATTAACAGGAAACCTTATTTTTAAGTTACATTAGACAAACACACTAACCGTGAAATACAAGAATTTAAACAATTTAATTTAAAATCCTCAACAATGGAGTTTCATAGAAAATATAAGTGTGCAATTATTATTTCCTCAATTTAAAGATAAGAGAATGATGAGTAGTTTTCATAGCAAAGTTTCTGTAAAATGATTATAGTATTTGGTCAGCAATTTCAGTCTAAATTACTTAATACTGTTTTAAAAAAATTTAATTTTGACAAGAGTTTAACAGGGGATCAATTTGGACATTACTGAAAACTCAAACTTTAATTCACATTTTTCATGATTCAAATCATTAATGATGTTTAGCAATATCAAAACCCTTTGAGTAGTGTATTTAGTGCTATGTTTAGTGCTATGTTGATAGATTTTGCATTTCAATTAACCTTTCATTATTAACTTATCATGATTTGCTTGATTTACCAAATCTAAGATCATTAAAGAACATGAGATTATTGAATCATATATAAATAACAACAGGATCTCAGAGAACAAAATTTCTATTTCTGTTCTCAACCTGGTTGATTTTAGTATTATTATTGGAATAAATACCTTTACCAGAGTTGATAGGATCAATTGGTGTCTGTAACCTTGAAAAGTCTGATGAAGAGAAATTGTACAAATATTGAATAATCATTTCCATATTCTGAATGTAAAGGTTTTCTAACTTTCAAATTCTACATATTGAGAGCACAATTCATAACTGAGATTTATCACTTTAAAATTAGTTCAGGGGGCAGTTGGGTAGTTCAGTGAATTGAGTGCCAGGCCTAGAAATGGGAGATCCTGGGTTCAAATTTTACCTCAGACACTTCCTAACTGTGTGATCATAAGGGCAAGTTACTTAACCCCCATTACCTAACCCTTAGCCCTCTTCTGCCTTGCAACCAATGTGGAAGGTAAGAGTTTTTAAAAAATAGTTCAATTCTCCTAATCTAGAATTATTAACTTTTAAAATATACACTCATTATTTTGAAACAGGTATAATTTAGAAATTTCCAATGGAGAAATTAAAAGCATTTCTCCCTCTCATATGCATAGTTTCCTTTCATTTTAATGTGTGTTGTCTCAGTCCCATTTCAACATAGCCAGCATTGATAATGATGATGATGATGAGAGAATAACACTTAGAAATGTATGTGTGTATATATAGATATAGATGAGAGATATATGTATGTATATTTTAACAATATTAAAAGTTTTTTATTTGAAACTTCTGTCCCCTCCAACTGATGAGACTGAAGGTAGAGGAAGCTTGAAAGCATTGGCTAGCATGAATTAAAACAGATAATAATAATAAAAAAAAAGATTAGAAAAGGAAAACACTGGAATAGAGTAGCTCCCTTTTTTCTATAAGGAAAAAGTAAATTCTTATTTTAAGTCAATAACTCTGCTTTTTTTCCTAAGTAAGGATAATACCTTGTAGAAATTATTAGTGTCTACATGTAAAATTCTTAAGAGTAGTCCCAATAGATTCTCGTATACCCAATACCTAATTAGCTAGTTTCTTAAAAACTTTGTACATATTTTCACTCACTGAGTGTTAACCTTTGTCATGTCAAGCTGAACAGGGAGACTGCTCTGCCCTAATGCTTGTAGCAGTTTCCCAAGTGGGCTTTTGGTTGGAAGAGACTTCATTTCTCTCATTTTTCTTTCCAGCAAATTTAAGGCTATGTAACTAGCCTAAGAATTTCTCTTGCACATAAACCAAACTGGGAAATAGCAAGTTCAGTATTTGTAGATGCAGGTGTCTGTGAGTTTGGATATGATCCACAGAAATCTAACTGACCCTTGTATGAATGTGTTTAACCAATGTAAAATGCTTTTGATGATCAAATGAATGATTTTAAAGGATTCTTTCAGAGTATCATAATTCATACTAGTTTAAAAACTGAAAAAAATGTAATAATTACAAAACTGAGACAGAATCAAATCACAAGGAAAATTATTCCTCCTTGATAAACAAGTGAGTCCCTGACAGAGTAAAATTTACTCTGAGACTCACTCAAAACAAAAAAGAAAAATTCTGAGTTCTTTTTTTACTATTTCATAGATGAGAGTAGCCTTCTTTGAGAGAAAACTATCCTCTATCATGTGGGATAAAGATGAGTACTTAACCAGATAACCTTCTTCAAACTGAGGGGTTCCTCTAGCCAAAAATTATTTTTTTTTTTAATTTCCCAAGTCCAATTTTAGTTAGTTGATTCTGGTTAGTTAAATTGAGTTAGTTTAATTTGATTAGTTAGTCCAATCTTCCTCAGAATGAGGGAACTCTTGGCCAGAATACCTATGTGTGTACACTAAAATACCCCAAATTTTCCTAGATTTTAGAAAAAGAAAATTTAGCAAACTGTAAACTACAAATAGATCTAAAACCAAGAAACCAAAACAAAAAAGAAACAGTACACACAATGGTAAAAGGGCCCACAAGAAGAAGGAAGACTAACAGGAAACTCCTAAGGGCAAAGGCTTACCTGAACCCAGAAGGAGAGAAATGAAAGTGGGAGAGGAGTCCAGAACAGGAGACCCACAAGGCAGGATTCAGGAATCCCTGGAGGCTCACGTGAAGGTCTCTTGCCTAGAGTCTAGGTCAAAGTCCCAAGGAGTGCCATCTTAAAAATAAGATGCTGGGAGATCTTTTTTGGGGAAAATCTGTCTTTACAGTGACAGAGAAATCACAGAGTCAAAGATCTCCAGTTTTCCTCCCAATTAAAAAGCTGAGTCCCAAATTTTGTAAAACACCCAGACTTTTATAGTTTCCCATCCTCCTCCCTGCAGGATGTTCTCAATATTTCTGGTGTTTCTACTGAAACTGGGGTTTCTGGTGCAGAATTTCTGTTGCTCCTTCTAGAATTGAAGCTTCCAGGGTAGGACTTCTGGAGGTAGGATTTCTAGTGTCCAGAGCTCTGTGGCTTCTGGGTGACCTCCTGCTTCTTGGGTGAGCTAACTTGTCTAGGGTATGTTATTGAAAGGATGGACACACTTATGATTAACAAAGCAACTTATTTATATTAATATAACAACACCAAAATTATTCTAACAATACACACTTTAAGGTATAATGTAGGATTAATCCTGGGGCTACATTCTTAATCTATTTACATACATAGACTTTTGCCTGAGACTAAATTGTTCCTATACAATCACACTGTTGCATTTCTAAAAATCACACTCCAAGCATTGGTAAGCTATTAATGATTGATTTTCTGGTGACACAAGGACTGTTTTTTATGATTGTCTAAACTTAAATGTCAACAATGTAGATGTGTGTATGTGCATTTGAACCTCTTTGTTAAGCATTTCCCAGCACATTCCTATATTGTTTATAAATATAGATTTTGTTCAGGTAAGGGATTGTTACTACCAGATAGAGGCTTAGTGACTGGAAGCTAACAATAATTAATAATAATAACAACTGATATTTACAAAGTGCTTTACAGTTAGCAAAGTACATTTCATGTATTAGTTCAATTGGGTCTTACAATATTCTTGGTAGTAAGTCTGGAAAGGTAGGTTTCAAATAACTGAAGAAAAGATATCAATATTTGGATATTTTTCAAGTAAGAGGAATTATGCCCATGTAGAGCACAGAGCAGTCAACAACAGCTACTACCCTAGTTCAGGCCCCCATCATCTTTCACCTACACTATTGAAAATCACTTAACTGTTAACTGTATAGAAAACATGATGGAGAGAGGAGTTCTTTTTTTTTTTTTTTTTTTTTGGTTCGGGGATCATTCAGCCCAAACCAGCTGAACTTAATCCCATCAGGAGCCCTCAAAACCCAGGGAGCCATGACCCCTCCCCCCTTAGAGAGCAGGGTCTTCTGAAAGAACAGAAACCTCAGAGCTGGCAAAGGCACTGAGATACCTTGCAGACAGTGCTGTGCAAGGCCAAGAGCATGGAAGTAAGGCAGCAGAGAAGCAACTGGAGGGAACTGAGAGCAGTAACTCCCGAAACACTGGCAGGCAGGGGAGGACAGACCCTGGGCCTCCCCAGGAAGACAGCTCAGCTGTGGAGAATGGACAATTTGCCTGGGGCAAAAGCCTCAGACCATCAGATAGATACACTAAGAGCCAGTCCTCCTCACTCAGATAGAGATGGCAAACAGTACAGAAGTACAAAAACCTCCAAACACCAAGAAAAGCAAGCAGAAAGGGGTGACTTTGAACACATTTTATGGAGGAAAAATACAAAATACAGAAGAGATAGAAGAGGAAACACAAGCAAATGCTCCAAAACCCTCCAAAAGAAATGGAAACTCTCCACAAACTCTTAAAGAATTTAAATTGGAAATAATCAAAAAGATGGAAGCCTTCTGGCAGGAAAAGTGGGAAATAATGCAAAAGGAATTCAAAAATCTGAAGCATGAAAAAACGCAACTACAAAAACAGTTTGACCAAACTGAAAAGGAAAACCAGGCTTTAAAGGTTAGAATTAGGCAACTGGAAGTTTTGCAAAAGAGCAAGAATTAATAAAGCAAAGCCAAAAGACCAAGAAATTAGAAGAGAACATAAAATATCTCACTGAAAAGGTGATAGACTTGGAAAACAGAGGAAGGAGAGACAATCTGAGAATAATTGGCCTACCAGAAAAACAAGAAATAAATAATAAACTCGACATTATAATACAAGATATAAAGAAAACTTCCCATAGATTCTACAGCAAGGGGGAAATACAGGCATTGAAAGAGTTCAAAGAACACCCTCTACACTAAATCCCCAAAAGACAACTCCCAGGAATTTAATTGCCAAATTCCAAAGCTTTCAAGCAAAAGAAAAAATCTTACAAGAAGCCAGAAAAAGACAATTTAGATATAAAGGAATGCCAATCAGGGTCACACAAGACCTTTTAATTTCCACTCTGAATGACCATAAGACATGGAACATGATTTTCAGAAAGGCAAGAGAGCTGGGTCTTCAATCAAGAATCAACTATTCATCAAAACTGACTATATACTTCCAGGGAAAAATTTGGGCATTCAACAAAATAGAAGATTTCCAAGTTTTTGCAAAGAAAAGACCAGAGCTCTGTGGAAAGTTCAATATCAAAAAACAAAGAGCATGGAATACCTGAAAAGGTAAATATGAAAGAAAGGGAAAAGGAGAAAAATGTCATCTTTTTCTTTTATTCAAACTCTCTTCTATAAGAACTACATTTATATCAATTTATATATATTAATATGTGGGGAAAATGTACTGTGTAACTCTCAAAAATTATATGCATCATCAAAGTAGTAAGAAGAATCATGCATAGGGAACTTTTGGGGAATCAAGATGATATGGAGAAAGAGGGGGATAGAAAGGGAAAGGGAGGGGTAATCTTTGATGGTACTAACATATACTCCAAGAAATAGGGGGGGGAGGGAAAAAAAAACTAAATAGAATAATATTTCTCACACAAAGATACACATGGGAAGGGGAGGGGAAGAAAACTCCTATAAGAAGGAGAGGAAGTTCTCACTTATACCTTATTCTCAGTGAAATCAACTCTGAGAGGGAAGAGCATCCAGATCCATTGGGATCTTGAATTCTATCTATTCGAATAGGGGTAGGGAGAAGGGAAAACCAAAGGGGGTAGGGAGGAGGGAACACAAAAATGGATGTGCTAGAAAGGGAAACATATCAAGGGAGGGGTCTAGGGGGACTGATTTAAAGTAAATTACTTACTTAAAAGGTTATAGCTATAGATGAAAGGTCAGAATTAGGGGAGGGTATCAAAATGCCAGGGAGTCCACAAGTGACAATAATAACTTTGAATGTGAATGGGATGAACTCACCCATAAAACATAGACGAATAGCAGAATGAATTAGAATCCAAAACCCTACCATATGTTGTCTTCAAGAAACACACATGAGGCAGGTAGACACCCACAAGGTCAGAATTAAAGGATAGAGTAAGACCTTCTGGGCCTCAACTAATAGAAAGAAGGCAGGAGTTGCAATAATGATATCTGACAAAACCAAAGCAAAAATAGACTTGATTAAAAGGGATAGGGAAGGTAATTATATCTTGTTAAAAGGGACTTTAGATAACGAGGAAATATCACTAATCAACATGTATGCACCAAATAGTATAGCTCCCACATTTCTAATGGAGAAACTAAGAGAATTGAAGGAAGAAATAGACAGTAAAACCATATTAGTGGGCAAGGGACATGAATAGACAGTTTTCAGATAAAGAAGTCAAAACTATTAATAAGCACATGAAAAAGAGTTCTAAATCTCTGATAATCAGAGAGATGCAAATCAAAACAACTCTGAGGTATCACCTCACACCTAGCAGATTGGCTAACATTACAACAAAGGAAAGTAGTGAATGCTGGAGGGGATGTGGCAAAGTAGGGACGTTAATGCATTGTTGGTGGAGTTGTGAATTGATCCAACCATTCTGGAGGGCAATTTTGAACTATGCCCAAAGGGTGATAAAAGACTGTCTGCCCTTTGATCCAGCCATAGCACTGCTGCGTTTGTACCCCAAAGAGATAATAAGGAAAAAGACTTGTACAAAAATATTCATAGCTGCGCTCTTTGTGGTGGCCAAAAATTGGAAAACGAGGGGATGCCCATCAATTGGGGAATGGCTGAACAAATTGTGGTATATGTTGGTGATGGAATACTATTGTGCTAAAAGGAATAATAAAGTGGAGGAATTCCATGGAAACTGGAACAACCTCCAGGAATTGATGCAGAGTGAGAGGAGCAGAACCAGGAGAACATTGTACACAGAGACTGATACACTGTGGTACAATCGAACGTAATGGACTTCTCCATTAGTGGCGGTGTAATGTCCCTTAACAATCTGCAGGGATCTAGGAGAAAAAACAGTATCCACAAGCAGAGGACAAATTGTGAGAGTAAAAACACCGAGGAAAGCAACTGCTTGACTACAGGGTTTGAGGGGACATGTCTGAGGTGGGACTCTAAATGAACAATCTAATGCAAATACCAACAAGATGGAAATGGGTTTGAATCAAGAACACATGTGATACCCAGTGGAATCGCACATCAGCTATGGGAGAGGTGGGGGCTGGGGGAGGAAAAGAAAATGATCTTTGTCTCCAATGAATAATGTTTGGAAATGATCAAATAAAATATTGTTTAAAAAAAACCTAGTAAAAAAAAGAGAGGATCAAGGAAAAGTGGGGAATTTATGGTGTCTAAGGTTGCAGAGAAGTCAAGAAAGATGGTGATTGATGGTAAAAGGCCATCAGATTTGATGATTAAAAGAGATTGGAAATGGGTTCTGATCAAGGAGACATGTAAAACCCAGTGGAATTGCATGTCAGGTATGGGAGGGATGGGGGAGGGGAGAGAGGAATAGAAAATGATTTTTGAAACCAAGGAATAATGTTTGGAATTGACCAAATTAAAAAATAATGATAAAAAAAGAAAACATGATGGAATATATAAATTATGTCTTTCATGTATCCATTTCTCAGTCCATTCTCTGGAAGTGAACATTCTCAAATTATTCTTTAAATATTAAATATGTAGCTACATATTATATATTCTACTTGTTTTGGATTCTACTCTTTTCACTCATCATGTGGTTCTTTCCAAGTCTTTTTTTTTATTTTAAATTAATCTGCTTATTATTTCTTATAGCATAATAGTATATCATCACAATCATATACTACAACTTGTTTAGCCTTTCACCAATTGATGGACATCTGCTCTGTTCCCAGTTCTTTGCCACCACAAAGAAAGCTATTATAAATATTTTGGAATATATTGATTCTTTCCATTTTCCCATGGTCTCCTTAGGAAATAGACTCAGAAATTATATGGACTGGTCTAAGATATACACTTTTATAACTCTCTGGACATAATTCCAAATTGCTCTCTAAAATGAGCTGATAAGTTGTTTCATTATTAATGTATTAGTGTTTCCACTTTTCTACATTCACAGCAATATTTGTTATTTTTTCCTTTACTCTTTTTAGCCAATCTGATGGGCGTGAGATTATACATTTCACAATGATCTCCTCTTGTTGACTTAAAAATTTCTCTCCTATCCATATGTATGATAAGTAATATGTTACCTATCCTCTTATTTTCTTATATCTCATTTTATATCACTCATGTATTTATTTTGCTTTTATCTTAGTGAATAGTGTAAGATATTGGTCTATACTGAGTTTCTGCCAAACTACAAGCAACTTATCCCAACAAGTTTTAGCAAATACTGATTTTCTTATCCCAATAGCCTGGAAATACACACACACACACACACACACACACACACACACACACACACACAGAGTCAAATACAAGGCTATTATAATCTTTGTTACATCTGTTCTATTCCACTAATTTATCTTTCTTTTTCTTTGAAGTACCAGATAGTTTTGATAATTACTGTTTTATGCTGTAGCTTAAAATTTTGTACTGCTGGATTGGCCAACATGACAGCTATGGAAAGTAATGAATGCTGGAGGGGATGTGGCAAAGTAGGGACATTAATTCATTGTTGGTGGAGTTGTGAACTGATCCAACCATTCTGGAGGGCAATTTGGAACTATGCACAAAGGGTGATAAAAGAATGTCTACCCTTTGATCCAGCCATAGCACTGCTGGGTCTGTACCCCAAAGAGATAATGGACAAAAAGACTTGTACAAAAATATTCATAGCTGAGCTCTTTGTGGTGGCCAAAAATTGGAAAACGAGGGGATGCCCATCAATTGGGGAATGGATGAACAAATTGTGGTATATATTGGTGATGGAATACTATTGTGCTAAAAGGAATAATAAAGTGGAGGAATTCCATGGAGACTGGAACAACCTCTAGGAAGTGATGCAGAGCGAGAGGAGCAGAACCAGGAGAACATTGTACACAGAGACAAACACACTGTGGTATAATCGAACGTAATGGACTTCTCCATTAGTGGCGGTGTAATGTCCCTGAACAATCTGCAGGGATCTAGGAGAAAAAACACTATCCATAAGCAGAGGACAAACTGTGGGAGTAGAAACACCGAGGAAAAGCAATTGCCTGACTACAGCGGTTGAGGGGACATGACAGAGGAGAGACTCTAAAGGAACACTCTAATGCAAATATTAACAACATGGCAATGGGTTCGAATCAAGAACACATGTGATACCCAGTGGAATCACACATCGGCTATGGGGGTGTGGGGGAGGAAAAGAAAATGATCTTTGTCTCCAATGAATAATGTTTGGAAATGATCAAATAAAATACTAAAAATTAAAAAAAAAATTTGTACTGCTGGTCTTCCTTTTCATTTTTTGTTAATTCTTTTTGCAAATTTTATCTTTTTTCTCACAAATGAATTTGCTTTCCATTTTCCGAAAGTGGAATGGTGTAAAGAGAAATGTGTGTAATACTCTCCAAGCCTGGACTCTCCTCTGTGAGTAACCACAAGCACTTGTTTCTTTGGAACTATGATCAGGGTCCCATGTTCCTTGGGGCAAAAAGTACTGGGTGTGTGCTAGTGTTCCTTCTTACCCTGACTGAGATTTTGACTCATCACTGAGACCTGGATCTACATATGGGGAATATGACAATAGTCTTGCACCCAGAGTCACAAAAGGACCCTGGTAATCTTTGTCTGAGTAGTTGCCCATGCCACTCTGACTATCTGTAGCTAAGAGCTAAGGAAGCTCTTGCTACTGATTCAACTGCCACTAGACTAGTTGCCACTTTGGGGCCTGTCTAAGCATGCTGCTTTGCCATCTACTTCTATCCATATGTAATAGACTTTTTGTACAGGCCCTCTAAGTTTTGGGGGGTTGAAAAATCACTTCTTCCCATCTTTTTGTATATTATGTTGTTCCATAATTCATAATGAAGAATTATGTCATAGTCATTTAGAGGGTATGTCATGAGCGATCAGATGGATCTGTGTACCTTCTTCACCATCTTGACTCTGCCCTTCCACTTCTAATTCTGAATTAATTATCTTCTTCTATGGGTTTTTGGTTCACTTTTCCCCAAAGGGTGATCTTTCTTTAGTAATTTTCTTGATTTTCTTGCATTGTTCTTATTTTTTTCTAATTTTTCCTCAACTTCTCTCATTTGGATTTTGGATTTTTTTTAAGTTCTTCCAAATGTTCTTTATGGGCTTCTGAGCATTTGCTGGTTGTGTGTGTGTGTGTGTGTGTGTGTGTGTGTGTGTGTGTGTGTGTGTGTGTGTGTGGTTTTAGAAGGTTTTTCGTTTTTTTGTTTGTTTAACATTGTTATCCTTCAAATTTGGGTCTAGGTCTTTTCTGTTCTTTTATTAGCTGTCTATAGTTGGTTTACTCTTTTTTTTTTCTTTCAAAGTAGCAACCAAACCAAGAAATTTAACTTTTGTTTTATATTTGAATTAGTATCTGTTCCCAGGATATGGGGGGGGGGGGTGATGACTCATGTTTCAGGATTCCTTGTATTTGTTATTTCCTGGGCCTTACCTAGTTCTTCCAATTTTTATGATCCAGGACTAGGTATAGTCCCTGTATACCACTGCCTCAAATACCAGTTGGTGATTGACCTCAGGTGCTACAGCTAGAGCTGCATTCCAGTAATCCTGTCACAATGTCCCCCCTGGCATAGCAGCCAGGGACTCTAGTCTCCTATGGGTGATAACAACTAGCAAGGTCCCAGATCCTCAGCCACTGTACTCACCAATGTGCATTCTCCCTTTGCTCCTCCTCTCCTGAAACTTCAGCTTAGGATGGAGCCTGTGTCTGATCACTGTGCTTGTATCTCTAAAGTCCTTCCTTATTCAGTGGTCAACCCTAAGCTACAAGTGAATGAGGACTCCCAAAGTAGAAGCTGTAGTTCACACAGGTACTCCTAGGACTTGTTAGCTGTGGACTCACAGTGTCCACTACTGGGATACAGTATCCCAGGTCAAGCAGACAAAGTGAGACTGCCAGCTCTGCCCCTTGGGCTTGTGACTTATTGATTCTTCACTTTTTGCTTCTGGGTACTTGCACGACCAGCTGATGTCAAGGCCAGAGATGTGAGACACCCCTTTTCAAAGTTATCTCTGGTTGCTCTGTTTCTCACCTGACTCTTCCATTTTTGCCCTTTTAGTATGGATTCTGTGACGTTATTCCTGATTGACTGTGGGGGAGTTTGGAGATTTTGGCAGTCTCATACCCTAGTCTTCCATCTTCCCACAATCCCTCCCACCTCATTCATTTTCTACTTCTAGCTCACCACCTATCTACTGAGAGGAAGTATACATGTGTGTGTACATATATATGTGTGTGTATATGTACCAATTCTGAAATTCGTGAATTTCATATATATGCATATATTTGAATTCTGAAATTTGTGAATTAATGATTATATATGATATGCAAATTTCAGAATTGGTCATTGATTTGATCTCAATCAAATCAACAAAGATTATCATGTGCCAAGCACTGTGTAAATCCTGCTCATACAAAGAAAGGAAGACCATGAAAGCAACAGCTAAACCAATTCCTGTCCTCACAGAGAACAATAAGCTCTGATATATTTTAGTCTTGTTTTTTTTTCACATTATTGTGGTTTCTCACACTTGTCTTACCAATTTTGACTTCTCTTTCACCTTCCTTTCACTGTCTCTGAATCACAGGGAATACTTCCCCACTGAACTGCTATTTTCACTTCAACTAAGAGATAATTAGCAGATATTCATTCTCACTTTCCTTCCAGGTAGAAAGCTACTGGATTAACAAACATTCAACCTTGTAACTTGCAGTAATCATAAAAGGCCAAGACCCTGCCCTCTCACATGAGAAAGTCATTGGTTGAATTTGCTGAGTTTTTCCCCAATTTCCTAAAATGATGGGCCAAGTACCATTTTAATATTTTGAATACTGTATTTCTTCATTTAAAAGCCACAACTTTTAATCTAATTACTTTGCTTTATGGCTTTAAATCAAGGAGATCTTTAGAATGAGCGAAGTTCTATTAAATATAATTGCCCTCCCTGCAGTGTACATGATAAGGTGCATGCCCAGAGACACAGTGAAGAGAAGGGAATCTAACAAAGGACCACCCAGAAATGTAGTTACAGTGCAAGATGGAGCTTGACTGCTAATGTCATTATTCTGGTACCTCAGGTAGGAATCATTGATTGCCCTATCAAAAAGAAGATTTTAACTTTTCTATCAGAGGCAAGAAGCTTTTTAATGTATACCCTTTCCCCTCCCCCTACCTTTCTTTTTTTTTTTCCTGCCCCTTCAGGAAAAAAAATGTTCTACTTTTATACCAAAATAATTCCCTTGAAATAATATGGAAGATTTTTTAGAGGCTGTTTATGCTTGGGGTTTTATTGCACCAGCAAAATAGTTTCTCTTTTATGGCTTATCACAGCAGAACAAGGCAAATCCTGCTTAGCAAAATGTCTCCACATGCCAAATGGCAGGATCTAAGGAACTTTCAGTAAACCAAGAAATCTGATCACTGCTGAGGGCATTTTAATACTTTAAAGTTGAAGAATAATTAAACCCTTTCTTCCTCACTACCAGTTCTTTCTTAGAGAAATAGTTTATTGAAAATATGTGATTCCTCTGTATCTGAGGATATTGGTCATACAGTCTACACTTAATAAACATATGTTGATGAGTACTCACACATAGAACCATGCCATGTGCTATGTAAAATCCAAACTGTAGGAAACACTCTTGGTCTTGATGAGTTTATAGTCCATTTGCAAATATAAAGACATAAAATATAAATGAGGATATAAAGAATTATAAAGGATTGATGTTACTAACAACTAATACTATAGAAATTTAGATAAGGGACAAATCATTGTGGACTTGGGTTTTCTTAATTTGACTTATGATATTCCTGAAGGGTGTCAATGTAATGTAGTTGATAAAGAATCTGTCTGAGTGCAAGGAAAACCAGGGTTCAAGTCCTTCCTGGGGGCACCTAATGGCTGCATGAACCCAATCAAATCATTTGACTAGAATTCTATGTTGCAGAGCAGGAGTGCTTAATAGAAATGAGAATTTGCACATTGGGAGTTCCTTATATCAATGAAGTCTAGTCCCATCTCACTGCATTGTTTCCAATCCTTCTAGTTGAGATGTCTGCAACAGAGCTATCATGTAAGAGTTTATTGGATGTTCTGTCAAAAATATTCTCAGGTGGCTTAGAAAACATAACTGAAGACACCCTGTTATAAATAATCTAGTCCAATTTTATTTGGCAAGAAGAAACCAGGGTCCAAGAATGTATATACTTTGTCAAAGGTTGAACATCAATGGGGACTATTACGAGACATCCAGTCCTCTATTACATTATCCTTTATTCATGTCCCCTTTGTCGCATTTAAAAATTAGTCAATATTTTTGATTATTAAAGAAAAGACACAAAAACAGAAAGATATATATGAAGTAATTCAAAGAAAAGTGAACAGAACCAGGAGAATTTTGTGCACATTAGAATGATTTATTTAACTGTTATCAGCAATACAAGGATCCAGAAGAACTCCAAGGAATTCATGACAAAAAAGGCTATCTACCTCCATAGAAGGAACTGATAGAGTCTGAATTCAGGTTGAATCATACATTCTTCACTCTATTTTTTCCATTAATTTTTCTCTATTTTAAGTGGTGTGTGTCTTCTTTTACATGATGAAAACAGAAATATGTATTAAATGATATACTTATACAACCTTTGACATATTACCTGTTGTCTTGAGCAAGGAGGAGGGCTTGGAATGAAGGGAGAGAACGTGGATCACAGAATGTCAAAAGCAATTATTTAAAAATAGACTAACAAGGAATGGAATAAGAAAAACTACTCAGATTAATTATTTTATAATCCTATAGTATCCTCTATACATCTTTTATAAACCCTCATTCGATCCTTCTTTTCCCTAAATCTATCATTATATATCTGTTTTGTTGTTTATGTTATTTGTTTTGTTTTATTTTGCTTACTTTTTTCTCATAGCTGAGGGAGAATTCTTCGAATTCCCTAAAAAAATCCTAAAAGAACAAAAAAGATCATCTACAGATTAATTATTGTTCAGTCATTCTTTCCTGTCCAACTCTTTGTGAGCCCATGGACCATAGCTATCCATTAGATTTTCTTAGCAAGGATATTGGAGTGGTTTGCCATTTCCCTCTCCAGAGGATCCAGTGGATCTGTTTGTCAGGCAATTAGAACTTAATTTACTCATTCAAAGTAAAAAAGGTATAAAGTGTCTGAGGCTGGATCTGAACTTGGGTTTTCCTAATTCTAGGACTAGCACTTTATCCACAGAGCCATCTCCTCCATCTACAAATATTTGTTGGGAATTTTGCAAAAAATCATTTCAGTATCCATACACTTTGACCCCATCCAATGAAGAGATATGTATATGGAGTTCTAGGTCCTACTGACTACATCACCTTTAGCAAGTGAACTGATTTCCTTGGACCTTGTTTTCTTTTACTTGCTGAATGAACAAATTGACTTAATTTTTTTAAACACATTTTCTCGGGTATCTACAGTGGATATTCATTTTGACATAGTTCAAAAATGTAAACAAAGGGTCAATATACAATAAAATAGCCATAGTTCTCTAAAATAGCAAAAAATTTCCAATAAAAATTGTTACCAATTTTCTGGCAGGTGGGAAAAATGTGATATTTGGACATAATGGAATATTTTTATGGAGAAATTATTTGTAAGACTGAGAAATTAATAGAAACATGAATTAGATTAACAGAATCAAAAGACCAATCTAAAAATGACCACAAATGGGATAAGTAAAAATCTCTTTAAAATATAAAAGAATTATATGTAATAAAAGACTTGGTGATGGTCCTAGAGAATCAATAATGAAAAGAATATCCCTTTTCATAGCAGACTTATTTATTTGTAGATATAATTGCTTTGGGTGTTTTTTGCTATCTTTTTATTCTTTGTTACAAGAAAGTACCAAATATAGGGAGAAAGGTTTTCCCAAGACACCCTGAAATGACTGTTAAGTTAAAAAAAATGTTAGGCATAAAATATAGGTGTTTTTTTTTTTAATTTTTAAAGTAAAAAAAAAACACTCTCTGCTCTTGACATCTCCACCTCACCACCTACTCACTTCTCAGGTCCTTGTAATCTTTTTCTTAAGCAGATTGATATTGCTCTCTACAGTTTTCAACAACATATCAACTTTTTAAATAACCCTTTCCCCTCACAGTCTTATTCTTCTTGACCTCTCTATGCCTTATGTCACTGTCAACCATCTCCTCCTCCTGGGTACTCTCTCCCTCCTTGTTTACTATTTTCTTAGTTTTCCTCCTACCTATCTGACTTCTTTTTTTTTTTTTCAATTTCTTTATAATGACATCAACTTTTCCCTACCACTTATTCCTGTCTCTTTCCCAAAGCTCTTCTTGGGATCTTTTCTATTCTATCTGAGATTCCCCTTATCTACTTTTCCTATTGTAGATTCACCCAATTTAGCATGGCTCTCATATGAGGGAAAGAAATATAAGCTTTGGGAAGGTAATACAGACCTATCTGATGCTATATCTTTTTTTAAGTCTATATGATTAATTTACTCCTTGGGCATTGCACTATTAGCTATATCTAAAGTGGCTGGATTCATGTTTAAAATAATAGTAGTATTTAGGGAAAAAATATACACTTATTATAACATTCCCCTCCATAAAGGTTACTTACTGAGGAGAGGCACGCTTAGACCTATAGACCCATTTTATTTGGCAAACCTTAATTATTCTCCTCTCTTACAAGATACTGGCGGTATTTAAAGCATATTATTTTAGAATAAAGGTTTCACTTTGCCTAAGCATTAGGACTTAAAAAAAAAAACATTTAACTTTGACATTTCATTTATAGGCATTTTAATTATCTGGATGGTTTCCTTTAAATGCTAGATGTAGGCAGAGAAAATTTGTACTTATATAGAAGAAAGCGCTTCCAGGACTTCCTAATTTTCATGTGTTATGAATTTTAATGTCTTATGCGGGTCAGGTTTTCATAGCCATGAAGAGGGAATACATTGACCTTAAACGAGTGTACAGTTGTAACGGTATTTTTAGTCTCTGTTGGTTATGGGAAGGCAGGAAATACATTTTGTTTATGTTTTCTTCTTTTTCAAAAGTTCTTGCTGCTGAAGTCAGAGAGCCCCAGGCATCTGAGAAAGGCCTCGTCCTTTTCTTGCCTTCTTATTTTTTATGAAGATGATAAGGCAGCAACAAGGCTCAGGCTGCCTTTCTATTGCTGTAAACCATTGAGCCATTGAATAGCAGGCCTGGGGAGCTGGGTTCTCAGCAGCTCATTTAGCCTACAGCTAAAGCATGAAGTAGGAGAATTTAATCTTTTGTGTTCTTCCATTTTTCCCTTCTATTGCTGACCCATTCCCCAATGCCCATACTCCTATAACACCTCCTGGAGGCTTATGGTCCTCTGGAAAAGCAACTTCCTTTGGGAGCAGAACTCTATCTCTTCACTTTAATATTTGACCATTTGGTAGTGAGAAGGACTCTTCTGTGTCATGAACATGACCTTGCTCCAAGAAAATTTCTCTGTCCTAAGTATGAAACTTTCTTATTCTCTAATCTAAATTAATTATAGATTGAATCTGGAATTGGAAAGATGAGTTCAAATCCAGCCTCTGTCATTCAAGAGCTTTGTGACACTGGGTAAGTCACTTATCCTCTTTCTACCTCATTTTCCTCAATTATAAAAAAAAAGAAAATAATCATACTTTCCTCTTAGGATTGTTTTCAGAATAAAATGAAATAATATTTGTAAAATTCTTTACAAGGAACTATAATCAAAATTTTAAAAATCATAATAAGATATAAAGACAATTACTACATAAATGCCCCTTCACCTAGAGAATTTTTGCATTAAATCTAATCATTCCTAAAACCTCAACTACTAACTAAGTGAATTTTTCATGGTAGAATTTCAGGGATTATAAAAATTTAATGTATATTAGGTTACTTCTTAAATTGCACCATGAAACTGATGACTTACTGCACCTAGAAATAAGGTGAGTAATTAAGATATATGAACTGATTACAAGGCAATTTAGTACATAAAATCAAGCAGAAACCAAAGATGCACTTTAGCCCAACTGTGTTCGAAAACAAGGATGATCCAACTTTTATTAATGGATTAGACAAATATCTTTTCTTCTTCTGAATTCTCAGAGCACTTATAACTTACATTAATCTAGAATGTTATTCCTTTCTATTTTATCATATTCATTGAGTTTGCCTTTATGTTCCCAATTTGACTGAAAGTCCAAGGACAGAGGCTTGTAGTGTCTGCTTCTCTGAGGCATTTTGAGAGGACTAGAACCTTTGGTATGAGGTTCTTGATGAACTTTACATCACTTTTCCACCTTTGGTGTCTACCTTTTTCCCAACTCTCATTTGTGGCTCCATGAAGCAACAACATGTACAGAGACTACATCCATAAAATTATCTTAATACATGGGCTAAACTAGGTTGAGCCTGACAGGTGAACCGGGGGGATGCCTTTCCCAAATGTGTGAAAATTTCCCATGATGGAAATGATAGATGAGAAGAATTTGTTCCAAAGGCCACAAAGGAGGGAGAAATAGGTGTTGTGGAGTATTTAGAGATTGGCAGACAGTATAGGCACCAGGGTTACCCACTATATCCCAAGGCTATGGGCAGCTATCCTGACTCTTGTCTTGCCAATGGACTTCAATCACTCTGAAAGAGTGAGTGAGGCTGATTTTGCTATGCAGCTCTGCCTCCCTTAAATCCAATTCACACACAGGTAAGATATCATCTGATGATGTCACTGGTTCTCTTCTAAAGGAAGGACAAACAATAACTCTTGTATATCCCATTGTGTCTACCACAGGACTAGGCAAAACTATAGCTAGGACAAGATTACCAGAGCCTCCAACTGCAAAATTCAGAGAGCTCTGATAACACCTTTGACTCCAAGTTAAACAATATAGAAAAAGTTTAGCTTACCAAGTAATTAATAAGCACAAAGTAGGAAGCTACTAGATGGTATACTGGGGTGAAATCCATCCCCATTCATCCAAAATAGCACCCTCCTATAACCAATGCCTCTGACATACCCTTCCTGGAGGAGTGCCATGCTCCATTTCCCAACCACCACTTCTTTCCACTCAAGAGTATACTTTGTCTGATGCCATATTTGAATTCAGGGAGATGAGTTACATGCATATATTCCTAGTTTTACTTCTGGTCTATATACATGCTAAAAGATTAGTGAATAATTCCATACTTTCATTTGACTGGGTAAATAATATCTGAAGTTCCATTTTTGAGTGCCTATAATGCCAGATATTCATCACATGGTGGACAATATTCTGATTTGTTTCCAATCTATCATCATTGACTTTTGCTCATAGACACAATCTGTCACTGATACTTGTATTCCTATGAAAGATTCCATCCTATGAAGAGTCCATCAAGAATATAGGGGTCACTTTTATACAGTGATATGGCTTCAAGGGTAGAATTTAGAAGAAAGTTCAACAATTACTCATAAGACATAGGTATCTTTTGTAGTCCTGTTTTACAGAGCGTGATGTGTAGAAAATTGTTCAAATCACCAAATCGTTCTCATCTTCATATACTAGCATCTTCCCAAGAAGACCTCCTATATCAGGGAACTAAACTGTACTTGTTCCCTTGGAGATGAATGAAATATGTAACCCCCAAAGTTCAAAGTTACTGAGTAATATTCAAGGTCAAAAAACAAAATCTAAGAATCATCTTTCCACTGCCTCCCCAACTCCCACATCAGACCTAGGACAGCCATCCATTTCTCTGGCAGATTTACAGTGCATTCACACTGTGAATGATAGAAGGAGGAAGTGAGCAGAGAGCTAATCAGAGCTAAGTAGTTAACGAGCAGAGGGCTAACGAGCTAGTGAGTTAACGAGCTAAGCAGAGATCTAATGAGCTGATGTTCCCCACTACATGCAGGCAGATATATCTTTCAGGTGATTGTTTACCTTCAGCAACCTTAGCAGATGTCCATAATGACATAGCTAAGTCTTTGATGATTCCCCAAACATGTTATTTAAAACAAGTTCAGCCATCTCTATAGTTGTTAAGATATGTGCAGTTATCCTCACATCCTTATATTTGATCCTGAAATTGTTACCGTATTTTCCCAGTAAACACAAAGACTGTTCTTAAGTTCTATTATGTAACTAAGATAATTTATATGAATTATATTAATCATAAAGTATTCCAGGGGCATCATCTATGTGCTAAGTTCTGCCTGAGCCAGAGTGAAGGACTACTGAAGAATTTAGAGATAAAATCTTGGATCTCTATTAGGTTAAAGCTCATTTGCAAGCAAACATTAATACACATGAAACAATAAATGTGATAGTAATTCTAGGTGAAATAAGAGGTCAGAAAAGAGAGAGACAACAGTGTTTGCTAAATGCTAGAGAACTGGGAGAAGAAAAATAGGATTAAAGAATCTGATTTGGGAGACAATTTAGAGGGTATGAGTTCAATCCCACTGTTATCTAAATGGGACTCTCCATCCACAAAAAGTAACTCTCTTACCTCCAATAAAACACTTCAAATGAGTGGAAATTCACTATTTTAACAGGTTATCCCTTCTTTTTTTTCAGTCGGTTATGAAAGACTTTTTCCCTTTATATTGAGACAAAAATCTGCTTTTCTCTATTTAGAGAGGTGTATTTAATATATATTTAAATATATTTCTACCTTTAGATATCTAATAATCTAGTTGAGGAAATGAGACACTCAAAACTAGGATAATGCCCCCAAAACTTATTATTTTATTTGCTTTAAAATTTTAATAATAATTCAAAATAATAATATGATAAATATTGGAATTTGGTGGTACAATAGATTGAGAGCTGGATATAGAATTAGGAAGAGATGAATTCAATCCACCCTTTGACTCTTACTGGCTTTGTGATATTGGACAAGTCACTTAAACCTCTGTCTTACTCAGTTTCCTCAGCAGTAAAAGCAATATCACACCTACCTCCTAGGGTTTCAGAAAGCCTTTGTAAGGCTTAAACACTAGATAAGTAATTGTTGTTACTGACTTCTTTCATCTCTCCTATCTCCTCCTTGTATCCTGATGTTTGTTTACTTTCTTTTACTTCTTAAAGGTCTATATAATGCCAGACTCTGTCTTTCATTTACTTATGTTCCCTTTCTACACTGTCTACTTTTGACCACTTCATCTAATTCCATGGTTTTAATCGTTACTACATGAATATGCATTTTGAATCTTTATTTTGAGCCTTGACCTCAAATATACAACTGTATTTTTAGCTCTTCCTGGTTATGCAATCTAAACCTTCAATTGAGCATGTGCAAAACTGAATTCATTATTTTATAGAACATTAACATTCTTGCATTTACTCAGATTGAAAACTGAGATATTTAACCTTTTTTTCTGTCTCCCCTGATATTCGGTGAGTTACCATGTTGCCAATTCTACTTCTGTAATATCTCACACATTCCCTATACTTTTCCTCTTCCCTGATTTTCTACATAGTTATTCAGACCTTCATTTCCTTTTACGTAGACTACTGTAATTGTCTCATGATTGACATCCCAGCCTGTATTTTGTCCCTGTCTTCATATACACTCTATGATACAGTCCAAGGAATCACAATCATGCCATTATAGCAGTCAAAAATTTTAGTGGTCCTTTTTGGGTTACTAACTAAAGGTTTTGAGAGAATTCTGTGGTCTGGTATCTATTTAGCTTTCCAGGCTACCTTCTTTCACACTCTTTTTTTTTTTTTTTAAATATATTTTATTTGATCATTTCCAAGCATTATTCGTTAAAGACATAGATCATTTTCTTTTCCTCCCCCCCACCCCCCATAGCCGACGCGTAAGTCCACTGGGCATTAGATGTTTTCTTGATTTGAACCCATTGCTTTGTTGATAGTATTTGCATTAGAGTGTTCATTTAGTCTCTCCTCTGTCATGTCCCCTCAACCTCTGTATTCAGGCAGTTGCCTTTTCTCGGTGTTTCCACTCCCACAGTTTATCCTTTGCTTATGAATGGTGTTTTTTTTTTTCTCCTGGATCCCTGAAAGTTGTTCAGGGACACTACACCGCCCCTAATGGAGAAGTCCATTACGTTCGATTATACCACAGTGTATTAGTCTCTGTGTACAATGTTCTCCTGGTTCTGCTCCTCTCGCTCTGCATCACTTCCTGGAGGTTGTTCCAGTCTCCATGGAACTTCTCCACTTTATCATTCCTTTGAGCACAATAGTATTCCATCACCAACATATACCACAGTTTGTTCAGCCATTCCCCAATTGATGGGCATCCCCTCGTTTTCCAGTTTTGGGCCACCACAAAGAGCGCAGCTATGAATATTTTTGTACAAGTCTTTGTGTCCATTATCTCTTTGGGATACAGACCCAGCAGTGCTATGGCTGGGTCAAAGGGTAGATATTCTTTTGTCGCCCTTTGGGCATAGTTCCAAATTGCCCTCCAGAATGGTTGGATCAGTTCACAACTCCACCAGCAATGAATTAATGTCCCTATTTTGCCACATCCCCTCCAGCATTCATTACTTTCCTCTGCTGTTATGTTAGCCAATCTGCTAGGTGTGAGGTGATACCTCAGAGTTGTTTTGATTTGCATCTCTCTGATTATAAGAGATGTGGAACACTTCTTCATGTGCTTGTTAATAGTTTTGATTTCTTTATCTGAGAACTGCCTATCCATTTCCCTTGCCCATTTATCAATTGGAGAATGGCTTGATTTTTTGTACAATTGATTTAGCTCATTATAAATATGAGTAATTAAACCTTTGTCAGAGGTTTCTATGAAGATTTTTTCCCAATTTGTTGTTTCCCTTCTGATTTTAGTTATATTGGTTTTGTTTGTACAAAAGCTTTTTAGTTTGATGTAGTCAAAATTATTTATTTTACATTTTGTGATTCTTTCTATATCTTGCTTGGTTTTAAAGCCTTTCCCCTCCCAAAGGTCTGACATGTATACTATTCTGTGTTTACCCAATTTACTTATGGTTTCCTTCTTTATGTTTAAGTCACTCACCCATTTTGAATTTATCTTGGTGTAGGGTGTGAGGTGTTGATCTATTCCTAGTCTCTCCCACACTGTCTTCCAATTTTCCCAGCAGTTTTTATCGAATAGTGGATTTTTGTCCCAAAAGCTGGGATCTTTGGGTTTATCGTATACTGTCTTGCTGAGGTCGTTTTCCCCCAGTCTGTTCCACTGATCTTCCTTTCTGTTTCTTAGCCAGTACCAAATTGTTTTGATGACTGCTGCTTTGTAATATAGTTTGAGGTCTGGGACTGCAAGGCCCCATCATATGTGTTTTTTTTCATTATTTCCCTGGATATCCTTGATCTTTTGTTCTTCCAAATGAACTTTGTTATGGTTTTTTCTAAATCAGTGAAGAAGTATTTTGGTAGTTCAATGGGTATGGCACTAAATAGATAAATAAGTTTGGGTAGGATGGTCATTTTTATTATATTGGCTCGTCCTATCCATGAGCAGTTAATGTTTTTCCAATTGTTCAAGTCTAGTTTTAGTTGTGTGGCGAGTGTTTTGTAGTTGTGTTCATATAGTTCCTGTGTTTGTCTTGGGAGATAGATTCCTAGGTATTTTATTTTGTCTAAGGTGATTTTGAATGGGATTTCTCTTTCTAGTTCTTGCTGCTGAGCTGTGTTGGAGATATATAGAAAAGCTGATGATTTATGTGGGTTTATTTTGTATCCTGCAACTTTGCTAAAGTTGTTGATTATTTCAATTAGCTTTTTGGTTGAATCTCTAGGATTCTTTAAGTAGACCATCATGTCATCTGCAAAGAGTGATAACTTGGTCTCCTCCTTGCCTATTCTGATGCCTTCAATTTCTTTATCTTCTCTAATTGCTACTGCTAGTGTTTCTAGTACAATGTCAAATAGTAGAGGTGATAATGGGCATCCTTGTTTCACTCCTGATCTTATTGGGAATGCATCTAGTTTATCCCCATTGCAGATGATATTAGCTGTTGGTTTTAGATATATACTGTTTATTATTTTTAGGAATGACCCTTCTATTCCTATGCTTTCTAGTGTTTTTAATAGGAATGGGTGTTGTATTTTATCAAAGGCTTTTTCTGCATCTATTGAGATAATCATGTGGTTCTTGCTAGTTTGCTTGTTGATGTGGTCAATTATGTGGATGGTTTTCCTAATGTTGAACCAGCCCTGCATCCCTGGTATGAATCCTACTTGATCATGGTGAATGATCCTTCTGATCACTTGCTGGAGTCTTTTTGCTAGTATCCTATTTAAAATTTTTGCATCTATATTCATTAGGGAGATTGGTCTATAGTTTTCTTTCTCTGTTTTTGACCTGCCTGGTTTTGGAATCAGTACCATGTTTGTGTCGTAAAAGGAGTTTGGTAGAACTCCCTCTTTGCTTATTATGTCAAATAGTTTGTATAGTATTGGGGTTAATTGTTCTCTGAATGTTTGATAGAATTCACAGGTGAATCCATCAGGCCCTGGGGATTTTTTCTTAGGAAGTTCTTTGATGGCTTGATGGATTTCAATTTCTGATATGGGATTATTTAAGAATTCTATTTCCTCTTCTGTTAGTCTAGGCAGTTTGTATTTTTGTATATATTCATCCATTTCTCCTAAATTGGTGTATTTATTGCCATATAATTGGGCAAAGTAATTTCTAATGATTGCCTTAATTTCCTCCTCATTGGAGGTGCTGTCCCCCTTTTCATCTTTAATGCTGTGAATTTGCTTTTCTTCTTTCCTTTTTTTAATTAGATTGACCAGTACTTTGTCTATTTTGTTTGTTTTTTCAAAGTACCAGCTTCTTGTCTTATTTATTAAATCAATAGTTCTATCACTTTCGATTTTATTAATTTCTCCCTTAATTTTTAGGATTTCTAATTTGGTTTTCTGCTGGGGGTTTTTAATTTGATCGCTTTCGAGTTTTTTCAATTGCATTTCCAATTGATTG
Organism: Monodelphis domestica; assembly: GCF_027887165.1. Classification (NCBI taxonomy): domain Eukaryota; kingdom Metazoa; phylum Chordata; class Mammalia; order Didelphimorphia; family Didelphidae; genus Monodelphis; species Monodelphis domestica. Next base: position 406,740,465 of record NC_077229.1, on the reverse strand, counting down.
ATCTCTGCTCTCCCTTGTTTGTTAATATGAGCTTTCAGGGATATGAATTTGCCTCTGATTACCGCTTTGGCTGCATCCCAAAAGGTTTGAAAGGATGTTTCGCCATTGTCATTTTCCTTGATGAAATTATTAATTGTTTCTATGATTTCTTCTTTAGCTAAACGGTTTTGGAGTATCATATTGTTTAATTTCCAATTGGTTTTAGATTTGGTTTTCCATGTACCATTACTAATCATTATTTTTATTGCCTTGTGATCTGAGAAGGCTGCATTCATTATTTCTGCTTTTCTGCATTTGTGTGCTATGTTTCTGTGACCTAATGTATGGTCAATTTTTGTGAATGTGCCATGTGGTGCTGAGAAGAAGGTGTATTCCTTTTTATCCCTATTTATTTTTCTCCATATGTCTATTAATTCTAATTTTTCTAAGATTTCATTCACTTCTTTTACCTCTTTCTTATTTATTTTTTGATTTGATTTATCTAAATTTGATAATGGTTGGTTTAAGTCTCCCACTAGTATGGTTTTATTGTCTATTTCTTCCTTCAATTCTCCTAGTTTCTCCATTAGAAATTTGGGTGCTATATTATTTGGTGCATACATGTTGATTAATGATATTTCCTCATTGTCTAGAGTCCCTTTTAACAAAATATAATTACCTTCCCTATCCCTTTTGATCAGGTCTATTTTTGCATTGGCTTTATCAGATATCATGATTACCACTCCTGCCTTCTTTCTATCAGTTGAGGCCCAGAAGGTCTTACTCCATCCTTTAATTCTGACCTTGTGGGTGTCAACCCGCCTCATGTGTGTTTCTTGAAGACAACATATGGTAGGGTTTTGGATTCTAATCCATTCAGCTATTCGTCTACGTTTTATGGGTGAGTTCATCCCATTCACGTTCAAAGTTATGATTGTCATTTGTGGACTCCCTGGCATTTTGATTGCCTTCCCTAATACTAACCTTTTCTTCTTCGGCTCTACCTTTTAGTCCAGTGATTTACTTTGAATCAGTCCCCCTTGTCCCCTCCCTTGATGTTTCCCTTTTTAGTCCCTCCCTTTTTGTTCCCTCCCCCTCCCCCCTCTCTTTCCCTCCCTTTTTGTTCTCCCTCTCCCCCTCCCCCCCTTGGTTTTCCCTTCTCCTTACCCTTGTTGGGTAAGATAGAATTCAAGATCCCAATGGATCTGGATGTTTTTCCCTCTCAGAGTTGATTTCCCTGAGATTGAGGTTTAAGTAACCCCCCCCCCTCTCTTCCTCTCCTTCTTATAGGAGTTTTCTTCCCCTCCCCTTCCCCTGTGAATCTTTGTGTGAGAACCATTATTCTATTTGGTCTTTCTTTACCCCCTATTTATACATTACATTTTCCCCACATATTAGTATACATAGGTTGATATAAATGTAGTCCTTATAGAAGAGAGTTTGAGTAAAAGAAGATAACATTTTTCCCCTTTCCTTAATATTTACCTTTTCAGGTATTCCTTGCTCTTTGATTTTCGGTATCAAACTTTCCACAGAGCTCTGGTCTTTTCTTTGCAAAAAGTTGGAAGTCTTCTATTTTGTTGAATGCCCATACTCTCCCTTGGAAGTATATAGTCAGTTTTGCTGGGTAGCTGATTCTTGGTTGGAGACCCAGCTCTCTTGCCTTTCTGAAGATCATGTTCCATGCCTTACGATCATTCAGCGTAGAACTTGCAAGGTCTTGTGTGATCCTGATTGGCATTCCTTTATATCTAAATTGTCTTTTTCTGGCTTCCTGTAGGATTTTTTCTTTTGTTTGATAGCTTTGGAATTTGGCAATTACATTCCTGGGAGTTGTCTTTTGGGGGTTTAGTGTAGAAGGTGTTCTGTGAGCTCTGTCAGTGGATGTATTGCCCCCTTGTTCTAGAATCTCTGGGCAATTTTCTTTGATTATATCTTGTATCACCATGTCCAGTTTGGTGTTTATTTCTGGCTTTTCTGGGAGTCCAATTATTCTTAAATTTTCTCTTCTCCCCCTGTTTTCCAGATCTATCACCTTGTCGGTGAGATATTTTATGTTCTCTTCTAATTTCTTGGTGTTTTGGCTTTGCTTTATTAGTTCTTGCTTTAAAGCCTGGTTTTCTTTTACAGTTTGGTCAAACTGGTTTTGTAGATGCGTGAATTTCTTTTGCATCATTTCCCACTTTTCCTCCCAGAGGGCTTCCATCTTTTTGGTCCTTTCTGATTCAAATTCTTCATGGGTTTGTGGAGAGTTTCTATTTCCTTTGGAAGATTTTGGAGAATTTTCTTGTATATCTTCTTCTATCTGCTCTGTATTTTGTATTTTGGCTCCATAGAATGTGTCCAGAGTCGCCCCTTTCTTCTTATTTTTCTTGGTATTTTGGGGCTTCTGTGCTTCTGTGGAATTTGTCATCTCTGAACGTGGAGGATTGGCTTTTCTTGTCTTTGTCTGGTGATCAGTGGCTTTAGTCCTGGGCAGATGTTGGTTCTATGAGCGTTCCCTGGGTTAAACTGAATATGCCTCACTGGAACTGGAATGGAAGGGTCGGACCACGAGGCCACACTCTCCCCCTGGCTCGATTTCCGGAAGTTGCCTTCAGAATCGCTGGCCGTGAGGCTGTTTCGTCGGCCTGCGGGGGGATGGGCTGCCGCTTCCCCAAGCTCCGAGAGCACAGACTTTCACTGAGACTTGGATAGCAGGATCCAGCCCGTGAGGCTGTCTTGCCCGCCCTGAGGGTTGCTGTTGTTTTGACCAGCTCTCTGCAGCGGAGGCCCCAGGCAGTAACTTTCACCCGGACCGACCAGCTCTTTGCAGCGGAGGCCCCAGGCAGTAACTTTCACCCGGACCTACCGGCTCTCTGCAGCGGAAGCCCCAGGCAGTAACTTTCACCCAGACTGGGACTTGGGTAGAAGACCCTGAGGGTTGTTGTTCCTCAGACCCTGCTCTCTGAGCCCGGCGCGGCTGCCGCTTCCGGGAGCCTTGGACTCTGCGCTCCTACCCCTGAGGTCCGAGGGATCTCGGGTTCTGGCTTTTAAGGGGAGCCGTACCTTTTGAACCGGGTCCAGGTCCAGGAGGAGGGTTCCCAGGGTCTGTGCTGTTGATCGTTTTGAATTTCGGCGCCTTAGGAGCTTCTAGTTTGAGATCGGTCGGGAAGGGTTTTCCGGAGATCTGAACTTCAGCTTTCTCTAAGCCGCCATCTTAACCGGAAGCTCTTTCACACTCTTGACATTCCAATCAAATTGTTTTAGGTCCAGTACAGAATGGCCCAGAATGTGAATTCAGGACGATGCAAATAATAACAAATCTATCTTATTTTAAAACAAAGATTAAGCAAGGGTAGAAAATTCAAGTTTTGTTTGCCCCCACTTGGGGATAGTATTAGGTTTAGGTTTAAAATAAAAAACTCATACACACCAATCCTGCTCTAGAATAACCCTTTCATCAAATGTTAAAGGCAGACCTCTTATTCTTTACACCAATTTATATACCCTCTATGGTGTCTTAGTGCCTAGTGCATTTAATGTATTCTTGTTCTAGGTCTTTACAATTAAAGGTTATGTATTTGCTTTAAGTTATTGAAACTATAGCTAATGAGCCCCATTAGATCTCAAGGCCCTGGCAGAATAAATAACATGCAAGAAAGATATTCAGTGAAATTCCATTCAACAAATATTTATTGCATGCCTACCCTATGTGAAGTACAGTGTGAATAGGAATACAAAACAAAACAATTACACTTGACCTCAAGGAACTTATATTTTAATAAGAGGTGAGAAAACATATAGGGAAATGTTGCTGAAGAAGAGGCATTTTGGTTTAAGAAATTATGAGGATAATGAATGGATCCATAGTGGAGTTGTTTGGCATACTCTTTCCATCAGCAATAAAATTACTATTATCATTAGCAACTATGGATCTCTTATAAAGATCTGCAATTTTCCAGGGCTTAATATAATCTGCATAGTATCATTTGCATCAGTGCCATCTGGAGGGCCTCACCACATATATGGAACCCCTCTTCAATTCATCCATTTTGATTTATCTTTTTCAAGACAGGAGGGAGGGAACAACATTGGTGTGAGTATATGCTTCCTTGTTTTTCTCCTTTCTCACTTTAAATTAATGATAAAGTTATCAAAAAAGTCAAAGATTTTGTCAGATATTTAAAGGAATCTTGTGGTTATAATATTGGTGGTTGTGGTAATATTAATTATGATAGCATAATTTTAGTTCTTTAAGTTTTTTCAGAGCACTTTACACATTTTCACATATTTTATCATCACAAAAAACCTTGAAGATACTATTATTATCCCCATTTTAGAGCTGATGAAAATGAGGCAGACAAAGTTTATCTAGAAGTCATACAGGTAGTAGATGCATATGTACTTGTGAAAATTACATGGGAATTTGCCTTCTTCTTGAATGATAGTTTTTAAGAAAATATTGTACTCTATATACACATATACATATGTATGTGTAATAATCACAATGAGATCTTTTGTTCTCTACATATTTTAGTCAGTTATGAGATAATAAAGTCATGTTCAACTGTGGAATATTGTTAGCAGTCATCCTCTCCTTTAAATTTTTGAGAATCAGTTCTTGAATGTCATAAAAACTGTACTACATTTAGCCAAGATCTTCTCTGTCTATATAAATTGTTTTTTCAGATGTTTTTCTCACCTTTATTTTCTTTTGTCCCATTCCTATTTCCTCCATAATGACATTAGAGATTCTGTTGGTGAAGTCCAAATACAGATAGCTTATGAAATTGTTTATTTTGTTATGAGATCTTTTTCCATCTTTTTAAAACATTTCATTGAAATTTCATTTTTAAATACTCTTGAACTGATTTTCTTTACTCAATTTACTTATCAAAGTCATTCTATTAAGTGTTAATAAAATGCTAGCAATTCTAATTCTGAATACTTATACCCTATTTGAATGCATTTCTCATCTCCATACAAAACTTTAGCTCACTTAGAGCAAGAAAATTTTTCTTCTTTATGTCTTCAAATCATAACAACATTCTTTGCACATATGAAGCACTCAATAAATGTTTGCTAACTTGGATCAAATGTCATGAGATGGAGTATAATTGAAGGCCACATGAGCAGTACAGGCAGTAAGTGTTATGGATTAATGATGCAGTAGCTACGTCAATTTGGATGGCTAGTGGTTTTTACACTGATGATAATCCTAGAAGAATCAGTTATTCATATTGAAAAGCAATAAAGTTATCAACAAGTTCAACCATGACCCAAAACATTAATCCCATTCAGAATATATAAATAAGAGGTCATTCAGCTTTTTCTTATAAGGGAACTATTATGGAAAATCTATTTCCAAAGTCAAAACATTCTCTAGGGTCACAAAATGATTCAATTTAGTTTTATTTACAATATTTTTAGTATTGAACCAATTTAAAAACATAACTTAATGGGTACTTTATATTTCATTATTTTACATTAATTATTTTAACATGAATCCAAAATTCTACATCCCGATAATTTTTACTTATGGTTCCTTGTTTTCTTAACTTGCACTACATGTTAAATGCATTCAAATAATGACAATCAATTAACCTAGCTACTCAAATGACTTCACTTTTCCCAGATTAAATGTCCAGTTCCTTCAACCAATCTTCTTATGATCTAGATTGCAACCACCTCACAATTCTGACTAATTTCTGATTTATGAGACCAACTTGATATTCTACAACATGCCAAAATGAATTGTTAGTACATGCTCACATTCAGGAAAAGAATACTAGTGCTAACACATTGGATATTATACTTCTCTTAACACAATGTAAAATCAGATTACTTTCTTAACTAACCCAATTCTTTTTTAAATTATTAAGATTTTAGTCATATTTTCTAACCTGTAAGCATAAAGGGTTTTTTCACTACAGTATAATACTTTACTTTTCCTCAATTAAATCTTGTTAGCTTTAGTAGGTGCATTTGGAAAGAAGCTGGATTTAGGGTCAGAAGATCTGTGTTTGAATCTTAACCTTTTTATTTATTGTTTGCTTGACAATTTACTCTAAAAAATCATGATTTTAGTTTCCTCATTTCTAAAGTGAGAAGAATGACTAGTCAACTTTTAAAGTCCCTTCTAATTCCAAACATGTAATCAATTCTGCAAAGATCTTTGAGGTCCAAATTCAGATGTCTTCTATAAATATTTATATTTATCTCTTCTATAAAAATTAATTCATCTAATATATTTTCCTATAGTCAAATAGTCAAAAGGATTCATAATCTCTTTGATTTTTGCTATTCTCTTCATTGATACAAGTCACATCCTATCCATACCTATCTTATACAATGCTTATTTATTTCTTCTCATAAGGCACACTTAGAAGGCTTTCCTCATTTTCTCCTAACTAGATGAGAATGTAAAAGGGATTAAAAAGTTGCCCACTTATCAATGCTTTACCTCACCAAATCATCAATTCATTCTTATGCCCATGCTATAATCACAAGATCCACCTTCAACATGAAAGTCTACAAATTACTGACAAAAATATAGAAAGGAATAAGGCCAAGAATAGATCATTGTGGCAATCCCCTAGAAGCCAGGTTGCCCTCCAATTTGATATTTAATTGATGATTTTGCAAGTCTGATCATTCAACAAATACTGATTCCACCCAGCTGTAGAAATCCAGTCCATATCTATCCATCTTATATACAAGGATATCAAGAATCTGTAATATTCTTGATAAAATCACTACGTTTATGTTTTCCTTTGAATCAGACAATATTAAAGAAATGAAGAAATATTCTTGGCCTCATATTTTGGTATATAAAGAAGAAAAGAAATTAAAACAGGGTGTTATGTCCTAAATTCTACAAGGAAAACATCTCAATTAAAAAGAGATAGTGTAAAGAATAAAATGTTAATAAAAGAAAGACAAATTTTTGAATAAGAAAGAAAAGTTGAGATCTCTAAGTAGTAAAACGTGTTTCTCCAGAGAAGTCGTCTATGAAGTATTCAGAACATGGGAGCAAATGTAGGAAATCAATGATAAATTCAAGAGTGTCATGAGTCTTTGGGAATGTCTAGAAAAACTTGCTATGATGCTAAGAACAGAAAAATAGAAGTTATTTTCGGTATTCTAGCATCAAGGAGAACATGAATAACAGATAGAATATTATTGTGAGCAGATGTAGTAATGACCATTGAAGACAAAGAAAAAAACTGTTGATTTTTTTTGTTTTGTTTTGTTTCATATTTCTCTAAAGAAGACAATGATCTTCAGGCTAAAACAGAACAAAAATTGGCTGAAAGGCATTTAAAACTTAAATAAATAAGGAGATGATAATAATTTCTAATGACAGAAATAAAGGGATTTCCTCCCATTGTAATGAAAAAGAATGGAGATATAGTGTTAAGAAATTGAAAGAGGAAACTACCTCCAAAAGGAGATAGTTTTAATGGGAAAGACCTAGAAGGATGGGAAATGAAAAAACCCAACTAGGAACCTCCAAGGCTCAATGAAGCACAACCCTTGTAATTATTTAAAAAAATAAATAAGTTTATTGAAGTTAAGAAATGGTATATAAGGTCCTAAATCTTCACTGCTCTAGCTCCACTCACCTTTCTAGGCCACCCTCACAAGATTGACCTTCTTGTCTTCTTAAGCCCTTCTTATTCATTCCTGGTCTTATCTAGACACAAAAAGCTATATGACTACCTATATATTATATATTGTCTTTAAAAGGCTGAGGATGTAGGACTCACAGATGTACTGAGACCTTACCAAAAGCTTGGGTTGGTTTCCTAGGTAAACCCAAAGTCCCAGGTGACAAAATCCTTGGGTTTACCTTACCCAAGCTTTTTTTCTGATAGACTGGTCCCTGCCAGGTTGATCTCTGCCAAGTTGATCTCTGTACTTCAGGGAAAGGCAGGTCTCCTCCAAGGCAGTTTTCCAACCCAGAAATTTCCTAATCTTTCCCCAAGATTAATATTTTCCCAGAGGATGCCAAAGCAAAGATTCTCCTTACCAGCTCAGAGGAAAGCCAGATCAGGAGAGACAGTTAAACCCAGTAAAGTTCCAAGATCCTCCTCTCCTTCTAGAATCTTCTCCCAGGGTTTGTGTCTAAATTCTCCTCCTTTCCTCTTAAAGACAATCTGCATTTTTCTCTGTCTCTCATCACTTGTCCTTACAAAACTGTCATTGGCTTTTGAAAAACTGTGGAAGAGAGGACTGGGGATATGAATTTTCAATAGAAACTGAAGTTGATGGCTTCTATAGATTTTGGAGGACTTAAATTAAATCTTTAAAAAATTCTGAATTTCATCCTCAAAAGAATGGTTTACATGCACTTGGGAATTGAGATGCAATCTACTATGGATTTGTTCTTACCAGGTACAATCATTTCTTTTTTTTCATAAGTTTACAGCACTAGTTAAATAGTTAAGTTCTACAAATATAGGAAAACTGAATTTTTTAAACATTTGAAAAAATCTCTTAAAATATTTTTATTAACAAGACATAGATACTTTCTGAATGGTTGTATAATTAGTTGGATTCAATGACTGAACCTAAAGAGATGGATACATGCCATACTAGAAGAAGATATCTAGTAGGAGGGCAAATAGGAAAACATTATGATAATCCATGAAATAGGGCTGAAAACCAGAGCAGAGATGTGGTTGAGAAAAAAGGTGAGGAAGAGCAAGAGATGTTTAGGGAAAAAACATGACAATATATGGCAATCATTTAGCTATGTGGAGGGACTGAGAGTGCAGAATCAGGGATAACATAGATTATGACTAACACAGTGGCTAGAAGTATTATCCCATAACTGGGGAGGTGGAAAGTCGAGTTTCTTTGGGAAGAAAATAATAATTTATATTTTTAACATGCTGAGTTTGACATACATCAAGTTTGAAAAGTCCAATAGGCAATATAGGACTGGAATTCAATAGAGGTGGGCTGAAAAAAAACAGAAATGAGAGTCATATTCATAGAGATGGTAACTGGACACACAGAAACTAACAAGGTCACTAACATATACATCGTCAAGAGAAAAGAGGAAAGACCCAAAGATAGAGCCTTGGATTACAGTTGCATGGGTTGGGATTTGGCAAAAGAAATTGAATTATGTGACATATAGAAAAAAGAATCAAGAAAAAATTCGTAGAAATGAGTATCCAGAGACAGTGCTCAAATCCAGCACAGAGGTCAAAGAGAATGAGTGAAAAATGATTATTTGATTTGGCAATCAGTATGTCATTGGTTAATTTGAAGAGGACAATTTCAAGATGAGTGAAGAGGTTGGCAATGATTTCAGGGGATTTCCAAGGGAAATGAAAGGAAAAAAGTGGATGTTCTGATTGAAAAGAGCTTTTTAAGGATTAATTGAAAACAAGAAGGGAGACAAAGGAGTTATCCTGTGCAGAGGCCTTTACAAATAAAAAGCCATCTCAAGCAGGGTAAATGGGAAGTTAAAAACACATAGGGATAGAGGAGAAGTGGGAGATATATTTGTGGGATACTGAATTGTCCAGGCAGATTGATGCAAAGGACTCATTTAGGAGAATCTTGAAGATATAATTTAAAAAATGGATTAAGACCCCATGGCAAAGTTCTTTGGATGCCATTCTGAGGACTTGAGTTTTTATCACTATGAACTTTTAACCCTCTTCTTGGCAACCCAGAAAATGTAATGTGAAATTAAATTAAAATTAGTAATTAATTCTCAAATTTTTGTCCTCAAATTTATGTAAACAACTGTCATAGAGTATGGCATTTCAAAATATAAATCAAAAAGTCTTGATTTCTGAAAGAAATAAGTTTTTTGATTATGTGGATTCCTAAACAAATTGGGACAACTCTTCCCAAGACTAATGTGGAAAAATACCTCTTCCCCACAGGTACTTTATATGTTCTGTCTTATAGAGCTTATACCCATTTTCATTATGTGCATATCATATAAATATATATATATATATGTATCGCTGAGTCTCATCCAACCCCCATCAAAGAAAATCTTTAAAGCCAAGATTATTAAAAAATTAAAGAAGCATAAATCCACATGTAATGAGGCTTGTCTAGTAAGTTCATCTCCTAATATGGAGGCTTCTTATGATACTTAACATTTTTTCATGATAGGTGAGTTAGGCATAACTAGACAGGCCCATTACATGCAGTTCCTGTAGAACCCTCCCCAACACATGTACACACACACATATGTACACATGTAATGAAGAGAGAGAGAGAGAGAGAGAGAGAGAGAATGCAATAATACTTGCTTGGGTCCCAATAGTACGAAATCCCTGCAAACACACTTGGCTTGTAACAAGAAAATTCCATACAAAATTTAATGAGCACAATGAACCTACTGAATATACTGTTACCTACAAATTTAGTTTATCTTAACTCAGTAAAATTTTATGATCAAGTCTAACGATCTGGAGAATAAGAAAAAAAGATCATCCTACATACACAGTGAATGGTGTCATATGCTAACATTTGCATAAATGGTAAATGTTAGCTACATTTACATAAATGTTTTAAATAAATTGAAACTATTACAATCATTAGGTATATTAACATTGGGGTCTGATGGCAATTATAAAATGGCCTGTTTTTCACAAGTGACCCCCAAATGAAAGCTATTATCACCCTGCTTCCTTCAAAGCAGCTTTAAGTATTTCCCTGCTGGGAGGACAATATTGAGCTGAGCCACCTATAGCCCTTTTAACAATGAATATTTTAGTAATCCCTCTCCACCAATGGGGAGAGAAGGGCAGCAAGAAATAGAAGCTGACTTGTCAAAGGTCTCTCAGAGAGTCGGGTACAGACCTATAAATACTGCCTGGCATTCTGTGCTAACTGCCAGATCCAAACAAGTTGGAATTAAGGGTTGCTGCCACTGTGTCTGGCCAATGTGCTGGAGAAATGTGGTAATTACGTGTGGGTCAGTTTCCCAATTAGCTTCAATTGAATTTGGACCTGCTGGGGAAAGTTCCACTTTGCTGTAATCACATGATAATCTTTGACCAGGAAGTTTCTCCTATGTGAATTTTGATCTAGGGACACTCAATTTCCAGTTGTTGTGTATTTGTCTAATAAATGCAATATACTTCTGGAATGCACTAAGTATCATTAAACCTAGAGCATTGCATAGGGAATATTTATTCTTTAGCTACACCAGCAATACTTGAATGACTTTTTAAAAGGAAACTGGATCTAGAGGGGACAAAAAGTTATGGAATGTAAGCTTTGACAAGAGCCATTTCAAAGAGGATATCCTCCTCAGGCTTTACTCCCCATCTTAAAACCATTTAGCTCATCAAATTCACGATGATAGCTAGTCTACCTGACCCTCTTAGTCTTGGAAATCTATTTGTATCATCTCCAACGTGTGAAACAATCATTATGTGTCATATTAAATTAAAATGATCACATTTTTTAATTGGATCAGATTTTTCACTCATTGTGAGGAACTGGTCCTATTGTCTTAACTGATAAGAAGGGGGATATTTATACCCTTCCCTTTTACAGGGGTCTTGTAATAAACAATTTCCAAGGGCTACGCACTGATGGGATGTGATTCTACCAGACAGGAAAGGCAATCTGGAGAGAAAACAAAGGAGAAATTGTAAAACCGGTTCCTAAGCCATTTAGTTTATGGGAGCAGTTTTCAAGCTTATTCTCCTCATGAGTCCCCACTGCCCCCCTTCTGACTCCCAGTTGACTGCCCTACTTTTAAAAGGTCTCAGACTAATTGCCAAGGTTTTCTATTTATTTGGAGGATTCACTTGGCAGCTCTTGCCAGAGCACCTGTTCCAAGTGTTTTCATGTTCTAAGAGCCCCTCTCTAGGGAAATGATTTCAGTCTCTGCTTCTCAGGGAGGGGCAATATAGAGGAGGGAGGAGTCTCCTTCTTATAACAGTTTAAAAAAAATCACTGACATTCTTTTGCAGAATGCTTGTATCTCCTGCTCTCCGGAATGGCAGCTGCCACCATCCAGGGTTCAATGAAAAAAAGAAGTGGTTTTCATTCAAACACAATAGGAAATGGTCTCCACCCAAATGGAAAACTTTAATCCATTTGCATGTCTCTGAGCCTATTCTGAAATCCAGGCACTCTGGAATTTCATGTAAGTTTTGTGGTGTTATCTAGTACTTTTTGGCCATGCTGAAAATATCATTGAATAGTAATTGAGGTACTCAAAATTTCTTTGGAAGAAGACCATTAATATGAGACTCTGCTCTTATTATGCCCTGTTTAAGAGGCAAGATCAGGTTAGGTAGGGAATGAGAGTTTGAAATTTCTAGAGTTCTCTTCAGGACTCTTCAGGAGTCTTTAAGCTTCAATGCTTCAAGTCACTTCTGGATTTCAGCTTCAATATGGAACATAGACAAGACTGACCCCTCTCTATGCTGCTCAAGGAAAACATTTTGGAAAGACATGAGAAGAGTTCAAAATCTCTGCTATGTTCCTATCTCTAGCTAACTAAACTAGAGACTTGAAAGACTTTTCCCTTGGATGAAATCTGTCACTTGATCTCTTTCTCTTCATTGAGTTGAGTTACCTTGCTCCTTCATTCTGTGTTGTCTGGCACATATCCTCCTATGTATAATTTCTCTGGTTTCTGTTTTTCTATGGTTTGGATGAATGTTTTCTTTTTTCCTATTTGTTATGTGTGTTCATTATGAAACTAGTATTTTATAAGAAAGAAGTCAGTGAAGAAAGAAAATGGTTTTAATTTTGACACAACAGGGCTTCAACTCAATTCAATTGTAGAACCTTTTTAAGCCATCTGCATGTCACTATGCCTACTTTGAAATCCAGGAACATAAGGATTTATGTAAGTGTTATGGTTTTATCTAATCTTTTTCAGTAATATCAAAATGTCATTGAGTGGTCATTCTGACACTTATATATATGTATATATAAATATATATATATATATAATTGACGGTTATAAATTATGAAGTCAAAGTGAATTGTTTTTGAAGACCAAAAGGATTCACTTGACTCTCTCTTTCTGATTGCTTGGAAATGGAACCCAACCTTTTCTGTATACCTGATCATTTTTTTCTTTTTTCTATATGAGCAGCAAATATATATGTGTTTGTATGTATATGTATATACATAAATATATGTATATAAATATATATATAATTTTAATGAAAATAATGTATGAATTATGCAAAAAGAATCATTTTTGAAAAGCAAAAGGATTCACTTGACTCTGTCTTTCTGATTGTTTAGTAATAGTTACCTCCTCACCAACCTTACTTGTTTGCCTGATCCTTATTTTTTCTTTTCTAAATGCACCAAATATATGGATATATATGTTATATGTTTTATATAAATATATATATATATATCTAAATCCAAATATTCCAATAAGAGAACTTGATCCCTATACCATCATCACCTCCACAAAGCACAGGTTCTGTGTCACTGTGTATTTATCTGTATGTGTATATATTAAAATACTGAAGCATAAAACAAGATATAACTGCATTGTTCTTATTAGAAAATAAAAACCAAAAAGGAATTATGTGATATCCAGGATATGAGAGATTCTCAGAGAGATGTCCCTGCCCTTAATGAGAAATCACAAAGAAGACTGCCATAGCTTGCCTGGATGCCTGGACTTATCAGCAGGTCTCAGAGTTTAGGCCTCCACGATATTGAGTGAAGATTATAAGCCAGATGGGCCACAAATTCTGTCAAGCCTTCTTGGCAGCTGCTCTCATTACGAAGGCCAGCCAGCCTTTTCCAAAAATAAGAATGTGAAGCAAATTGGGCTTATAGACCCTTATAATGCAATTGCACGCAGAGATAGGGACCTGAGCGGGCAGGCAGAAATATTATTGATGGCTGGTGAAAACAGGGAATAAGATGTTATTAAGGCAACTCAGAGATAGATATCGATAGCTAATATAAAGCCTTTATTGGTTTACAGGCTCTAGGAAAAAAGGGTTCACAGCTTCGACCCTTTACTTTGCTTTTAATTTCACTAGAGGTGCAAAGTTTATGAATAAAACATATCTTCACTCATGATTCTGATATTAGTCACTGCTTTCTCTGTCCCTTGTTCACTCAAAGCAAGCAACATACACTAACGACATGAACTTTAAAGGCTTTACTTTAGTGGAGTAGTGAGTGTGTGTCTGAGTATGTGTGTGGATGGCTGAGAGAAAGAGAAAAGAACCCTTTCCTAGAAACAGGGAAGCTCAAAGGAAAACAAGAAATCACATTAAAAAAGAACAGGCAGAGCTAGAGCTAAAATTATAACCATTTTGAATAGCCTGAGTGTCAAAAGAGAAAGCAACTTGCATGAAATAATAACACAAATTGGAAGGAGCAGGATGAGGGGGAGAATTATCCAAGGTTCTGGTGAGTCACATTGCTAATGCTTAAAGAAATACAGCTCTAGAATTGTATTGACTTGAGAACAGGGGATCAGATGGAAGAATTAATTATTAGTTTCTTTAGATTTTGCATATTCCAAGTGGGACTGATCTTCGGTTTCCATCTGCCAAACATCCCAGTGAAGGCGACAGTACCGCTCGGTCTCTTCCTTCTTAGTAGAAAATAATAGCTCAAATGCATGCCAAATTGACTAAACTAATCAACCACCCATTTGACGGGCTATTATGCAATCACTACACTTTCTTCCAAAGCATTTATGAAATCAAGGGCGAAGCGATCCAGTTTGTATTACAATTAGCTCAGAAATAGAACTCAATTCCCACTATCACACACACACACACACACACACACACACACACACACACACAGACTCCAACCAACAACCCAGATAGAAAGCCCCAAGATTCTTTACTTTTGCTAAGATTTGTTTTTAAATTAAAACATTAGGCTAGGCCTTGAATGATGGAAGGCATTTTCACTTAATCTGTAGAATTTATGAGTCACAGAGGGATTTTGCAACATGCAAAGCTGATTTTCACTTGATAAGATAACTTAGTAAGTTTTGATGTTCAATTCTAATGGAGATTCTGTGATCACCTCATTCCAACAATTGGGATTTTTTGATGCCTGTTGTCCATCTGTTTATGGACATCAGACACATGATCATATGATATTTTCATGGCTACTCTAAGTTCTTGAAACTTAAGAATGAGAATTGAGGTGTTTTTTTTACCTCTGTGTTATCAAGAAGCATGTCAATAAGTAGCACTCTAGAGATCCAATAAAATGTAAGAATTAGTGGACACTTGTCTTTTGTACTTGAAGATTAAGCTAGTTATAGCTTAGGACTACCACATATTATCTTTTCAGTTTGGAGGATAGATCATATTATTCCCTATGAAGTCAGCAAGTGTATGAAGGTCAGGTCCCTGGTTTTATTTTCCTATCCTTCCTCAAGCACCATATCAGTTTAAAATTAGTCAAAGGCTGAGTCAGGCTTTATTCATTTCCACCTCTGTCTCTTTCTCTATTCATAATGCAGTCTCTTGTTGATCTTGATCATATACCATTCCCTAGTCATCTATAGTGTTCAAGACTTGTCTGCCATCTAGATTTTCAACTCCTTGAAGTAAGGAAATTTCTTTTATTTTGATAAGGCCTTCCACTATGCTCAGAAATCAAGACAAAGCTTGATTAATTTTTATGTCAGCCAAGTTCCCTGGCCTAATACCTAATACTAAAAGATATATATGTTTTTATTATGGACTCAACTAAAATGAAATCAATTGAGTTCACTAGATAAAGATAACCCCAGAGAAGTCATTTTCCTTTTTGCCATCACCACATCCTGCTACCTCTTCTCATTCTCATCAAAAGAAACATTCAGCTCTTTTGAAAACAAAAAATAAAATAAAATAAACAAATATAAACAAAAGCAAACAATTTCTTTGTTCACCCAGGCAGGTAAAACTCAGAAGATTGAGAAAACTCAGAGGACTTAATGTGAGATATCAAGGAGAACATATCAAATTAGATACCAAAGTCACATGACTTGAGGGGGAAAATACCACTACAAAACACTCAAATGTAGGCTGAAGTAGTCAATATGTGTTTGGTAAATAGATAATGAAATAAGTAAAACTACAATAGAGCCCAGATAATGTTGTTATACTTTTCTAAGTTGATATGCATCTCACAGGGATCCTTATATATCATTTAGTGGCCCCATTTCTGTTTCAATTTGATACATTAACTCTAAAGTCACTCTAATAATCTAAATTGGCAGTAATGGAAAGAAACCAAAGATGGGACACTAAGAAACGGAAGCCCCTGTATATGATCATACTAATAGGTAGCATTTAATATGACACTTTAAAGTTGGAAAAAATGTTTTTTATTACTATGATTTCATTTTTTATCATAAAAACAACCATGGGAAGAAAGTGCTATTAGTATCCTTATTTCACAGATGAGAAAATGGAAGTAGACACAGGTTAAGTGACTTGCCAAGAGTTACTAAGCAAGTAAATGTATCTGAGTTTGGATTTAAACTCAAGTCTTTTGGACTCACTTAATTTCTCTTTTTAAAAATTGATTTAATTTAATTTTTTCCAGTTATGTATAGAAAAAAAATTGACTGTTTTCTGACATTTTGTGATCCAGATTGTCTTCTATCCTGTCTTCCATCTTCCTGCCTTGAGATAGTAAATAATCTGATATAAATTATACCAGTGCTGTCGAGCAATTTCCATATTCCTTATTCCATTAAAGAAAACATATCACTCATACAAGAAGAAATTCATGAAGGAAATAAAATGGACATTCCTGATCTGCATTCTGACTCCAACAGTTTTTTTCCCTCCTGTAGCCGTTAATAGTATTTTTCATCATGCATCCCTTGGGGTTACCTTCACTAAGTTTTAAAGTCTCAGATATTTAGTACTCCAATGTTCTAATAACTAACTCATCTACTAGCTGCTTGAGAGGCATACATATGAGATATTTTGATGGCAAAAGATTCATTGCAGGGAAGATGCTATTTTACTGGAATTAAAAAACCAATATGAGAAAGTCCAAAAGAAGATGTTCTCAATCCTTAATAGGTGTTACCCAATGCCTTTTGCCATCGGTGCTATTTACCTTTGATTTTTCAATAAAGAACATAATCCACATTCTGGATAATTAGCCCAAAGTTCCAAACTATTCTACAACAACATTTGAAATGAACAGCTCCCATCCATTTCAAATAAGATTAGGTTCATGATATCCTATACCACAAGCAAAGGAGAAAGCCCTGGGAGTATCTAATAATTTGGAAATTCAATTTCCCAAATATCAAATGTGAAAATGTGTGGAAGATATATCTGTTCATGTATCAACAGCTACTGTTCAATTAATTAAAAAAAATAATCAAAAACAAATATATGAAGAGACTATGAACAAGTCTTTGGGGAGAGAAGCAACAGGTTAATTCTTCAAGTGAAGTGATGAAAAGGGAATTTGAAGATTATATACCAGGTGTGAACTCTAAAAGTTCCTCTTTTATGTTAGATTTAATATAGAGTGTATGGGCTGAATCATTCATGCAAAATAGCACCCGCATATTTGACATGTTCTGATGCTCACCACCAAACAGATTTTCCTAGGAATAGGAAATCAAGTTTATTTACAGGTTTTACATCTGGAAATGTAAGAGACCTCAGAGATCATTTTAGTCTATCTCCTTCCTTTGAGAGTTGAAGACACTGAAACCGAGAAAGGCTTGTCTGAAATTATCAATACAGTAAGGCATAGAGTTAGGATTTGAATTCAGGACATAAAACACAGCATTTCTAAACTCAACTATGCATCTGGAGGATGTCTGTAGCTAGCAAAATCCTAACTCTCCACTTTTTGATGCATCCTGCATTTAGTCCCTGTAGTAGCATCATTGGGTCAAACCATGCAGATTCATATGTAAAATCATGTGGGAAAAGGATAAGCATCATGAACTCCTGAACAACCCTGGCAGAATAGAGAAAGGAGAATTAGACCATGGCAGTTCAGCTACTGGAAGCTTTTCTGAGTCTTCTTTATGTGGCACCTTAAGGGACAGATGGTGTGTTCAGGAAGGACTAGCAGCTCTCATATGTGAGGGTTTGCCAAGGCATTTTAAGGGCTCCTCATCCACCTTTGGTTTCCATCTTGTGCCCAACTCTCACTTGTGGCTATGAGAAGCTCTAACATGCATGGGAAGATAAACACTGGAAAAACTGTCTTGGCAGACAGGTCAAAGAGGAGGAGGGTAACCAATGGACCTCAAATATGGTGATAAGTTAGGAGATAGTCTGCTTGAGCCTTTGAAGAATTTTCTCTGCAGAATAAGTGAATTGGAACACTTTCTTCCAGTGACCATGAAGGTGGCTAAAGCAGGCACTGTGGTAAGCTGAGAGCATGATCAGACATTGAAAATGCCAAGGTCATCTACCCCACCCAAAGCATTACCAGTCATCCTGACTTTTGTCTTGCCACTGGAATTTGATGGCTCCTGAAGAATGAGGCTGATGACTATGTAATTCTGCCTCATTTCAATGCAATTCACCTGTAAGTCCAGACATCACCCCATATGTTATTGGTCCTCTTCAAAAGACAAAGAATGAACAACAATGTGGCTTCTTACTTCTCCCAAATAATACACAGTGTACTTTATCTGATGTGCTATTTGTTTTGGTTCCTGTTTGCTTTGGGCAAGCACTCCAGTATTATTTGTCTGGGCAGTTTTCAGGTCCTATCCTTTAACTACTTTTCAACCTGCATTATCCATTGACAACAGAGGTCCCTGATAACACTGGCACTGTAAGAATTACTTAAGTGCAATTTGAAAGAGGGGCCAGTAGATGATCCCTTAGCTTGATTAAACAATTTCTATAATAATGTATTTGTTTTAATGTTTTGTGATTATAAATTATTATATATTCCATAAAGAAATTTTGAGGATTCCTTGATCCTCATGGAATCCCTGGATTGGGTACTAAATTTGTGGTCAAGAATTTCAACTGAGAGATTTGCTATTTCTGTGACTTGGACCCATCTCTTAAACATTCTGTACTCTAATTTTTATCTGTAAAATGAGGAGAGTTCTCTGTCCTTCAAGATTTCTTCCAATTCTAATGTAAGATTTTATGAGCTATGGTCCTACAATTCTCTTATCCATATTTCACAGATACAAAACTTAGTATTCTTACTATGGGACAGGTCCAAGTCATACAATTAAAGAATCATAGAGTCAGAACTTGAACTCACATCTGCTTCTACTGCTAAACTCTTTTGTGTCGTGTCTTTTCTTCTAAAATGTACAGTTTTCTTTCTACTGAAAATAATCCTGAAGGCACCACTTTGTGCATTTATGTTATGCCTGTATGAAGTTTTTTTTTTTCCTATCATGATAACTTCATATAAGTTATAGAACAAGTCAGTGCAATCAGACAGGAAGATTTAACTTGAAAATTCCTAGCTAAGGTCAGACAGTCTACAGAGACAAGAGAAGGGAACACTTGTCTATTTATTTCCAATTACTGAGGAATGGCAAGAAAAATCTGTCCTCCAATATTCTTGCACCCCAGCTGGTCTAAAGCTTTGTGGGACATGACATCAAGGGCCATTAATGCCAGGAGCATTTTTGTTTCCAGGAGATGTGACTAAATGTCTCACTCTGCCAGTTGCTTTTGGCTCAGCTGCAACTTGCTAGTTGTACTTCAATTTGTCTTTTCATTTTAGATTTCAGTCTCCCTTTTTTCCATTATACTGAGTAATATATGACTCTGAATGATGTGTGTAATGGGAAACTGATGTTATGTGTGTACTTTATTGACACAGCTGACAAAAAAAGGCTTAGCCTACATCTCTAAGTAGTGTAATTTATTGTTCACTATCCCCCACTCACCCACATATAAAGTAAATGAGAGAAAGGGAACAAAGAATTGTAATATTACTCTTTCCTCCAACACTTAAAAGCAAAAAGAAAATCATTAAACTTAAGAAAGCAGTTTTTTTTTCTCTTTGGGCTCCTAGTCTTGAGAAGTGGATCTTATTCCTGAGTAGCTAGCTATTTATTGGCTTTTTGGAGGCCCTCTTCTTATTACATTGCCCTGGGGACTCTGAAATCTTCATCAAGGCATCCAAAGAAAGAGTCACTAGCCTCTAAGACAGACATTTTTTTTTCCTCCCCAAAGAAGGAAAGGGGGATGAAGGCATCACTGAACCTTCTCTATTGTGTCATGTGGATAATAATGATAAACTAGTAGGAGGAATCTTTCAAAAAAATGTGCTAGACCAAACTTTGATGTGAACATTTTGGATTGTAGCTAAAGTCCATCAACTAGCAAACAGTCATCAACAATCAGCTAATTGGCACATTGTGCCAATGAAGAAATTTCCGTTTTCAGATTAATGGCTTGTTTATTTAAATATTTGCATTGAGGTTTGTTTGTAAAAAAAAGAGTGGAGATGAAAACAAACAAATGACAATAATTAACCTTGGGAATCAAAGGGGTAAATACTAGCAGATTAAATCACTTTGCTAACTCAATAAATACTGCTTTGATATACTAACTGCCCTAATGAAGATAGTGCCTATCAACAAAATGAATAAAGCTTTAGATTCATTTAGTTGAGAGAACTGTCTACTTACTAATATGTTGACTATTAAGAGGCCTGAGTTGGGTGTCTATTAGTAGCCTGTGCTGATGCTTGAATGTTTGTATGAATCTTTTGAAGAAGGGAATGTAGGTACTTTCTAATCTGCAGAGATAGCCAGTATAGACATATACTTTGTTTAGACAATAATATTAGAAACATTGTTTCTTGATAAACAATTAGTAATTTTCTTAGTTTAGTCTATACAAGAGTTATTGAATAGATAGACTGTCATTCACTACAGAACCACAAATCCTCAGCTATAGGAACTAAATAGAGCAGACATGCTTTGCTCTTCACAGAAGATTCCTCCTTTCTGTCTATTTTAATTCTACCACTCTTCAAGGCTGAGTTCAAATGGTATAAAGAGCTTTTCCCTGACCAAGTCAACATAAAATGAGTCTAGAGCTTTATTTCCTCTGTCTTTAGTTATCTCTGTGTAATAAAGGTAACAACGGTGAATTCCAAGAATAGACATAATTCACTTATATTCAATGAGCATTTATTAAATGCCTACTGTCTGTAAATCATTGTCAAAAGCTCTCAAGATACCAAGACAAAGATGGGAAATAGTCTCTGCTAAAAGAGGATCTTACGCTCTAATGAAGGATATAAGTAAGCAGTAACTTGAGAATTAGAGGGATTCGAGAAAGTAAGAGGAGTACTGAAGACAATTATGAAAGAGGCAAAGTATTTTAAGAAAAAAACATTAAGGAAGAAATGCATCTTAATCACAGGGAAAAGTCATGTAACCTTATCAGGCTGAATACTAAATGTTGAATCTGAGTTATGACAAACATGCTAATTCTTTTGAAAGATGGAAATGAATTAAGAAGAACATTATGAAATAAGTAAAGGGAAATAATTGAAAGCAGTATGAAATAAGTGATCTACCTAATTTTAAGGATTTTAAATACCAAACAGATTAAGGCAAGATATTTTTCCACATAGGATATGACTGTGAAAAAAAATTCTCAAAAAATTTCTGTGCTCAAACATAGAGGATGTGCTAAACAATCAGCTCAAAAGGCAAGGCATCTCAGCCAGAGAGAATAACAATTGTTAGGTCTGGAAGAACTCATAGAGGTCAGTTAATCTGAATCCTTCATTTTTAAATTGAAGCCAAGATAGAATAAATAACTGAACCAAAGTCACATGTCAAAAACAACAAAAGCCAGAGACTAGAACTGAAATCTTTTGACTCTTTTCATAGCATTACCATTCATCCCAAATAAATTCCAATTGGCCATAGTTGAACTGGGGCAGGATGGGAATGATTATCAGGCCAATGTAGAGAAAGATGTTTTGATCATGTTGCTTTATGTATGGGATAGTTCTCCCAAATTAGAAAGTCATGAATAACTAACTTCATTTAACTCTTCTATCAAGTATGATGAATAAAGCAAGGGAAATGGATCACTAAGACCAAGAAAGGAAGTAGATTAGGTAGGATACTAGTAATTCTCTTTAATTCTTCCTTTCACTATTTATAGCATATGGAAAGAATTTAGATACTAACATTACATTTGAGCTAACTTTTCCCCATAAATACAGGAAGAAGAGAATTCAACAACAACCATTGAAGATGAAAAAGGAGCAACATCTCTGACAAAATGGCAACCCTTGCAAAGGTGCCTTGCTATCCCCAGAAGAATGAACCATGCCTGCAATCACAGAGACATTCCAACTAGCTTCAGACATTTTCCACCACTATGGTGTCCCTGAGATTTAGACCTTTCAAAACATCTATGTTCTAAGTCAAGCAACATCTGTGTCAGAGTTTCCCATGCACCATTCCTTGACGTATTCTTCTCACAACTCCCTTTCCTATAATTAGTGACTAGCCGCAGCCTGTCTTTGAGCATTTAAACCTGGGCTCTTTCTGCTCTGAATGCCTACTTTCAGGAAGTAATTTTTTTCTGAAAAAAAATTGCTTTGGGACCAATGGAACTCAGTTTGCCTCTTTTGGTTCTTTTGGGTCATTCACAACAAGGTCCATTAACAAGCCCAATTCATTTCAACAGGCACCTCCCATTTAGCATTTGTATGAGAATACAAAGATTAAAACACACATCTAGTAGCTTTCATTCTACTGGAATATAGTTTCATTGTCTTTTCATAAAGTGTAGGCAATAAAATTCTATCTCTATGAAAGCAGGGTAGTCATTCTATCCCGACTTCTTTCTCTCACTGTATATGTCTCACAAGCTACTGTGATGAACGCTGCTGCATTATTTTTCTAAGTAGACTCTGCCTCTCTTAGACCTTCATGGTTTGAAGTTTCCCCAAAGGTAAGCTATTAAAGACCAATATAAAAACTCAACTACCCAGGTAACTCAAGCAATGCATACCCTGCTCTTGTTTAAATTGCTTATCGAGTGAGTTCAAATATGTTTCTAAAACTGAATTATTGAGATATCTACCTCATATTCTACTTTGTTTTCAGTTTATGTAGGCCTGGTGTCACTCTCTTCTCAATAATGGTCTCAGACACACTCTGAGCAAAAACAAGATACAGAGAAAAAATGGATTAGGAGGGAAATAAAGTTACTTCATTCATTGCCCTGCTTTCACTTCTCTCATCCAACAATAGCAGTCACCCCTTCTCTGGCTGAAGTTTCTTCAGCTGAGCACTGACAATTATGCCTTTAATGCCAGCACTTGTCACTATGGAAGTGTTGGCTGCAGATTTTTTCTAAAGTGCCACAAACAATAGATTTGCTTATGTCCAGTGCCCAGATTGGCTATAAGGAAGTATTTCATAGAATGAAATTTTTCAAAGAAGTACTGCTATCAAGGATGAGGGAAATGATAATTAAAATTCCAGATGCTCTACTTATTAGCACTTTATGTGCTTTTATACTAACTTACTTATTTACCTTTTCCATTTTCCAAATAGATTGAAGTTCTTTGAGAAAGTGGAATTTTGTATTTGTCTGTTTTCTCTTTGTGTCCTGTTACCTAGTACACTTTGACTGTATTATTCATTGAATTAATCTATTGTAGTGTGAAGATGAGATTAACTCTCCCCTCATCTACTTTTAAATTGAATCACTGGAAGCATATATATCCTGCTTAATGCCTAAGTGGGGGAGGACCACAACCCACGTGTTAAAGTGGATGACAACTCAGAAATGACTGACTGCCTCCTGGGCAGTCCTAAGCAAAGTTATAAACTGCAATTACCCCTCATAAAGTGGAGGAAGTCACAGGAAGTGACAAAAAGGAGCTTTAAAAGTGGCTGCAACTTCCAGGGAGTAAGTCTTCAAGCTCTTTTGAAGCTTTGGAGTCTTGTGGAAGTCCTTCTTCAGAGTGGACCTGGGACTATAACATTTGGTAAGACTGTGCTTGGATCTTCTCCTTTTGGAGCCACTGCATGGGTGAGTGAAAAGTTGACTCCTGGATTCTGGAGATATTAGTGTCTGGAGGAGACCACATTGTTATTCACCAACAGGTCCACTGGCTAAATGGTCCTCTGGCTGAGGGTACTCTGGTGAAGGGCTAATTAGCCCAGCATAAGTTGAGCCAGACACCAGAGAAATATCTAGAGTGATTAGCTAGACTGCTTACTCTACCATCTTTTAAACTTTTCTACCTTACTCTTTCTCTATTTTGTAAATAAAGCTTCTAAATAAAAAATCATTTGACTTGAGTTATAATATTGGCAACCACATTCTCTCACATTTTAGTCAAATCATTAATTTTAACCCTTATAGTAGTATGTAGCTGACAGGCAGAGTGGTATAATGAATGGAGTTCTAGATCTAGATTTAGGAAGCCTGGAGATCAAACCTGATCTCTGAGATTAACTAGCTATGTGATCCTATGCAATTCATTTACCATCTCTATGACTTAGATTCTTGTTTTGTAAAATGGGGAAAATGATAAGTACAAAAATGCCTTTTGTCATGTTTATGTGAGGGTATATTATGGAGTTTTTAAAATTTTACAGGGCTCTAGAAAGGTCAGTGATTACTACTATTACTACTACTACTACTACTGGTAAAATTATGACATGATTATTCATAACTTCAATAAGAGGAATCATTGAGTCCTGTAGATAAAATATAATCTTCAATTATATAATATTTTTTACATTGTAAATGTAAATGAATTATTTTTTAAATAAAAAAATCAATAAACTATTTGAGGTTTTAAGCCTATTTTCACAATGAGATTAGTTGACCAACAGTACTTTATTGTAGTAGGTAAGTTCTTTTACCAATACTTCTAAATAATATGAACAATTTATTTCACTCCATATATTCTTTAGATAATTCTGTTATGCAGTGCATTTATAGACAAAAATATAATAATTACTAATCTTGAAGGATTTATTTCCTGTGTCATTTGTAGAAGAGGGTAGGAGTGTATGAATCTTAAAAAGTACTCAGAATGTACTTTAGAAAGATTTGATTTAGCTATTCCCTTATTGTAACAACAGAGATACGTGGTCAAACAAGAATCAGGAATGTCTTGGGAACTTTTAAAATTACTCCACCCATACTTAGACATATTTTAGGGGAAGATAAAGTTGTAAACTCCTGATTGAACAATGAAGGTACTTAACTCATACTTTATAGTGAAGCTAGAACCTTAAACCAAGTCTATTTTTAGATCTAATACAAAAAGGTGTTAAGTACATGTAAAGATTAAATTAATCACAAAAGGTCAAGTAACTCATAAAGGGTGCGCTTAACAAAGAAGTGTGAAGTACTCAGAAGATATAATCTAACCAGAGAAGGTCAGAACTAAGAATGGGCAGTCCTGGAAAAAAGTGTCTACTGTGATTGGTAGATGTAAAAATTTAGGGGAGATGACATAAGAGAAAATTTCTTTAAAAGGAAGGGGTAAAAAGTCAGTGAAGGAGAATTCAGTTCAGAGTGGAATTGGATTCTGAACTCAGTTCAGGAGATTGAGTTCAGTGGAGGACTGGAACCCAGCTTGGAGACAGTCTTGTGGTGAGTAATAAGACTGACTCCCTTTCCCTTAGGCTCAGGGAGGCCACTTTGGTCAAGGCCTTTAACTCCTTAACTACTGCCTGGCTTAGCCTGAGCCAGAGCAGTTTAAGTTAAATCTCTCTCTCTCTCTCTTTCTTTCTCTCTCTCTCTCTCTCTCTCTCTCTCTCTCTCTCTCTCTCTCTCTCTCTCTCTCTCTCTCTCTTTCCTTAATTCCTTCTCTCTATTAATTAAAAATCTCCATAATTCCCAGCTGACTTGGGTATTTTATTATTTGGGAATCATCCCTGGCGACCATTAAAAATTAGATTTAAGTCAAAACACTAAAATTATCTTACAAGTGCTGGCGGTAGTTGGTGTATTCCAGGCTTTGGAGTTGAAAATGAGAATAGGATATGATGGGAAATGGAGAGGTGAATGGCATGTACAGAGCTGTTGATACACATTGGTAATTTTTCAATGAGAAAGAGTCGGGCTGTGGCAAGCCATCAATGACAATATATATTAATTGCCCATTTGACCAGTAGGAAAGAAGAAGCACTGGTGGGATTTTAAGACAGGAAATGAAATTAAAGCAGTGCTTTTGGAATAGGGATCTGATGGTTTTATGTGGAATGTTGAGGATAAGGTAGAGAAAGAAAGCAGAGCAATGAGGAACTACAATATAATTGCTTGAATCTTGGGGAAAAAAGGATTCAGTTCATTAACTGAAGCTAGGGGACAAAGATCCTATGATCTAATGGAAGACATGTTCTATGAATTTCTTTGGAACATAATTAGAACAGTAATTAATCTCTCCAGCATGCCTCTGAAAATTGAATTCCAAGAAAATCACTGAATGAGTTCTTGAAATGCTCTTCCCTCAGGAGCCACAAAGTCTGAACATTTGCCTATATACAAATTGTTTGCCATTACTATATAGAATTTTGAGTTAAATATATCTTATTGAGTAGAAGGAGAGGTAGTGAAAAGTGTTTTATAATGTAGTGCCAAATATAAAAGTTAATCAAATAAAAGGTAGAATGATGGAAGAAAGCAATGGAGAAATTCTGAAGCCTACTCTTATTTGTGATAGTGTCAGAGGAGGTGTGGACAGTTTCTTAGAACTATGAATGTCCATATATTAAATTCAAACATAAAATGGGACATAGTAGCAGACTGATTTGTAAAACATAAACCCCAAAAGTCCACAAATGAAAAATGTAGCTTTAAGAGAAGGAATACAATTTTTAATGCTTCAGGTTAATCATGAGAGAGGGGAAAAAATGGGTTTGCAAAGATGATTTAAGATAAGAGAGTGATAAATATTAATGTTATCTATATTTTAAGAACGAAGCAATGGCTTCGACAGGCCGGCTAAACCTTGTGAGGGTAGCCATCGGGTCATAGATGACCCCTAGTGAACTTTGCTCACCCAGCATGTGAAAACTGCTTCAGCCGACCAGACGGAAGAAACCAATAAGAAGGTTCAGTGGCTGAGAGGGCGAAGCAGCAAAGCACTGTGGAGTTCTTAGGGCATGTTGGAGCACAAAAAACAATATGGCCAT
The DNA here is from genome assembly GCF_027887165.1 of Monodelphis domestica. Taxonomy (NCBI): domain Eukaryota; kingdom Metazoa; phylum Chordata; class Mammalia; order Didelphimorphia; family Didelphidae; genus Monodelphis; species Monodelphis domestica. The sequence goes on along the minus strand of NC_077229.1, from coordinate 406,713,395 downwards.
CCAATGCAGCTGAGGAAGTCTCCAGGTGTAACGATTTTTTGTGCCATTGGACCCAGGCTTCCAAGGCCGAGATAGTGGGACTGTCTCTGTGCATTGACTTTTCCACTTAAATCTCCTTCACTCACAAGTGTTTTTGTGCACACTCATCTACATCACAGATGAAAGTGCACAAAGACAATTGTCATCCTCAGTTACCAAGAGACTGCTACTACAATATCTTAAGAAAGTCAATAACAAAAAAATAATGGCTCTATAGATACCAAAATAATTCAAAGGATATTTTTATGACTACAAAAAAAAAAAAAACTGGGAATAAAGTAGATACCAGTTAATTGTTGAATGGCTAAACACATTTTTGCACATGGGTCTTTTTTTTACACATCATTACAATTTTTCATCATTATTTCTCTGTCATTTTGCAATCCATGGTGTCTCCCTTCTTCCTATCACTCCCCCTTGACCAAGACAGCAGCCAATATGATATAGATTGTACATGTGTTATCATATAATACATTTTCCATGTTCATTGTTTTGTGAAAGAAGATACATATCACTTAAAGTAGAGAAAAATTCATGGATAAAATAAAGTGAAGAATGAAATGCTTCAATGTGTAAACTCTGTCAGCTCCTTCTACAATAGTCAATAGCCTTTCCATCATGAGTCCCTTGGAATTGTCCTGAATCCTTGAATTGCTGATAATAGTTAATTCATTCACACTTGATCATCATACATTATTATAGTTTGCACCATGTGTCTTAAGGAATTTCCTGAGGTCAGTCAGATTATCTGACTTTCCATTGACAAGCAATAAGACAAGACAAGTGTCAGAAAAGAAACTTGTTTAGCACTTTCTATCTCATAATCAAGAACATATTGCATTATATTATGTTTTAAAATGAAATAATGCATGAGAACTGATTAGGATATGTGATTTTTTTGCATTAAATATATTATCTCAATAGTCATACAAGGGAAAGACTCAGGTTCAAATTCTGACTGTGAAACATCCTCACAAAGCAAGACCAATGAAATCACAGGTATAGTCCCTATACCTATTTTTATACACATGCCTAAAAATCTCTAAACTTAACATACCTCTGAATAAACATTTCCAAATGCTCATACTCTACACAGTCTAATTTAAACATAATACCTAGAATTCTCTGAAATTATATCTTTAATAAATTCTTACAGTGAAAAATATTCCATTCTATTAATGTTACATTTATTTATCTATTCCACAATCGATATTTCCCCATATTCTATTTATTTTCTTAGAGAAATTAGAGAAGCATAAGATGGAAAGATGACTTTCAGAAACTGGCACTGGCACACACCAAAGGATTTTGGAGAAAGTATTGTAGAAGCAAGGGGGAGAGAAAGAAAGGGTTAACAGATAGGCAACTGTCACTTGGTCCTGGATCTTGGTCTTGGACTGACACTTGAATCGTCATCCTACTCAAGCAGCAGGAGGAAGAGCTGCTTCTAGGAGCTTTTCCTATCTCAACTCTTTGGGAGAACAAAGGGCAACCCTTCAATCCTTCCTTGTGCTTCCTGATCAGCTGAAGAGCAGTTTGGAGCAGATCTAATTATCCCTGTTGTCTGTGAATGCCAACTTTCCTGGGCTTTATTTTAAGTTAGGTTGGGCTTCCAGTTTCCACCCAGGACTTATAAACTGAGCTCTGTCATTCTGAGCAACTGTTAATAAACCCTTGAAACTTTTGGGAGTAAAAGGAGAATTTTTAGCCAGGCATATCTTAGACAGAATTTTGGGGGTGAATTAGTTAGATTAGGGAGTGTCAATTTGCCTCAAGTAAACAAAGGGTCTTGTCTTGTGACAGATGAAGTACAGTGGGAGAGAGAATAGAGATTTAGAAATAAGGACTCCTTTTTCCTAATCCTTAAACCCCAATTTATTTTAATTAAAGAGATATTATATATATGTATATATAAGTATATATATATACATATACATATATGTATATATAACTATCTCATTGGTTTCAAGGTCTTGTACACTACTGGCCCAGTGACGGAAGTGGGCATCTGCTTCCCCTTCACTATTAACAACTGAGAAACTCAGAAATTACAGTTGGATATCTAGACAGTTCCCTAGGCCAAATTCCCAACTTGGTCCTCTTTCATTAACCTGTTTTTGTTTTTTTTCCAAATTCCCTCTTCAGGATTAGGAAGTTGTTTTCCTTCCCTGTTTAATTTTTCCTTTTATTCCTTGCCCTGATCTCTGCTTGTTTCCCTGTTAAATCTGATTTCCACCCCAAATGTTCAGATTTATCTGAATGTGTGTAGAAAATATTTATCCCTCCCTGGTCAGCTTCACATAAGAATGAGATTTATTTTAGGTGCTCTTCTTCCACTCTTTCCTCCATGACTGTATATTCTTTTCATCTACCCAATTAATTAGAAATAATGTTTTCCATTTATTTATTTACCTATATAATACTAATGTGATCCATTTACCCTCATTTCTTATTCTTAAAACTATCAGAACAAAACAAATCTATTCCCATTTCTCCTGTTTTACTTATTTAATTTCTTCAGTTCCTTATGGGGCCAACGAACTTCCCACCACATCATCATAATGCCTCTTCAAATTGCAGAAATAAACTTACACTTCTGGTTTTCCCTTCATCCTTGTGTTTGCATTATAAAGTTTCTATTGGTTCTAATCCCTTCAAAAATTCTTAAAATTGTTCTATTTTATTAAATATATATTTGTTTTGCTTTAGATTTTTCTTCAGCTCCATAGATTAAGCTATCCTTGATGGTAAGTCTATAGCTTTTACTTTTTGAATGACTGTGTCTCAAATATTCTGCTTGTTTATAAGAGAAGCTACCAAGTCTTTGCCCTGTCATATGAAATGCTTCTTTCTGGATATTTGTGTTGATTTTTTTTCCCTTCAGTGTGGGATCTCTAGAACTTATATTATGCAAGGGGTTTTACTTTTTTTCCCCTGAAAGTGGTTGTGAGCCTATTTTTATCTATACTTTTTCTTCTGATTCTGATTGATATGGGAAATTTTCATTTTTGATTTCTTGAAATACTGCATGCAGATTTCATTTTTAATCATATTTTTCAGGGAATCTAATGGTTCTATTTTTTTACCTTATCTTGTTTCCCAATTCTTTATTTCATCTTTGCATTTTGTTCTGATATTTCTGACTGATATATTGATTAAATGATTTTTGATGGGCCTACTATAATTTTAAAATAATCCATTACTCAGACTTATTTTATCAGGTTATCTTCTAAATTATTAATTCTTCTTATAGTTCTTTTTCCAGAATATTTAGTTCATTTTCATCTCTTTCTTACTTTATTATCCATCTTTATATAATTCTTTATGAAAATCCATTGTTTACCTTATTAGTTATTTGATATTCTTATGGAGTTGATCTCTACTGACGGAGATATATTGTTTTTTGACAATAATAATTGAATTGCTTTTTTAATACAATGATGCCAATATAGTTACTTGGCAGAACATCCAGAGACATATATGTATGTGTGTTTGTGTATGTGTGTGTAAAATCATTGAGGTAAAAATTATTTGTTTAAATACTCAGAAATTACAAGATATTGGAATTTTCAGTAGAATACTCATTTCAGATAGGAGTCAGATGAGATACAGCAATAGATTTGCTCTTACTCACTGAATCAATTACTTCAGTACAAAAAGGCTTGTCTTTAGTATGGATTCTCAGATGGACTTAAATATTAAACTTTGAATATAGGATTGTTTTTATTTTGTATATGTGTACATATATGCTTATTCACACCTATAGAGGTAGAGCAAAGGAGGAGAGAGAAAGGGAGACGGAGACAGAGACAGACAGAGTTAGAAAGAGAGACAGAGAAAGAGAAGCTTTCTCTAACCTCTGGCATGACCACAATGCTTCAATAATTTGTCAATGTCAGTGAGGATACTTTTTTGAACTCCACTCATAGTCTATCACAGAATTAAGTACTTTTTAGTTCTCTAAAATCTTTAAAATCAATTCTCCAAAATCATTCTCTAAAATACATCGTGTCTTTTTTATCATTGTTGTTCCAACTGCAGTGTAAGATCTCTGAGGTTGGCAACCTTGTTTCTTTTTTATTTTCCACATCTCTGAGTCATGTGCTATAAGATAAATCTTGAAGAAATATTGGTGACAGATGGATTATTGGATGGGATGTAGTGTAAAGATTCACCTTTGTTTTCAAGAGAATACTTATTTGAGGCATAATGTATTTTGGAGTGCTTCTCAGAAAGGGTAAATTTGCTTAAATAGGTATGGACCTGATTTAGTAACACAATGGTATTAGAGGGAAAAAAAAAAAACACTGGACTTGGAATCTAGAAAGATCATGCTCAATCCTATCTTAAAATATGCAGAAATTCAATTTTCTTATCTGTTTAAGGGGACTGGGAGAAATAATATCTATAGCACCTAATTCATAGGATTACCATGATCAAATAGCTTCTAGTTTGTGAAGTGCTTTGCAAATCTTAAATACTATATGCCTGTCAGAGAACGTTTAATGCTAGACAATGAAAAACCAGTGAGCATTAGAAAATAATTCTATGTTATGGTCACTTGTGGGATCATAAGGGTGCAGGCAGTTTTGAACAACATATTGAGGTTAAATTTGACATATTCACAGCAAAAAGTCCAACTCCTCGCAAATGGCACTTGCACCTTTAAGAAATCCCTATGTCTGCTGATCAATATTCACAGCAAAGGAGCCTTTCTGAAACTGTTGGATAATTTTTACGGCTGTTGTAATTATAACATTTACTCATTTTTGGTGTAATTACTGATGCTCACTGTAACTCAGCTTGAATATTTCACAACCATTTGAATATTAATTCAAATTCATTTTCTTCTGGTAATTTCTTGAGATGCATCACTTGCTTCCTTTCAAAAGGTGGTAAAAAAGAGACACACCTCTTCCCTGAAGCCTGCCATGATCTCTGTAGGCCATTGTAACCTCTAGGGATTCATAACATAGTTTTTCAATAATTGATTCAATTGTGAATCACACACCAGGGATATATCCTTATTCTTTTATACTGTGTTCTCAAGGAAGTTGTATACCATCAAACAGAAAACTACCTGATGAACTGCTATTTCTTTTTCTAAAGGTTAGTTTTCATTTGACTAGACATCTTTCTTGGAAGTAAATGTAGATTAATTGCAATAAAATTAATGTATTTATGTTAAAAAGAAACAATTAAGTGCTTACTATTTCCCAAGTTCTTTGTTAGCTGTTGTGGATACAAATACAAAAGTAAGAAATTTTCGGCCCTCTAAGGACTTACATTCTAAGAAAAAGGCAACATATAGAGTATAGTGGTAAATAAGAAAGCACATTTTTGTTTGGGAAGACACAGAGATGGTTAATGGGATAATAGAACAGCCAAGTACTTAATATTCTTTATTTTGCACTGGAAGTGTCAAAAAATAACCACATGAAGATGAAATACTTGAACCAGTTTAAAATATAATTGTAAAATAGTAAGAAATAAATAAAAATGAATAGATTGTGTTTGTATGAGTTTTTCTAAGTCAATACACACCCATATTGATCCAGTCACCCAAACCCCAAATTCTGTCCGGAACAAAGGTAGAGAGTATACAAGCTGTCCTTCTTAATACCAAACTCCAAAGACTATAGATGTGTTCCAATTATCCCCAATTCCCTAAAACAGCATAGATCTAACAAAAAATGTCTCCATCAAACTTCATGTTACTATGTAAAAGTAATATGCCTTTTCTCATCCCTTTCATATATTTCTTCTTGAAATCTGATCATTTTCCATTGTGAAATATAGTCTTATTTTCTATACTAATTTACCATTACCCTGAATTTTGTTCCTCTTCATTCTCAGCATAGTGTCTGTGGTTTCATTGTGCTTTCCTGAAACTTCCTTGTGTTTGTCATTTCAAACTTACAAGTCAATCCACAATTCAAGGGAAGTTCATAATACTGACTCATAGCAGAATATTATAGAATTTTCTATATCACTCTCCATCATATCCTCATTTGGGGGAGAAGGGAGGAGGTAACATTGTACATTGAATTGTCCACAATGATGCACTGCTCCTTTTTCGAGAGGTTATAATGTGGGGAGAAATAAGAATAGTTTCTGGTAATATATTACCTGTCACACAATGATTTCCAAGCACTTTGTTAACAAAAAAAGATTATTACCCTCCATTTAATGGGGATTGAAAAAGAGAAGTTAAATTACTTGTCTAAAGTTGTACAGAAAGTAAGTTTCAGAGCTAAGAATATTATTCATGTCCCTGCCAACATGTTCTTTAATTCTATTATGCAACATATTCTTTCAAGCTGTTTTCTGCACAATATATTGTTTATAACACAAATATGAGGAGGAGTAGCTCACATTCAGTGACTTCATCTACTTGATTTAATCAATTCCCCATCCTTGTAAACTTGGCTATCCTATGGCAGCAGTAGCTTCCTCATTATATCCAGCTATATTCATCTTTTTTTTTTCTTCCCCTACATTCTGTGTCTGTATTCTACCTGGCACAAACTAAAGGAGAGATTCAGCAATTTTTCATTTGATTCAAGGAATATATTGATGCCTATATTGAAGCATTTATTTTATTTTTGGTATGAATGGTTTGGGCAGGCTATTGACATTGACCGGACAAATTAGACTGTCAAAACACACATTTTACTTCACTGGCATATGAAATGTAGTAGGAATAATAATAGCTGGCATTTATAAGGCATTTTAAGTTTTTCAGAATACCATACACGTATTATATCATTTGATCCTTAAAATAGGCCTGTGAGGTGGCTGAAAAGTATTATTTGCCCCATTTCATATGGGAGGAAACAGAGGTATAGGAAGATTAAATGTCTTGGCCAAGGTTGGGCTTCCAGTAAATGGCTGAAATGGCATTTGAAAATGAGTCTCCTGACTTTATACCACATTTTCTTTATACATCAATACCATAGAAGAGTTGAGCTTTTCTTTATTTCTCTTTGGCAGTTCATAAAATCATTCCACTTCCTTATAAGGGGAAACAATACAAGAGCCTAGGTTTTACTTCAAGATTATAAAAAAAATTGTGTGGATTTGTAGAAAATAAATTCATAATGATTAAAAATAAGTTAAAATTTTGTAAGGAGATACTTAACCATCCAATCCAGTGCTAGGGAGAGCTATACATTGAGTGCCTAATCTATTTCATTGGTCCTCCACTACATTTCTCAGCCAGTACTAGATGTATAATTCATTGATGGTCCTATGAACATTTCCTCTCAAGCAGAACCTTCTACAAAAAAACAAAAAATAAAAATAAATTTAAAAAACCCTTAGCTTTCTATAATCCCTACACCTCAATAATGGGCACTTAACTTTGTAATTATTTTGTATTTATGCTGTGTATGCACAGATAAGTGCATATTTATTTGCATAAATACATCTTTATACATACATACATATATACATATGTATATGCATGCACTGACTTCTTTAACATCTAAGTTGCTTTAGATTAAGGATAGCTTCATTTTTATTGTTGTCATTATTGATGTTATTCTATTATTCCCAGTATCTGGTATAAAACCTGATACAAAGCAAATACTTACAATATGCTCACTTGAGTGAGAAGTTTCTATTTGCCAATTGTTCATGTGCTCTGTGGATGCCTGGAAACATCTGTTCTTCAATTATTGTTTTAGAACATTTTAAATTTTAGATAACCACTGACAATACTAGAATGACCAGGTAAGCTCTTTCAGCAATATTCCCCAGATCTACAAATCCAGAAGTTCTATGAAAATATAAAGGGTTTATTCTAGAATGACTTCTAAAACTCCATCCAAATCAACCATTTGTAAACATAATTTTCTTTGCTAGATTTCAAACTTTTATAAATCTTTCTGAGTTCTCTCAGGAATAGCAGTTTAATACACTAGCCTATAGTTTGAAAGCTGCATTGCTTCTCCACTTTTCAAAATCAGACTACTATTTACTTACTCTCTTCTTTCCTTCTGAATATACCTAATAAAAGAAAGCCACAGAAAGGGAAATCATTCTTAGCTTTCTTCAAGAGTCAAAATCCATTGTGAGTTTTTGCCTTTCTCAAGATAATCTTAAAAGAAAATTTCAAATTTTGTATTCATCTTCAATTGCTACTTGGACTTCCTTCTTCTTACTTGTATTTTTTTTTTCTGAGTTAATTGATAAGGTACCTTGTGTTTCCAAAGTGGTCTTTTTTAAGCAAGTCTCCCATTTCTTTTTCTTTGAAATGTTTTCTTTGTTTCTCCAGTATTTTCCTCTTTAGGGCAATCTAACGTTTCTGGCTGAACTCTTCTTAGAAGTTTAGTTTGTGAGATACTTTCTCTGAATCTTTTGAATTCTCTTTTTAAATCCATTATAGAGACTTCCAGGTTAAGATGGCTCCAGAATAGAAGCAGGGCTCTTTTCCTTTCCACTAATCAAGACACAGTGCCTCAAAACAACAAAACCAAAGTCAAACAAGCAAAGGGGTTCCACAGTAGAGCACAGCACAAAAGGTAGGCAAAGTTAGCTCATTTCCATGCTAAAAGGGGGTGAAATTACTCCTACCAAGGGGCAAACTCACCACCTCTCCCCCACTTCATCTACCTTGCCAGAGTTGGAGTTAGCATAGGACAAACTTCTAAGTTCTAGGAGGAAGGCTGGGTGAGGTCAACACAGATTTACCATTAAGAGAAAGGAGACTTGGAACACTGAGAGGCTGAGGAAACATGGAGATAGGATGTGAAGCTTGGGCAGAGAGGGGAGGCTCATAGCAAAATGCCACAGAGAACTGAAAAAGAGCCTCTGGGCAGAAACCTCTCAAGAGTTCAATACAGAGACTTGCCTACACTCCACACCCAGACCTCTTTGAGGCAATCTTTAAATTCTTAGGGACTGGACCTGCCTCTAAGAGCAGCTAAACAGTGCCTCAGGGCAAAACCTCTCCAGAACCCAATACAAAGATTGCCCATATTCCTCACTTAAACTTCTGACCAGGAAGGAACAAAGCAATGGCTATCAACTTCCAGGACCTACAATCCACAAACATCAAAAACAAACAAACAAACAAACAAAAACCCAAGAAGAACACCTTAACCATTGATAATTTTTATGCAGAAAAAATCCAGACTAAAGAGGAGACAGCAGAAGACAAAAAATAAGTAAAAACACCCAAGCCTTCAAAAAAAATGGAAATTGGTCACAAGTTCTTGAAGACCTTAAATCCCAGATTATGAGAAAAATAGAAGTTATTTGACAAGAAAAGTGGAAAATAGTGAAAAAAGAAAATAATAGTTTAAAAGACAGGATCTCCCACTTGGAAATTGAAGTCAAGAAATAAAATTAAATAATAAGCAAATTGAAGACTAGAAATGATCTGCTGCAAGCCATGAAAAGCAGGATAGATCAAACCAAAAAATAAAATCAAAACATGGTACTCAAAAATCAGTCATTAAAAACTAGAATTGGGCAAGTAGGCACCAACGATCTCAGAAGACAACAAGAATTAATAAAGCAAAGTCAAAAGAATGACAAATTAGGAAGCAACACAAAATATCTTATTGAGGGGGTGGTTGACCTGGAAAACAGATCTCAGAGAAACAATTTGAGAATCATAGGCCAACCTGTAAACCTAGAAACAAACATAAATCTTGACATTGTACTACAAGAAATTATCCAAGAAAACTGCCTTGAGGTTCTTCAACAAGAGGGCAAAACAGACATTGGAAGAGTTCATAGATCACCCACTACACTAAATTCTCAAAAGACAACCCCGAGGAATGTAATTGCCAAATTCAAGAGCTTCAAAACTAAGGAGAAAATATTATAAGCAGCCAAAAAGAGACAATTCAGATATCAAGGAGCACCAGTCAGGATTACACAGGATCTGGCAGCCTCCACACTAAAATACTGCAAGGCTTGTAATAGGATATTCAGAAAGGCAAGAGAATTGAGTCTACAACCAAGGATCACCTACCCATCAAAATTGCCTATATACTTCCAGGGGAATGTATGGACATTCAACAAAATAGAAGACTTCCAAATATTTGTAAAGAAAAGAGCAGAAATAAATAGAAAATGTGACATCAAAATAGAAAAACCAAGAGAAACATGTAAAGGTAAATAAGAAAGAAAGGGTTCTTATTTTTTTTCTTTAAGGGCCTCAATAAGGCCAAATTATTTATATTCCTATACAGAAAAATGTTATTTGTAACTCTCAAAAATTATATTCACTATTGTAGTAGTTAGAAGAATTATTCATAGGTAGAGATTGAGGTACTAAGTGGTTTAAAATCATATCCAAGAAGAAAAAAAAAGGAGGGGTGGAATAGAAGATGGCAGCAAGAGAAACTTGAAGGAATAAGAAAATTAGGATAATATGTACTACACAAAAAGGCACATGGGAGGGGAAGGGGAAGAATACAATTATAAGAAGAAGAGGAAGAGAGTGCTTAAAGGTAATAATCAAACCTTATTATTCATGGAACCAATTCTGAGATTGAAGAGCATCTAGATCCGTTGGGGTATCAAATTCTATCTTACTCTATAGGGAAGTTGAGAGGGGAAAACTAAGGAGGGGTGGGGGGCGGGAAGTTAACAAAAAAGGAAGGGAAAGAGAAGGGGGAGGGACTTTAATAGACCCTAAAATCTACAATAAACAAAATTTACAAATTTGCTCACAAAATAAATATGGTACTGATACCTACCTAATCCAGGAAGAGCAAAAAGAGAGGAAGAACAATTTAATTAATGAATATAGATGCAACAATAAAATACTAACTAGGAGACTATAACAATGTATCATAAAGTTTATACATTATGACCAAGCAGGATTCATGCCAGTAATGCAGGAATGGTTTAATATAAGGAAAACCATTAACATAATTTATTATATCAAAAATTAGAGTAATAAAAACCATATGATTATGTCAATAGATTTTAAAAAAGAATGGCAAAATTTAAAACATTCTTCTTTCAAAAATACTGAAAAGACTAGTATTTTCACTTAAAATGATATGAAGCATCTAACTTAAAATCATCAGCAAGGATTATTTTTAATGGGGATAAGCTAGGAACCTTCACAATAAGATTAGGAGTAAAAGTAGTATATCTATTTTCATCAATATTATTTAACACAGTATTTGAAATGCTAGCAATAGCAATAAAAGAAAAAAAAAGAAATTGAAGGAATCAGAATGGCCAAAAAAGTAATAAAACTATCTTCTGATGACATGATGGCATATGTGAAAAATCTTGGAGATTAAACTAAAAATTTAGCTGAAGCTATCAATAATTTTTAAAAAGTAGGATATAAAATGAACTCACATAACTAATCAGGATTTTTATATGTTACTAACAAAGTCCTACAAAGAAAAAGAGAAAGAAGTGCTCATTTTAAATTAATCACCATTAGAATAAAATATCTTGGATTATACCTGCAAAAATAAACCCAGGAACTATATGAACACAATTATAAAATACTTTTTACACAAAGTCAGATCTATACAACTGGAGAAATATTAATGGTTCATGGATGGGCAGATTCAATACAACAAAAATGACAATCTAACCATCCCAATTAAATTACCAAAAATTGTTTTATAGAGCTAAAAATAATAAAATTCATTTAAAAAAAAAAACAAGAGATCAAGAATATAAAAAAAATTAATGGGACAAAAATATAAGGGAAGGAGATCTAGCAGTACTGGATTTAAAATTGTATTATAAACCAGTAATTATCAAACCTATCTGGTACTGGTTAAGAAACAGAAAGGTAGGTCAATGAAACAAGACAGACATACAACAAAGAGCAGTAAAAGATTACAGTAAATTTGTATTAGACCAAAGCATAGGCTTGGGTTTGGGGGATTAGAAATCACTATAAAAAATGTTGGGACCCTAGATAGTTTAGCAGAAATTAGGTACAGATAAAATTTTTACTTACACCATTCACTAATATAAGACCAAAATGGATATGTTATCTAGACATAAAAGGAGATATCATAAGTAAATTAGAAGAACAGGGAACATATCAATTTTATGGATAGGAGAGGAATTTCTAGGTCAACAAGAGGTGACAAGCATTGTGAAATGAAAAATGGAATCAAATTGAACGGTTTTTATACAAATAAAACAAATGTTGCCACAATTATAAGAAAAGTAGAAAATTATGAAAATATTCTTATAGACAGCCTCTTGGATAGAGGTCTCCTATAAAAAATACATAGAGAACATTGTCAGATTTATAAAAACTAAAACATCCCGCAAATTGATAAATGTGCAGAAAATATGAACAGATTATTTTAGATGAAATTAAAATTAATTATGAGTATGTGAAAAAATGCTCTGAATTACTACTTATTAGAGAAATGTAAATCAAAAAAATTCTGAGTCCATCAATTTGGAAAAATTACAGAAGGGCAAAATTACAAATGTTGAATGGGATATAGAAAAATGGAGAACTTAATACAACTCTTGGGGAAACTATGGCCTGGTTCAATCATTTTGGAGAGCAATTTGGAATTACACCCAGAGAGTTATAAAGTAGTGTTTACTCTTAAACAAAGGAATTCCTTTGCTGGATCTGTTTCTCAAGGAGATCAATTTAAAAAAGGGGACAGAACCTACGAATTCCCAAATATTAAAGCAGTTCTCTTTGTGGTGATAACAAATTGAAAATGGAGGAGGGGGCCATCAATTGGGGAATAGATAAACCAATTGTTATGTATGATTGTGATGGAATACTACTGCTCCATAAGAAACAATGAGCAGGAAAAAAATATCTCCCTACATAATGAACAGTGAAATGAGTGGAATAGCTATAGAATTAATACTACAGTAACAGAGAAATAAATTGTGAACGTTACCTCCAGACAGTGAACTCAAAGGAGAAAACAGGAAAGACTTAATTTGTAATAATATGTCAGTCCCCTGTATGATATCTTCTGAAATGTAGGAAGGGGATGGGACAATTGTGAATAAATTATATTAATACAAATTTTAAAATAGCAAATATATTATTTTGAGGTTTATTTTCATTATAATATTTTCTTTATAAATTAAAAAAATATGCATTGATACAGTTTTTAACAATCATTCTCTGACATTTTGTCATCTATGTTTACTTCCTCCCAGCCTCTCCTCCCCAACATGACCAGGTAATACTATATAGGTCAGTAATGGTGAACCTTTTAGAAACTGAGTGCCCAGATTTCACCTTCATGCTACATGTGAACCACCCGCTTACCCCACAAAGGAGAGGGAAGAAGTGCTCCCATTGGGCTGCTGGGCAGAGGGGTGAATGAAAAAAATGTCCTCAAGTGTGGTGGAGGGGGGAATGAAGTAGCCCCTCTTCCACCATGCTATTGGTTCACCAACACAGATAGATTGCACATGTGTTGTAATATAATATATATATGTATATATATATATATATATATATATATATATATATATGCATCTTCACCATGTTGCGAAAGAAGATGCATATTGCTTACACTAGAGAAAAAATCATGGAAAAATTTCTGTATTTTTCTATCATACATCATGAGAAAAAATATTGACTTCTTTTCAAGATTTGTAGGGTGCATAGCACTGCTGGGTTTGTACCCCAAAGAGATAATAAGGAAAAAGACTTGTACAAGAATATTCATAGCCATGCTTTCTGTGGCAGCAAAAAATTGGAAAATAAGGGGATGCCCTCCAATTGGGGAATGGTTGAAAAAATTATGGCATATTTTTGTTATGGAATACTATTGTGGTCAAAGGAATAATGAACTGGAGGAATTCCATGTGAACTGAAATGACCTCCAGGAATTAATGCATAGTGAGAGGAGCAGAACCAGGAGAACATTATACAAAGAGACTGATACACTGTGGTACAATCAAATATAATGGACTTCTCCATTAGTGGCAATGCAGTGATCCTGAAGAACTCAGAAGTATTTATGAGAAAGAACACTATCCACATTTATTGTAAAAACTGGGAGCAGAAACACAGAAGAAAAACAATTACTTGATTACATGGGTTGATGGGGATATGATTGGGGATGTAGACTCCAAATGATCATCAGTGCAAACATCAACAACATGAAAATAGGTTTTGACCAAGGACACATGTAAAATCCACTGAAATTGTGTATGGGTTAAGGGAAGGGGTGGAGGGAGTGGAGGGAAAGAATATGATTCTTGTAATCAAGGAATGATATTCTAAATTGACTAATTAAATAATTTTTTTCAAAAAAATAACAACAAAAAAACCCAAACTCTATGGCATTAAAAAATATATTTGCATGAGGCAGCTTTGTAGCTCTGTAGATAGAAAACCTGGCCCATAGATGGGAGGTCCTGGGTTCAAATCTGGCCTCAGACAATTCCTAGCGGTGTGACCCTAGGCAAGTCTGTACCACTCTTCTGCCTTAGAACCAATATACAGTATTGAATCTAAGATGGAAGGTAAGGGGTTTAAAAAAAAAAAGATTTGCAAAATTTCTATTTCATCATACAATTCTTCAGTGATCAATGAATATAGAATGGGAATTTCTCTCCATCTTTTTACCTCATATTTTTGATGATTTATAAATTGCATGGTTTTAATTGAAATCTTTAAGTAGTCTCTCTTGGGTGGGGAATGTTGTCCCCTAAATCATTCCATTTTGCTTATTTCTATTTTTAGCTTTCAAAACTGCCTACAACCTGGCCACCTTTCCAGTCTTCTTACACTTGACTTCCTTCCATGTAAGCTACAATCTAATGACACTGACCATTTTTCTATTTCACATTTTATTCCAAAGCTGTATATTTTCTCTGGCTATATTCTATTCCTGAAATACCTGGCTTCCTCATTTCTGTCTCTTGACTTTGTCATAATCCAAGTTACAGTTCAAAAAAAAATTTCTGCAGATATTTCCTATCCTTCTTCCTTAGCCCACCCCTCATCTTAATAGTGCCTTCCCTTTGAAAACACTTTCTCCATATCTTTTATGTGAATTTTTATTTGCAGTTTTATTTTTTTATATTTCCCCATTAAAATATGAGCTCTTTGAGAGTAGAGACAACAGTTTTACCCACTGTTCAACCTAGTAGCTAGCACATATTAAGTAAGTAATAAATGTTGTGTGTCTTTGTCTTTCTCTGTGTGTTTGTGTAAGACAGTCTCCAAGACAGAAACAAATATAATAAAGGAAAGAAATAATTCTTCTCAGCTGCTGAAAAGTCCCAACATGCTTGATTTCCAAATTCTTTCTCTCCCTTCCCTTCCTCTCCTCTTCTTGATAAAGCAAGCTATTTGATATAGTTTATAGATATAAAGTAGTACAAACTATTATCCATGATGTCAAACACACATATACACACAAACAAAAAATAAAGTTAAAAAAATAGTATTCTTCAGTCAGCATCCAGACTTATTCAGTCCTGTGTCTGCAGGTGGAGAGTAGTTTTCTTCTCAATTCCTATCCTTTTAATACTAAAAATTTCACCCCTAAAGAATGAACATCAGACAAAGCAGAACAGGGCTCAATTTCTAGAAAGAAATCTAGTAAGAAAGAGAAGAAACAGTGAACTTCTGCAAGAATGGAGGGACTCAGTAAATTTTGATGATTCCATCATTATTAATATGAATTACTATTGTGTTATAAGAAATGATGAGCAGAAAAAAATGAAGACATGAAATTATTCAAAGTTTAGTGAGTACTATTTGATGATCTGTTGTGAATGACTTAGCTAATCTGAATGATACAATGAACCAAGACAACTCTTCTGAACACTGGAAAGGTCTGGATCTATTTATACATCTAAAGAGTCTTCAGAGGAGCATCTGCATAGATTATGGGCCCCTGGTCAGGTTCTTGTCCCCCTAAAACCTTACAAGCTCCCTCCAAACTGTCTTGCTACAGAACCTAGAAATGGTTGTTTTGTCTAATAAACAGACTGATGCCATTTAGGACTTGCCATAATTTTTGCATTATAAGTAATTTTTCATTTGAGAGTTTATTGATAATAGGAATATTTTTATGCTTTTATGCATCATCTAGTAGCTAGTATAATGCCCTTCATTCAGTAGCACCCCATTTCCCCCTTTCTATTCCTCCTTCACTCTCTCTCCCTGTCCCTCTCTGTTTCTCTTTCTCTGACTCTGTCTCTCCCCCTCTTTCTCAGCAAAATGAACAAAATGTCAGAAAGCTAGATTTTAATCACTACTCTTACTTCCCAGCTACTGACCTTGACCAAGTTGCTTACTCTTTTGGAGTTTCTGATTCTTAATATTCATAATATATGTCATGTCCACCTCACAGGGTATGGTGAGGAAGTAATGAATCAATTAATGTATAAGCACATTATAAATTTCAAAGAATAAGAACTGAGTTTATTTTCATCACAATGAAACATTAATTGTATGTACTTGATATATTTCAAATTAACTCCATTGTAAGTGTTATTTGATTACAATACTAACTTGTATTCATATATGTTTAGTCTTTATTGAACTTTTGTAACACAACTTTTAAAACATAGAAGGATAAATTTTCATGTCTTATTTTACCTCTAATTGAGGATGGCATTATCCTTAGTGATGAGTGGCTGTCTCTAGTGAGAAAGTCTATAACCTATTGAAAGTATGTCCTCTAAAGGATATGGTGTTTCCTTATGAGGCAAGCCTTCTTCTAACAAGACAGGGTGTCCCTTGAGGCAGGGCTTTATTAATTAGACAGTATTCCCTAATGACATGGGGTTTCCTTTAATGACACAGAATATCTCTAATTGAGACAAGGTGGCCCTTAATGAGACAGGGTGTAGATAATGAGAGTATTCCTAATGAGAGGGTGTCTTTTGATGAGATTGGGTATTCCCTAATGAGACAGGGTATTCTCTAATGAGACATGATTCCTGCTAATGAGACAATTTTATTTTGCCCTGTTTCACTAGGCATGGCCTCAATTTGGGCATGCCAGTTTTGTGCCCTAAAGGAGCAAGACACATGCTATGAGAGAGACCACCAGTTCTGTTGTCTTCACCACTAAAGTCTTCATCTCCATTTCATGGTAGGTAGGAGTGGCACTGATATGCCTGCAGTATCATGGGTAAACAGTAAATCAATACCAATCACAGACTGAATTTGTCTACTTTCTAAGATGTGCAGTATTGTCTTCAGTTGAACTTAAACACAATATCTTACCCCAAAAAAGGAAAGGAGGAAGTGATCAGGCATTTGAAAGTGATGTGGAGCAACATTTTCCTGTCTTTTCTCTATCTTCTTCACATTTTGGGCAAACCAATCTGATGCCTCAACCCATCTGCTAAGAAAGACTTACATTACTCTGGTTTCTAGCATTGTTAAACACATAACAGGTAGCTTCTGAGTACTAACTGGTGATGGTAGAGAGGAACACTATGCGAATTGTAATAAATTTCACTCCAGTTCCAAATATGTTATTAACTAGATGATGTTCAGTAAATAATTTAACCTTTATGGACTCTTAGTATCTAACTTGTGGAGATGGCATAGTGAAAAAATATGATGGAACTGAAAGATTAGGACATGGGTTGAAAGTCCAGCTTGGGCTCCTATTTTTATTGTAATTTTATGGAAATCATTTAGCCTTTATGAGCCTCAGTTTCCTACACTGTAAAATTTTAGGATTTGACTAAATGATAGCACCATTCACTGCTTTAAATGTAGAATCCTATTTAATGCAGATACTACCTATTTTATTTTTCCTTAGCAATGTTATTTGATAACCACATAGCATAATAGATATGTAAAATGTGAACATATAGGTATTGCATTCATAAAAATGAATTGTTGTCATTTGGTCCATAACAAAAAGGAACAGTTTAAGATGGAGTTAAAAAAACATGTCCAC
Organism: Monodelphis domestica; assembly: GCF_027887165.1. NCBI lineage: Eukaryota > Metazoa > Chordata > Mammalia > Didelphimorphia > Didelphidae > Monodelphis > Monodelphis domestica. The sequence goes on along the minus strand of NC_077229.1, from coordinate 406,695,483 downwards.
AATTGGATCTATCTCAGAGAATTGCCTGGATCATCAAACAGTAAAGCAAAGGATCTTAAGCCCATGCAACATTAATGTCTATTAAATTATCTCAGGATATTACCACTTGGAGGAAAAAGAAAAACTAGAAGGGTAAAATGACAGTTTACATCGAGTATTTGAAAAGCTACCAGGTAGAAATGATACTTGTTTTGTTTGTCTTCAGAGAACAGAATGAGTAGCAATAGATAGAAATAGCAATAAGGTAATTTATTTTCAATATAAGGAGATTATTTTTAGCAATCTAATTTATCTACATGTAGAATAGACTGATTCAGGAGGTAATCGGGTCCTCTTGTCTAGAGGTCTTCAGAATGGGATTGAATGATACTTGTCAGGGATATTGTAGTAGGAATTCTTTTGTTCAGATATGGATTAGTCTGGATTGACATTGAAATCACTTTCAATCTCAAATTTTGATTCTGTCATTTTGTGATTCTTAGCCAAATGTAAAGGTATATGGTAGTTCATTTCACGTATACTTCAAATCTCTCTCTCCATCCCTTTCTCTCTCTCTTTTCCACACACACTTTTATCACTCTCTTTTCCCCCTCTTACTCTCTCTGACTTTATCTATCCCTCTGCCTTCCTTTCAACATTGAAATATGCTTTTAAAGAAAAAAATAAATAAAGGGAGGATGGTGGGAAGGGTCATGGAATCTTAGATACATGTAATCATGAAGATGTATGGATCCCAAAAGTCCATCTAGTGCATTTCTGCAATATATGTATTCTTCCACCATGCCCCTGTCATATAGTCCTAAATATCTCTAATGACAGTGAATCATTTTCTTGTTCAGTCAAACTCAGTCAATCAATAAATGTTTTAAGCACCTACTGGAAGATAAACACTGTGATAAGTAGTGGGGATGTGAAGGTGGGCAAAAGATAGTACTTGCTTTCTATGAACTCACAACTTGATAAGACAAAGTATAAATAATGTAGTGTAAAGAGCCCTAGTCAGAAAACCTAGCTTGGAATCCTTATTCCCACTGTCTTGCCTGTGTCATGTTGAACAAGTCACAATCCTTTGTTTTTTAGTTCTCTTACTTTATAAAATGAGGGATTGGGACTATATAAACTTTGATAAACTATCAGCTATAAATCCAGTTAGTTTACTAAGACTAAGCTGTACCAGCATGGCAGGGGAAATGACAGAGAAGGGTGTACCTGGAAATCAAGCAAATGTCAATAAATTGCATAATTTTTTTCACAGTAACATGTGATTATCTCAAATTATATTATACTCCAATGACCATCAGAATTAGTTGATACAAGTACATATAAAAAAGCAACTCAGTAGAATAGAGTAGGTGAAGAAGAATTAGAAATAAATGAATTCAATAATGCAGTACTTGACAAATCCTAAAGTAAAAATTACTTGGAGAATTTATTATTTGATTATAATTTCAAGAAAAATTGGAAATGTTATATTTGTGAAAACAACTTGTAATAAATGGTATAATAAACTCAAAATGGCTTTGTTACCTGCATATTGACATTCTAATCAAAATATGGATAAATAAAAATAAAGACACAGAGAAATAGATGGGAAATAAAAAGTTTAGATAGAGGAACAAAAAAGACAAAGGAGAGACAAAGAAAGAGAAAGAGATAACCACAAATAGATCATATTAAGGTGTCATTTGTAGCTTTGGATAGGATGTTTATCCTTAACCACATAAGTGATAAGAGTAATCATAAAATAGTTAAATTCAGTTAAATAAAATTGAAAAGCTTTAGCAAAAACACTATCGTGCAACTAGAATAACAAGGGAAGTGGTCAACTGTGAGAAAAATATCTTTGAATCAAATATGTGATAACATTATATTTTCCTAGATATATGGGCAATTGAAAAAATCTACAAGAAGTCAAGTCATTTTCCCCTGGATAAGTGGTAAAAGAATATTATTAAATAATTTTTATAAAACCAGGATTTCAAATTGTTATCAACTATTTGAAAGAATGTTCCAAGTTGCTCTTGGTAAAAGAAATACAAATTAAAGAAATTATGAAGTTTGATCTCACACTCAGCATATCAGTTTAAAATAAACAAAAGATGTAATTAATCAGTGTTTGAGGGTTTGCCGAAAGAAAATACTAATGCATGATTGTTGTAGTGAATTGGTCTGAATATAATAGACAGCATTTTGGAATAATGCTAAGAAAGTAATCAAAAGTTCATACCCATTGACTAAGAGATCACACTACTACATACATACCCCTCCAAGGATATGGTAAAAAAGAATAGTCACATATGCACCACAATATTTATAGACTCACTATTAGGAGAATCAAAGTACTACAACAGACAAGATATCATCAATTGGTGAATGACTAACGAAGTTTCAGTACATGAATGGAATGGAATGTTACTGTGTCATGAGAAATAATGAATATGATGAATGGAGAGAAGAATGGAAAAATCATATGAACTGATGAAAATCTATGTTAACAACATAACAAACTAACAATATGATAATGTAAATGGAAACAGCTAAAAAACTCAAGTTGAATGCCCTGAATTTTTAATGACCAAGTTTGAAACAAAGAAGAGATATAAGAATGAAAGACATTTAAACTCCTGTTATGAACCAGGCATTTTACAAATATTATCTTATTGATCCTTCACAGAACCCCTGAAATGCTGGCATGCTTTATTATTCCCATTTAAAAGTTGAGGAATCTGAAGCTAAATGAGAATAAGTGACTTGTGGAGGGCCATCAGCTGCCTCTTCAACCCTTCCTTGCTGACTATGGGTGTGAAACTCTACATGTTATATATTGGTCAGGCTTGCTGAACTGCTATTTTTTCCAATATGTGTCTTAATATTTGTCTTTGTTTCCATTCCTCTCTTTGCTAAAGGGGAGGGCTTTCTAGAAGAGGGAAGGACAGATTGAGAAGTGTTTGGTGTTAAAAAAAAGTAGGAGAGATCAATATAACTCTTATTTAAAAAATATATTGTTGTTATTCAACTGTGTCCAACTCTTTGTGACCCCATTTGGAGTTTTCTTGGCAAAGATAGTGGAGTGATTTGGTATTTTCTTCTCTATCTCATTTTAGAAATGAGGAAAGTTAGATAAATACAGGTAAATGGCCAATCCAGGGTCACACACTTAGTAAGTATCTGAGGTCAGATTTGAATACAAGCAGGTAAGTCTTTCTAACTCCTGGCCCAGTACTCTATGCACTGAACCACTTAGCTGCCTATATATATATATATATATATATATATATATATATATATATATATATATATATCTTGTCTTCAAAGATGCCATTATTAGAATTGGCTTTGGAAATGCCTAGCACGCATGACTATTTTTCTTAATCTCAAACCCATTTCAATACAATTTAAAACAATAAAGACAGTTCCTTCTTTATGCAAAAATTTTCTCCCTTGTCTTCATGTGCTTTTCCATAGTTGTAGTTTAATTTCTAGTTATTCTCTTCTGACATCAAAATGGTTTCTTGGGTTACTTACCCCTAAAATCCTTCTCCTCAGTGCTCAGTATATAATACACTCCTCTTAATAGAGGCAAAACGTAATTACAAATATGTCTTGGCCAAAGGGAGTTGGGGAAAGTTAGTGGAAGATTAAGGGTAATACGTACCATACCTAAAGCAAATGTACCTCTATGTAAGGAGGAGGAGGTATGGAGTGGGAATTACTGCTGGCTTAGATTATTTGATATATCATTATAATCTTCTAGTTCCACAAATAAAGGAAAGTAGGTGATAAGTCAAACATAAGATGTATATAAGTGTGTGTATGTATGAATATAAAATCATTTTTGAAATAAATTTTATTCACTGTTTACAAGCAATTTATATTGAGGACTCTAAAAGACACAAAAGGTTATAGTTTGAATTTTAATCTTTTTTTTTGCACTGCAAAAAAGGGACATTTTGTCATATATTGTAGAAATATAGGAAAGTTGCTACCAAATAATCACATTTTATGCACAGAATAATATTCAAAGCCACATGAGGGTACATCAATAGATGATAATGCACAAAGACAATTGTCATTCTCGGTCACCGAGAGACTACCACTAATATTATTCACAACATGCTGCTGGGCAAAGATCACTGAACTGGGAGTCAGTACTTGAATTCAAGTTCAAACTTTAACAAACTGTGTGACCTTGGGCAAGTAACTTCATCTCTATGGGTCTCAGACTCATCACCTGGAAAATGAGGGGCTTGGACTCAGTGATCTCTAAGGTCTATAATTCTATGATTCTAAATAATGATATACACTTGTCAAAAAAATCTACACATACTTCCATGAGTAATGAAGTGATTTTGATTCTCTTCCATCTTTGGAGAAGATAGGGGATTTTCCAATCTGCATGCACAGTTGGATTGCATTTTTTAAAAATTTATGTTAGGGGAACACATAGGAAATGGAATTGGTTCCTCCTGCATCTACTTATCCTCAGAAGCCACATACACCCATAACACAACATTCTCTCTCTCTCTCTCTCTCTCTCTCTCTCTCTCTCTCTCTCTCTCTCTCTCTCTCTCTCTCTCTCTCTCTCTCGATTATATCTTCAATTTACCAACTTACCTATGTAGTGAAGTCAGCTCCCTGGCTCCTACCTCACTCCCTTACTGCTCAGATAGAGATGCTTCTAACTCTGATTCATCCTCTTGCTACCCTCTAATGTCAAGGCATCTCTGGCTCCTTTTATGATATTATATCTCTTTGGGTCCAATTGCTCACTTGCTGGTCCACAATCAGTCTTATCAAATTAAGAGGATCCCATTAATTTACAAAACTAAATCAGCAGAATAAAAGCAGAAGTCTGCTCTGTTTTGCTATACAGCCTTCCACATTCAAAATTATAATTTTTCTTTATTCAAAGTACATATCACAGTTTTCCAAGGTGCAGGAAAATTACAAATCAGCTGACACTTTTTTTCATCCATGTCTTTTATGGTCATCAAGTCATAATAATACCTGGCATATAGACAGATCATTAATTTAGAACTAGAAAGGATATAAGAGCCCATTTAATTCAACCACCTCATTTCACAGATAAACCAACTGAGGCACAAAGAGATTAAGGGCTTACCCTGGATCATATGTATAACAGGTGACTCAGGGTTGGAACAGCTTCCCTCTGAATCTAAAATTAATTCTATAATACCACACTCTATTCTAAACACCATCTGATGAAGTTGGTAATGAGAATGAAAAAGGAGAAGTTGAGGTTCAGAGAGCTAAAGCCCCTTACCTAGAGACAATGAGCTAACAAGTATCGTAAAGATGAATTTAGATGTGACTTTAAATCTAGATTTAAATGGTCCCCAAATAAAATTCCCAAGTCAGTCTGGAAACTTATGGTAATTTAATTAATATAGAGGGAAGGAATTTAAGGAAAAGAGAGAGGGAGAGGCAAAAGAGTTAATTTAAACTGTTCTGGCTCAGGCTGAGCCAGGCAGGAGTTAAAGGCCTTGGCAAAAGCAACAAAGAGTCCAAGGGAAAAGCAAGTCAGTCTTATCACTCACCACTGGACCATATCAAGGAAACTGACTGAGTGAGCTCCTCCAGTCTGAGTTCCAGGATCGAACTGGCACCCAGGCTGCTCACAGGAAGTGATCAGCCAGCTCCAACTTTCTGGGATTTTTGAGAGATGTTTTTGAGAGATGAAAAAAATCCCAAATATATAGACCTTTCACCCTCTCCTGTTTCTCCACATCTAAATTTTCACATCTACCAATCACATCAAAGGCTTTTTCCAGGACTGTCCAAACTTTTAGTTCTCACCTTCTTTGATTAGTTTATATCTTTAGAGCTACTTCACACTTCTTTGTTAAGTTCACCTTTTGTTAGTTACTTGACCTTTTTGTGATTAATTTAACCTTTAGAGTTACTTAACACCTTTTTGTATTAAAGTCTAAAAATAGACTTAGCTTAGAGTTCTAACTTCACTATAATGTGAGAACTAAGTACCTTCATTGTTCAATTAGGAGATTACAACTTTATCTTCCCCTAAAGTATGTCTAAGTAGGGTGGAATAAGGTAAAGTACTACAAGACATTCCTGATTCTGTTAAAGAGAGGGTCTTCATTGTTACAATCAGGAGATAGCTAAATCAAATTTTCTAAAGTATGGTCTCAGTAGGGTGGAGTAGTTTTAAAATTCACAATCTCCCCCCTAAGGCCTATGAAAAATGAGAGCTATGAAATTACAATAGTTAGGGAGGAATAGAAAAAAGAGACAGCAAAACCATTGTTTTGCTAGGTGCATTGACAAAAAAGTCAAATTGGGGCAGTCCCCTTTGGCATAAAAGTGTACATTTACAATACATGTTCAATCAAATTTCAGTTCAATCAACCACATCCAAAGTTTATTCTTGATCTTCTTGATATAGTGTAGGTTTTCTGACATCTTTCTGCAACAGTTCATTCTCTGGATTTAGGAGATAGCAAGCTTCTTCCTTGAAGATCTTTTCTCGAACAAAATTTCAAAATCTTGGATTTTTATTAAAATACAACCCCCCCTGAAGTGGGTGTTAAAAAACATCCAGTTCAGCTCAGGATGCAATGTTGAGTTATGGGGTTGTATGAGTTAATTATCAAAAAAAAAAAGAGAAAAACAACCAAAAACATAAGGAAAGGGAAAAAAATGGAAAGGGAAAAGAAAAAATCCAAAATAGGCCCTTATTTGGGTTTAATAAATTTCTAACAGGCCCTTATATAAGTCCAATTTAAAGCAATTTTTATCCCACAAGTCTGTAGGAAAGAAAGCAGTAATATTTCACTTACCCATCTGCAGCCAAGACTACAGGAAGTTGCCATAATATAAGAAAGAAAAAAAAAACTAGAATTTTATTTTTTATAAGAAAGTATCATTCCCTGGTCTGATTTTTTGTCATTCTCAGGGATATAGGGAATCAGGATGATAGTCAAACTTTGGTACTTGTCTGAGTACTTCACAAAGAGTGTAGATACAAGAAGTCCTACGACTTAACATATGTCAAGCATTGCAACTTCAAGTCTCATATCTCACACTAGTTTTTTATGTGTGCTCTTTTTGGCACTATTCAGGTTAAGTCTGTGCTCCTTGTTTTTTATCCCATTTTCTAGAATCAGACACAAACATTAATCATAGAATCAAAATGACATTCATGTTTCCTGAACTCAAGGCCTTCTGTTCTTTTTCCACCACATCATAATCCTTCTTGAGAGAAGTATGATATGATTGAGAGAGTATCCAAATTAGCCAGATGACCTGAATCTTAATGTGGAGATGGCATTAATCAGGAAAGGCTTCTTAAAGGGAATACTCTCTGAGTTGAACCCTCAAGGCAGCTAAGAATTGTCAAAGGCAGACATAAAAGGTATGAGGCATACAGGGGTACTGCCTGTATTTAAAGACAAGGTACAAAATGCTGTACATGTAATGAAGCAAATAGGATCATTAGGCAGAAATGTAGAGTGCCCAAAATGAATAATACATAATCAGCATGGAAAAGTTGGCTGATGCCAGTCAATAATCATGTAAGAAATACTGACTATTCATTGAGCAAAGATCTAGAAGTACAAAGAAAAGCAAAGATCACACCCTGGGACCTCACATTTGAATGGGATAGAAAATGTGCAAAAAAATGTACTTACAAGATATGTGTAGGGTACTTGGGATTTAATTTCAGAAGGAAGGCTTCAGGTAAAAGGTATCTGAAGATTCCTTAGGTACCTCAGTCATGAAGAAATGTGTCTTACAGAAGATGGGAATAAAGCAGAGAAGGAAGTCAAGAAAGCCACGAGGGAAAGATGGGGAGAAAAACTATTACAGGGATGCAGCACATAGTGAAAATGAATCGTGTTGGGAGATGGAGAGTTTTGTGCAAAGGATCACAAAGAGGACTATATCCCTGAATTGCAGATTATCTGAATGGAAGTAAAGGATATTGGAAAGATATGGAGGAGTTAGACTAAAGAGTTATGGTTTAATGAATAGAGGAGTTATGTAATCAAGAATTTTTAAAGAAAGTTTTAGAAAATCACTCTGAAAGCTGAATAGAAAACAGATTTAAGGGGGAAGAAACACAACATTGTTAACATTCTTTAAAACATTTTATAAGCATTTTATTTTCCCAATTATATATAACAACAATTTTCAAAATACATTTTCCAAAATTATAAGATCCAAGTTGTCTCCCTTCTTCCCTTTCCAGAAATGATAGGCAATTCGATGTGGGTTATACATGTATGCAAATGCAAAATATATTTCCATATTTGTCAATGTTGTGAGAGAATATTCATATAAAAGCAAAACCCCCAAATAACATAAATAAACTAAAGTGAAATACAATATGCTTTGATCTGCATTCAAACTCCAACAGCTCTTTCTCTGGAGGTGGGCAGCATTCTTTATCATAAGCCCTTCAGAATTATCCTGTATCATTGCATTACTGAGAATAGCTATGTCTTTCATAGTTGATTATCATACAATATTTCTGTTACTGTGTACAGTGTTCTGGTTTTGCTTACTTCACTCTACATCAATTGTAGTGTTTTGTTTGTTTTAAATAATCCTGTTTCTCATTTCTTTTGGCACAATAAGATTCCATCACAAAGATTGTTAACATTTTTATGTGACAAAAAGAGGAGAGGAGTCATCCATAAGGCAATGGGGAGTCACCAAAGTTTCTTCAGTAGAGGTAGAATAGGGTCAGATCTTCACATTAGAAATATCAGTTGTATAAATGGAGATTTTGAGTCTTTGGACTTCATCCCCCAGAAGTCTCTTAGTATTTCCCCAAATTCCATTTTCCTGCATCCCCATGTTTTGTGTGATTATATTTAAGTAGATGTAACTCCTCCCTCTCTCTTTTCTTTTGAACCTGCAACTGGGCTGAAGTTGGGCAGTTCTTTTGTTTTAGTTATTCTTAATAAAACTTTATAAAATATAATATTTAGTTATTATTAATTTTAAACCCCACATTTTGTCAACCTAGTAATCATTTGTTTTGTTCTCCTTTCCTTTTATACACAAATTATTGCAATTTTAAAGTTGATTATGTTTCTATTATACTTTTGGGGAAACTGGTTTTCCAATAGGGGGCGATGTGTATAAATGGAGATTTTGAGCCTTTGGACTTCATCCCCCAGAATTTCCTTAGTATTTCCCTAAATTCCCTTTTCCTGTGTCCCCATGCTTTGTGTGATTATATTTAGGTGGCTGTAACTCCTCCCTCTCTCGTTCTCTTGGACCTGTGACTGGGCTGAAGTCAGGCAGTTCTTTTGCTTTAGTTGTTGTTAATAAAGCTTTATAAAATATAATATTCAGTTATTGATTATTAATTTTAAAACCCACACAAGGAAAGGACTGGAAAGGAGAGTGTCAAGATACATGTAAACTAATGTAATAATCCATCATGGAGCAATGAGATGCATGGTGAGCAGAATGAGGGGGATGGATGGAAGAGACGGTGAGGAGGTAGAATGCCTAGACTAAATAACTGGTTGGATATAGAGAAAATGAAAGTGAAGAATTGAGTATGATTCATCATACCCATAACCTTTTCTACTTCTTAGAAGAAGTGGAATTGACTATAGTATAATGTGCTATAGCAGTGGAATTGGAACCAAGAAGACCTGGCTTCACATTTGACCTCAAATATTTCCTAGTTTTGTGACCATAGACAACTAAACTAACTTCACGTGGGTTTAGTTTCTTCCTCTGTAAAAGAAATATATGTAGTCCTGAGCCTGAGAGTATTCTTGTGAGATCAAATGAAATGATGGATAGAAAGTGCTTTACAGATCTCAGAACAATACATAAATGTCAGTTATTATTTTTATTAGTAGTAGGATCTGCCAAAGCTCATGATCTTTGGACATAGCCTTCAAGACCCTAGAGTCAACTCAATCACATGACAAGATATCCAAAAAGTACTTTAGGGGAAGTATAAGTAAATAATTAATAAAAAGAAGGATATTAAAGTATACGATAAGGGGCACAAAATATTGTGGTACATCAGAAGAGAGAGAACAAATTAAATTTCACAAATATTCTCTAACTGCCTACATTTCATCATTAGAGGATTAGTGATAACAACTAACCTTTATCACCCGATGTGGGAAATTTTGGATTAGTTTGCTACCTGCTCTCATTGCCTCTAATCTCTTTAGCTCAATCCATCCAAAGTGCTGTTTTGATTTGGTTGATTTTCTTTTGGTATTTGCTACATCCTGACATAAAATACTTATAATGTTCCCATTGCCTATAGAGTAAATAATAAATGACTCATATATGTATATAGTACTTTTCATTTTATGAAGAGCTTTCTTCACAGGAAAAACCAACAACAGAAACAAACTGTAAGGAAATTAGTGCAAATATTTTTATTCCTCTCACATCAGTACATGATTTCAACCAAACTATTCTCCCTATCCCTTGAATATGCCAAGTGAACATTCCTTCTATTTCTTAGAAGACTGCCTTAGCTTCAGAATGTCTTTTCCTTTCTTTCTGCCTTGCCCAATATTGCCTATGATTTAGGCTTATTATTAGTCCCAAATACAACTGGAAGTTTCAGCTTCCTACTCTAGCACATTGATACTTTCATGTTCTGAAATCCTCCAGTTTTCCTTGTCTATGCCATTCATTTGTCCTTCAACCATTATGGTAGTTTCCTCTGTGAGATTGTTTTCCCTTGTGTTGTGTATATTACATGTTGTCTCCTTGATTAGAATGCAATCTTATTGAGGCCAGGAAAAGCATTTTTACCTGTCTTTGTAGATCCAGTGCTTATAACAGTACCTGTCCCACAATATGTGCTTTAAAAGTTTTTGATTATGAAGATAAAGATGAAGATTTATCTTTTTATACCAAAATTTTCATTTCTACAAACTAATTATACGCCTTTTTACAACTAGGCCTCTCTATTGCCCATTTCAATTGAAGTCAAGATAATCCAAAAATATGGGTGTCCTAAATGCATTAGTACATTTTATAGCTCCAAAGGCTTAATCAACTTTTAAAACTCCCTGAATATCCTAATTTCCTGTTCTATATGAGGCACAACATAATGCAACAGTTGTTACCTTAGGGTCATTGTAATTGGTCTTAACACATATTTTGAAATTTTAATATAATTAATTATCTTTGAAATTCTTTTGGGTTTTATTTTATACAATTAAAATACTATTCTGAGAATGTCTATAGGCTTCACAGTAAAAGTTGACATCTCCTGATTTAATGTCCCTTTATTGCTTCCATTTTTAAAGTATCAAATTGAACAGAATAAGAACTCTGTATCATGTGCTATAGTTGTTTTTGTTATTGTTCTTTAGTCATGGTGGTTATAATTAGCACATTTCAAATTAATTTATCTGTATGGATGTGAAGGCATGTATGCCTATGTATGTATATATGTACATATATATATACTATATATATATATATATATATATCAAAAGGCCTTAATCTGACTAAACTTACAGATAAATTCAGTCAAAATTTTCCATCAAATGAAGCATTTCCATTAAATATAGTAGAATAATGATTGAACCTAGAACCCAGAGAGAGTTCATTTCTAATCCCAAGTCTGACATTTACAAATGTGGCCATGAGAAATTAATTGTACCCCTCTTCACATGGTAATTTCCCTCTCTATAAAATGGGGGCAGTTCTACTCATATTTCTAGGCCATAAGGTCCTTGTGAGGAAAGCACTTTTCCAACCTTAAAGTACCATGGGATGGTATCAACCTCCTGATCTATTAATCCTTACAGATAAGATATAGTTATTACTAAATGCCACATTAAATCATACTTTTTCCATTTATGTAGCCACATCCCCTAATTTAAAATGTCGGGAATGCTGCTATGCCAGTTGAATCTACCCCAAATATTCTTACTGTCTCAAATTTTAGCAGCTACTGCCAGCCCAGGTTCTGTCAACATTTTGTTGTCTGTATCAAGTATTAAATTAGAGAAGAATCCAAATACCTGGCATTGGATAAGTTGGACAAAGAGACACATGCGCAACAATAACCTTTATAGTCCTTTTTAGTAGTTTTACATACTGCCTCCCTTTTTAGCTATCTCTGTATTTCTTCCTCCTTTTTGAGCTTCTCCTTTCATGCAATCATTTATCTGGTCTTCTGCCTCGGTATGAAGTGTGCACATTCCCCAAATTGAAAACTTTTAAGGGAAGGAAATTGAATATGAAAATTTTACATTTGGGTATTTTGAAAATTTCATTAAATTTTTGAGGACACAGGCAGATTTTTTCAAACAATCTTCATGAATTTCTCTAAAAATTTGATGTCGATCTAAGTACCCCTTACCACTAATTAACATGTAGCACTGGATATGTCATAGTCCTTTAGAAAATTATTTTCTTCTTGGATATGTCACTTACATCCAGTGAACTTGAACAAGTGATAATTTCTCAGTGCCTTAGCTTTCTCCTTTATGAAAAGAGGGGATTGGATTAGATGACCTCTTACTACTCTTCTAGTCCTAACCCTACTTTTATTTTTATTATATTATGTCTCTAACCTGATTAAAATTAATCATTATAGGTCAGAATAGTTATGATGATTATAAAAGTGCTCCAGTCATTCCTAGTAGTTGTTTATAATCCATGTCAAAAAGGCTTGGAATATCCTAACATTTTTTTTCCTGTCTCCATTTATCCATAGAGATCTACATGAATTCAGTGCAAGCAAATTGAATAAGTATAAGGATTTACAATGAGCTAAAATATCTCTTTGTTGGGATGCATCCTATCTCCCAACTCACTGTTATTCGATTTTCTGATGCACCAGTTGCTTTCATCTCAAAGACAAGAAAACAGATACATAGTTCAGTCATAACGAGACATGTTAGATTTAGTGGAGGCAAAAGCAGTAAGGACCAGCTGTTTTGGTATATTGTATCTACCTTTTTTCTTATAAATGATCCTCTTTATTCATCATCTTACCTTGGAGGTATAATAGATACCACTATTAGGAGATTTATGGTAATAGGGCAGCAACACCAGGAAGCAAGGTAGGAGAAAGATTGGATCTTGTTCTCTATCCCCCACACCACTTCCTGTTCCCCTCTCAACTGATTTGACTGCTCTTTTAAGATATGGTAAGGTTGAAGATTTATTTTAATAACTAATTCTCACCCTCAAATCTTTGACTAAAAATTCTTTCATTCTTTTAAGTAGAGGAAGTGGGGAAAGGGAGGGGAAGAGAGGATAATAGGTTTCCCTAACTTCCTATATATTCCTGTTGATTGGAGATTTCTCAATGAGTTCAATTCAGGAAATAAAGTTATTTTTCTCTAAGGGGAGATGTTAACAGCAAAGCTAACGGAGTTTCTTCTGAGCTAAGCTCCAAAGTCTTCTCAGTACTCAGCCATATAAATAATTAATGACCAAGAGAGTGAGTCTGGCTTCTACCTTCCTCCCAATAGTCAGAGAAGAAGTTAGTCTCAAAACAGCTCAAGCTGCCCAACTGCTTCCTTCAAAATTCCATGGAACTATGACTCTATCTCAGTTGATTGGCAGTTCCCAAAGTTCCAAATATCTTGCTTTTTCTGCTGATGCATCTTGTACTTCCATTTCCTCCATTACAGAGGACATGACTCCCAGAACCTTTGTAATTAAATGGTGGAATGACTACATATCACAACAATTTTGAACCTCAAATTACACATTTGCACTTCTTTAATTCCACATTTTAAAATTAAAGTCTTACAATAGCTTAGGCCTTTGTACAGTTATCTTAAACTTGACAGATGTATTGTAGGCAATGACAAATTTTACTGCTTAAGTTAATAGTCAAAAAGGCCTTTAATAGACTACAATAATCTAGCCAAAATGTAATGGTGGTATGAATTAATGTCTTCTGTATTGCCTTCAAAATAATAATTTGCTACAGAATGCAAAAAATGTCCTGTCTTATGAAAGTTATAGTTTTATATGGAGTCATGGTAAAAAATAAAAGTCTAATTTGACATTAAACAAATAAATTTTGAATGACACAATTGATTTGACTCATTATTCTGATTTAAAAGAATCATTAGAAGAAAAAAAACCAAACCACCATCCACATCAAATGGAAGGTCAGTAGAAGGAAGAAAAAAAAATAATCTTACTGATCTTTGTCCTTCCCTATTCATTTAAATTTCAAATACTTTTAGATATCAAAGAAAATTTGACTGGGATGATCTTCCTTGTAGTCAGGGAAAAGTATCTGAATGTTATCTTAAGTTATTCCTTTGAGTGATATGCAACTAAGTGGGACCAAAGAAGCAAAGCATATAAGGTCTAAGAAGCACATCTACAAGTCACCTGGAAGAGTCATGATTGTATGAAATGTGCCCTGTATGAAATGTGTCCAGAAACTTCAGAAAAAGTAGATTTATATACCAGGATGAATTAAGAAAATTCATAGGAGGTCCAAGAATTAATACAAGAAATATAGGTTGCGGAGTCAAAAGAACTGGATTCTAAACATGGTCTAAACATGACTTGTCCATGGAAACAAAGTCAACTCTTCTCTAAAACTCAGCTTCCTGGTCCATAAAGGAAAGAGAATATAACATGTGCATGATCTTCCTCACAAAGCGATGGGGAAGAGAGCACTTGTTCAACTTGCTGAACCTTATGATTTGTGAATATTTTTTCATAAATCCCCTTTTATGACTACTTGGGAATGTTTAAGCCACTAGGAGGAAGGTGAAACAAAGACACTTCCAAATTCTCTTTTGAGTTTGAACTCACACCTGGATAGGAAAGGGTTGAATTATAATTTGTCAGTAGTGGCTGAACAGCATTTGAGAGACTTGAATGAATGTATCAAACAGCCAATAAGCATTTCTTTCTTTCCTTTTTAGTCAATTTAGAACATTATTCCTTGGTTACAAGAATCATATTCTTTCCCTCCCTCCTCTCCCCCGCCCCTTCCCAAAGCCAATGCACAATTCTGCTGGGTTTTACACATGTCCTTGATAAGAACCAATGCCCATGTTGTTGATGTTTAAGCATTTATTTCTTAAGGTGGGCAAGGAAAAAAGAAAAGAATCTATATGTCCAAAAAACTTATAGCAGCTTGCTTTGCAGTGGAAAAGAACTGGAAATTGAGAGGCTGCACATCATTTAAGGAATGACTAAACAAGATGCATCTTAAGAAATTGCAAGTAGTTAATTTAAAAATATATAAAAAAGTAGAAAGACATACAGGAGCATGAAATGAGCAGAAGTAAGGGAACAGTATATTAAGTAACAGAAATATTATTTCAAGAATGGCTTGAGTGTGTTTAACTCTAGAGAAAGAACTAATATATAATAACATAGCAAATATATATATATATATAGATATACATATATACATATACGTGTCTGTTAAATGATGCTTTCTCTTCTACAATGAGGGAAGGGAGGATAAAAGATACCTGGAAATTTTAAAGCAAAACACAAACTAATTATTTTTTAAAGTGTCAATAAGTACAATGGAAAAATTAATCCTCTTAAATAGCTTACAATCTAATGGGGATTTAAGTTCCTTAAGGATAGGGAATTATTTATTGTTTTTCTTTATATTCCTAGCACCTAAAACAGTTCCTGGCATTTTAAGGTTCCTGTTATTTAATCAATGCTTGTGGAGAAGGAAATCAAGAAAGAATAGTCAGGACCAGCGTTGAAAGCTACTGGCTGAAATTATGTCTTTTTTTTTCAAAGCAAGTTTTATAGAACAAAAACTGAAATCCATTTCATGTATAATCCCCTTTTTTCTTTTTTCTTTTTTTAAATGTGTATATAGAAATGACCAATTTATTTTATTTTTGCTAATTAAATAATTAAAAAATACTTTTGATTGATTGACTTTTTATGGAGCAGCAGTTTTGCTACAGTGAATTCCAGATCACTTCTGAGCCTCAGTATTATTTGTCAAGCTTTTCCCTACATCCTGACCTTCCATGTAAAGGAATATGAGACTAAGGAAACAATGTGAGACAAATTTCTCCAAAATTATTCCCCCGATATAATGATGAAAGTCTTCAGAAAGTTTCACTTTCAAAATAACCATGGAAGTGGATATCTTTGTTGATGGCCACATGACTAAATTCAGGGAAGAAGTTGAAAATATGAAATTTTTGAATAAGAATTCTGAGATTGTGTATGAATTTCAGATATCCTCCATATACCACATACTCTTTGACCCTGTCCAACTAAAAGTTGAGCAAATTTAGTTACCAAATTTCAAGTACCCAAAAGTCATGATTAGGTCAGGAGAGACACTAGCTATTACACCTGAGTATATATGCATATTTCCTATGTTTATTTTCATATGAATAATGTTTAGAGCTGATGATTATTCCCATGCATGTTGGTGAATTCAAAAAGGGAGATAATATAGAGAAGGGGAGAAATAAGGTCTAGGGTATCTTTATATAGATTTAAAATGTGACAGAGGAGACAGAAGAGACAGTAAGACAGGTTGGAAGAAAATCAAGAATAAGCAACCCAGAAAAGAGAAAACATATACAAAAAGGTGATCGACAGTGTGAAATGCTACAGAAAGATCAAGAAGGATGAAGACTGAGAAAATGCCATTAAATTTGGCAATTAAGAGATCATTGGTAAATTAGGAGAGGTCAGCTTCAGTTGAATGATGAGGTAGATGTCAGATTTGAGAGGGCTTGGAGGAAAATAAGACAAGTGGCTGCACCTAGTGTGGATGATTTGGCTAAATAATTCTTTTCCAGAAAGGAATGTGATTGAAAGATATAGTTCAATAACTAGAAGGAGTGATAGAGTCAAGTGAATGTTTCATTTTGCTTCATTTCTTTTTCTTTCTTATTTTCTTTCTTTTTCATGAGGGAAGCTTGAGTGTGTGAATAGGCATCAGAAAATACAGATAAGGAAGACTGAAGAATAGAGAATTGTATTGATGAAAAAAGGATCTATCATCTAAAGAATATTGGAGTGGGTGGATAAAAGATGCATATAAAGTTCAAAGTCTTTGCAAGGAGAAAGGCCACTTCTTTACATGAGACAGAGGTAAATAGGGAGATAATACAGGGAGAAATATTAGGAGTGTGAGATGAGCAATAAGGGATAAGGATGAATTCATAGGGAAAGGTCTCATTTTCTTTTTCAGTGAGGTATGAGGCAAAGTTCTAAAGTTAGAACTTCCCTTGAAGGTAGGGAGTGCCAAAGGAGTCTTGAGGAGAGAAAAATTTTGGAAGAGACACTAGAGACTGGGCTTGAAAACTAGTTTAAAAATAGTAGAAAGATCATCTACCTTTAGTGGGAGCCAAGCAGAGAAGAGACGCCATAAATCTGAGGAATTCTCAGCTAGTATAGTTTCATGAATGAATGAAAATTTTAAATACGTTTTTATGTATTTCAGTGAAAATGATTATGATCTTGTGCAAAGGATGCTGGACCTGAATTTGAGTTGTGGCTCTATCACTTTCAAGTTGTCTAGTTCAGAAATTTTCTTTTACCTTTAGGGGCTTGTTCCTTCACTTATGACATGGAAGGATTGGATTAAATAATGTATAAGGTTGCTTCTATCTTTAAAGATACTAAGACTCTTTTTTCATTTACAACAGACCTCTAAAGCAGACAAAATTTCACTTCCAACCATCATTTTGGAGATAAAGAAACTGAAACTAAAGAAAGTGGTGAGACTTACTCAAAATCTCCTAGTTCAGGGTAAGTTCTTTGACTATTTACTCAAATACTTAAATGACTGAGGAGAAGCAAATCTTACTTAAAATCACCACAGATTCTACCCAATGCACTGGAAGCCTACCATGCTTTCTTCTATCACCCAAAGAGTCCTGATGGAGAACTCTGGCTATCTAACTTTTATCCTTCTTTCTGGCCCTTTGAGCACATGACCATTTAATTTTCTCTTCAATTCAATTCTGCTTTCTACTAGAAAAATAATTCTTTTAGTAGATCAAAATTAAACTTGAATAAAACAATGTGGAGTATGACTGACTCTGAGGGTCACGCTGTTAATTAGCATAACCCACAAAAGATAAATAGACACCTTCTCAAATTATGTGGAAAGGATTGCAAAGGGTTAAATATGGTCAATATCAGATTTTTTTAAATTCTTCCATATGACATTGCTATAAAAATCATACCATACTCTCTATGGAAGGAAAGAAAGTTAGTTAATGGAAAAAAATGATTAGAAGTAGAAGGCATGCCGACTGGTCTAATGGTCTCAATTTTGTTCACAAAATAACTTATAAACCATTCATAGTATTCTACCAACACCACCTTCTCTTGATTTATAATCTCTTTTTTTATGGGTTCAGAATGGAATCAATGGTCTGGAAGAGCACAGGAGTGTAATGTTTCCCAGAAGAGATGGTATTAGAAAAAAATATGCTGCCCTTGCAGCTTTTGACACACCATCCTATTGGTCTACAGGTTGTTTTCTTTCTTGACTACAATATGAAAATGTAAGACCAGAAGATCTTAAAAAATGCTCCAAAGTGTGACCAACTAATTTTATTAATATCAGTTTTCTCTGAAATAATGTCACCTACATTTATTATGCAGGGAAAGTGGCCTGAATGAGGACACTAACTAGGTGACTTTTTGAGGCTAGTAAAATTGATCTGTCCTCTCTCAAAGTACTTGGTGTTATTTCCTTCCTCATTTTTGAGAGTATTTTAATTCATTTCAATTCAACAAATCTTTATTAATTTAGACATAGAAAGCACCAGTATTTAGCTATGTTCTAGGAATAAAACAAACAAACAAACAATCACGACATAAATCCTCTTCTCTACCAAAAAAACCTTCATGGCTACGTTTTTTTGGACAAAACTTAGGCAAACATAGCTTCATGTTACATTTAAAGAAATGTATTCATTTAAAGAAAGATATTTTAGTGGAAGAATTCATTCTTTAATAAGAATGTATTTATTATTCTGTGTTATTTATTGAAACAAAATTCCCAGTTTATAGACAGCTCTATGATAGTCAAAAAAAGATTTTACCCTGGAGTGAAAAAGACCTGAATTTGACCCTGTACTCAGTCTTATGAGTGTGATCTAGGTCCAATTCCTTTGCCTCTGTCTACCTCAGTTTTCTCATCTGTTAAAAAGGGGTAATAATAATCACCTATTTACCAGAGTTATGAGAACAAAATGAAATATTCATAGCCTTCAGGAGGTACAGAATTGCTAACCCTTATTGTTAATGTGAGGAAGAAAATGTTATATAACATTTTTGTCAAAAGTCATTCTCACTTTTGACCCATGGCATTCATTAATACCTGGAGTATGTTTGGGGCTAGAGGTATATTCTACAGAGACAACTAGCACTTAGGAACATGTGATCTCATTATCATTATGTAATAATTGATTTAGCTAACTGGTCACCACATGACCATAATAAAAATTGACACCTGGAAGGGAACAGGCTGCCTTCTATAGCAGAACTACCAATATTATGACCTTAAGCCAAACTACGTTTACTCTAATGACCTTGTCATTCTTAATTATCTAATAGATGTGATTATAAAGTCACCCTCTATTTGAGAAAATAAATTCTTTTCAAAATCCACTATCTTTGCTGTTGCCATAGGCAGAGGTAATTAATAACTATCATGACTATGTTTCTGTATACAAAGTAAAAATTGTTTCATATTACCTTAAAGAGGGTAACAAATACTCTAGAGAATTTATTTTTTTCTGAATTTTAAGGGATATCAGCTTATAAGAATGTCAGCAAGTTATAAGTATTTATTAAGAATCTGCTAGGTACTTAGAATTCTGGCTAGGTTCTTTTTTTTTTTAATAGGGTCCAACAAAGTAACACAAATAGGTAATAAAATGATTATGTTGACTGATATTTAAAATGAAGATATTTAAAATGGTACAGATAAGACACAGGGTGTATGGGTGAGGCCATGGCTCAGAGGTTCCTTGGCTGGGCCCCAAAAGGTAGAATTAGGGGCAATTAGAATTGAGGGTGGGAGATGATAGGCTACTATGAAGGGACAGGAATGAACTATTTCTAGCATGGCTTCAGAAAGATTTCTTTGAGACTCTGCTCTACAACTGAGAAATTCCCTTGGCATACTGTCCTTAGACTCATCTTATTTCTGATTAACCTCCTCATTTCTGGTCAATGGTTCCCGATGGTTTGGGACTATGATCCTAGATTAACCTCTTAGTACTTAACTTCTCCACAACCAAGCCGAGTTTGGAACTTTTATTCCTGATTGTCCTTTTCCATAGTAGTTATTGTTGAGTTGTTTCAGTAATGTCTGACTTTTTGTGAACCCATTTGGGATTTTCTTGGCAAAGATACTGGAGTGGTTGGCCATGTCCTTCTCTACCTTGTTTAAAGGTGAGGAAGGGAGAAAAATAGGGTTAAGTAACTTGCCCAACATCACACAGCTAGTCCAAAGCCAGATTTGAACTGGGGAAGATGAGTTTTCCTGTCTCTAGGACTGGCTGCCTATCCACTATATGACCTAACTCCTCCTCTGAACCATTAAAAACTTGGATTTCCCTTGGATTTTGATGGCTGTTTTCCCCAAATAGCACTAACTTTGGGTGTCTAAAAATAATATATAATACAGGTTACAGGAGAACACCCCAGTGGGTTATGGTAGCAAACCTTATCCCACCACTGAGTAATTCAAGTATAAGAACAGTCATAAATGTGGGGCACTGTCTCTCTATATTGCAATTAATCCCTAACCAGTCCCCAGGAGTGGCTTCCAAATGAAGTCGGAGACATCTTCTATTTTATTATTGTGGAAAGAAGAATGCATGCAAACCTGACCAAGCAGAGGCACAGTGATCCGTAAATCATTGCCAGTAGCATCCTTGCTCTTCCAGTGTGTGAGCACAGTCTCTTTAACAACTAATGTAGTTTGTGGGAGCCATATTTTTGCCTTAGCTCATCAGCCTGGGAAACATTATCATTAACTACAAGAGAATGAGAGCAGTTCATTTGTTGCATGTGTTTCTTCTTTTCTTATATTGTATTTTAAACAGAAGAAGACTTAGAGATCATCTAGTTTGACACAATCATTTTGTATATGAGGAACCTAGAGATGAGAGAGGTAAATTCACTTATAGCTATTTAGTGACCTAACATGGATGAGAATCCAGGTCTCTTACTCTAATCCAGTATTCTTTTTGCTAAATCATACTTCTTACTGCTATTTGTTATTTTATCCATGTAAGTATTCCCTCCTTAGACACAGATTGCAATCTCTCTAGAAATAGTGAGGGAAAATGGAACTGTGATTATATTTCTATACAGAATTCCCTTTGGAAGAAATAATCTTTACCAATGCAAACAGTATACTTCTCTGTAATTTATATCCTCAGTGCCAGGGCACTAAGGAGTTAAGTGCTTTTTCTTCACCCAAAAAAAATTTATTTATGATGTGAGACTTGAACCCAAGTTTTCCTGACCTTAAGGCTGGGCTCTCTAGTCACTAAACTACATTGCCTCTAATGCCTCTAAAACCTTACTAAATTTTATTCATGAGAACCAAAAAATACCAAAACCTATTTACTGGTCATTCCAAGGTTATGAGGAAGCCTGGGATAGCACAATCTGTCCCTGGGCATCCTTCACATAACTTTTCAGCTCAATAAAATCTACCAGAGATTACTTCCGGTCAAGATGGCGGTGTAGAAGAAGCGAAAATTCAGACCTCCGAAACCCTTCCCTACCGATCACAAACAAAGTGCTCCTTGGCCACTGAAATTCAAGCTGAACAACAGGATAGACCTGGGGAAATCTCCTCCCGGACCTGGATCAAAAGGTACCACACCCCAAAAGCCAGAACCCTAGATCACTCAGATCTAAGGGGTAGACAGAAGGAAGGTCCCAGGACCCATCCCCCCCAACCCAGAGTGCTGAGCCCAAGGCAGCAGCGGGAACCTCAGGGCTCTGAGGACTCACCTTGAAAGCAACCCGAGCCAGTCTCCGGAGCGCCCAACACAGACAGCAGGGAAGCATAGAGAGAAGGGGGAAGCCTGTGGCCCCCTGGCTGGGTTCTTCCCTCTGGGTCTTGGGGGAGGTCCCAGCTTTGGGGCACCAGCTGAGCCCAATCCCATCAGGAGCCCTCAGAGCTACTGAAAGGACAGAGGGCTCAGGGCTGGCAAAGGGGTGGCTCCGAAGAGCCTACCTTGAAAGTAACCCGGGCCAGTTTCTGGGCACTCAACACAGACTGAGGAAGAGGAGGTTGCTGCTTTTCTCTTTCTTCTTTTTTTTGGCTCCGGGATCATTCGGCCCACACCACCTGAACCTAATCCCATCAGGAGCCATCAGAGTCCAGGCAAGACACGACCCCTCCCCCCTTAGAGAGCAGGGTCTTCTGAAAGAACCAGCTGAACCTAATCCCATCAGGAGCCCTCAGAGCTACTGAAAGGACAGAAAACTCAGGGCTGGCAAAGGGGTTGCTCCAAAGAGCTTTCCTTGAAAGTAACTCGGCCAGTTTCTGGGCACTCAACACAGACTGTGGAAGAGGAGGTGGCTGCTTTTTTTTTCTTTCCTTCCCTTTTTTGGCTCTGGGATCTTTTGGCCCACACCACCTGAACCTAATCTCATCAGGAGCCCTCAGAGTCCAGGCAAGCCACAACCTCTCCCCCCTTAGAGAGCTGGGTCTTCTGAAAAAACAGAAACCTAGAGGCGAAGTCAAGATGGCAGCCTAGAAGGAGCATAGACCTGGCATCCTGGCCAGAGCTTTAGAGATCCTCCATATCTGCTCTAGCCGTCCAGGAAGTTTAAAACTCAGAATAAACCCATCCCAAATAAGCTGAACTCAATCCCATCAAAAGTCTCCAGAACACAGGGAAGCCCAGGCTCCCCATCCATCCTCACTGACTGTTGAACTTTAAGCCAATCAAAAGCCTCCAGAGGACAGGAAAGCTTAAACCCCCAACAACCCTCCCTCAGAGATTACACCAAGAGATCCTCTGTTAAAGCTCCAAGAGGGGAGACTGATAGAAGTCCCTAAAAAACAAAAAAATGAGAGGAACAAGAGCACAGACAAATACAGGGAGGAAAGAAGGGGTGAATTTAAACAAACAACAGAAACAGAAGAAAGAAACTACAATAGACAGCTACTACTCACCAAATGGAACAGAGGGGGAGAGATCAGCAAACGATAAACCAGAAATCCCAGCGAATTGGATACAGGCTGTGGAAGAACTCAAAACACAACTAAGAGAGGCTGAAGACAACTGGGAAAAGAACTTAAAAATTAAGATAAGTCATCTGGAAACAGAGGCACTTGAACTAAAACAAGAAAATAGTGTCCTGAAAGCCAAAATCAACCAGCTGGAAAATGAGGCAAAGGAGATGAAAGATGAGGCAAAGGAGATGAAAGACGAGATAAAGAGGATGAAAGACAATCTTCAAAGAAACTCAGACCAGAAGGAAAAAGACGACCAAAAAGCCAAAGATGAAATCCAATCTTTAAGAACCCGAGTAAAACAACTAGAATCAAGTGACCTCACAAGGCAGCAGGACACTATAAAACAAAACAAAAAGAATGAAAAAATTGAGGAAAATGTGAAGCATCTCATTCACAAAACAGATGATTTAGAAAATCATTCAAGAAGAGACAATTTAAGAATAATTGGACTACCAGAAGACCACGACAAAAGAAAAAGCCTGGACATAATACTAGAGGAAATTATCCAGGAAAACTGTCCCAAGATCCTAGAACAAGAGGGGAAAGTGGAGATTGAAAGAATCCACAGATCATCCCCTATATTTAATCCCCAACTGACAACACCAAGAAATGTTATAGCCAAATTCAAAAACAATCAGATAAAAGAACAGGTATTACAAGCTGCCAAAAAGAAACCATTCAGATACCATGGAAACATGGTGAGGATAACATAGGATCTGTCTGCATCCACACTGAAGGACCGAAAGGCATGGAATATGATATTCCGGAAATCAAGGGAACTAGGCCTACAGCCAAGAATAAAATACCCATCAAAACTGACTATATTCTTACAGGGGAAAGTATGGTCATTTAACACAACAGAGGAATTCCAAGCATTCATAAATAAAAGACCAGACCTGAACAGAAAATTCGAAGTCCAACCACAGAATTCAAGAGAATCATCAAAAGATAATTAAAAAAGAGGGGAACAACAACAACAACAACAAAGGTTTTTTTTAAGAGACTCAATAAGTTAAAATGATATGTATCCCTATAAGAAAAGAGGTCATTGGCAACTCTTAAAAACTGTTGCTATCACCTAAGCAGCTAGAAGAACTACACTCAGAGGGAACAGTGACAAACTGTATAGGATGAAAGGACAAGACATAAATAGGTATATAGAGATATGCATGCATAAATACATATACATGTGTATGTATATATATATATATATATATATATATATATATACATGACTAAAGCTAAAAAAGAAAAGAGGTTATGACTAAAAGAAATGGGAAAAGAAACAAATGGGGGTAAATCTATATGTCACAAAGAAGCTCATGGCGGGAGGGGGGAGAACATCGATACACTGGAAGGGTAAAGAGGTTAGAGACAGGAAATATTCAACTCTTACGTACTTTGAAACTGACCCAAAGAGGGAAGAACAATCCAATCCATTGGAGAAGAGAATAGATTTGCGCCCTATAGGGGAGTAGAAGGATAAAAAACAGACTGGTGGGGAGGGAAGCAGTACAAGGGAGGGAGAGGGTGGGGGGGGGTTAAAAAGACTACAGGGGAAAATAAGGGAGGGAATAAGAAGGGAGGGGGGTAGAAAGGGAAATACAAGGGGGACTGATTTAAAGTAAATCACTGGACTAAAAGGTAGAGCTGAAGAAGAAAGGTCAGAATTAGGGAAGGATATCAAAATGCCAGGGAGTCCACAAGTGACAGTCATAACATTGAACGTGAATGGGATGAACTCACCCATAAAACGTAAACAAATAGAAGAATGGATTAGAATCCAAAACCCTACCATATGTTGTCTCCAAGAAACACACATGAGGCGGGTAGACACCCACAAGGTCAGAATTAAAGGATGGAGTAAGACCTTCTGGGCCTCAAGTGACAGAAAGAAGGCAGGAGTGGCAATCATGATATCTGATAAAGCCAAAGCAAAAATAGACCTGATCAAAAGGGATAGGGAAGGTTATTATATTTTGTTAAAAGGGACTTTAGATAATGAGGAAATATCACTAATCAACATATATGCACCAAATAATATAGCACCCAAATTTCTAATGGAGAAACTAGGAGAATTGAAGGAAGAAATAGACAGTAAAACCATTTTAGTGGGAGACTTGAACCAACCATTATCAAATTTAGATAAATCAAATCAAAAAATAAATAAGAAAGAGGTAAAAGAAGTGAACGAAACCTTAGAAAAATTAGAATTAATAGACATATGGAGAAAAATAAATAGGGATAAAAAGGAATACACCTTCTTCTCAGCACCACATGGCACATTCACAAAGATTGACCATACATTAGGTCACAGAAACATGGCACACAAATGCAGAAAAGCAGAAATAATAAATGCAGCCTTTTCAGACCACAAGGCAATAAAAATAACGATCAGTAATGGTACATGGAAAACCCAAATCAAAAACTAATTGGAAACTAAACAATATGATACTCCAAAATCGTTTAGTTAGAGAAGAAATCATAGAAACAATTAATAATTTCATCGAGGAAAATGACAATGGCGAGACATCCTTTCAAACCTTTTGGGATGCAGCCAAAGCAGTAATCAGAGGTAAATTCATATCCCTGAGTGCATATATTAACAAACTAGGGAGAGCAGAGATCAATCAATTGGAAATGCAAATAAAAAAACTCGAAAGTGACCAAATTAAAACCCCCCAGCAGAAAACCAAACTAGAAATCCTAAAAATTAAGGGAGAAATTAATAAAATCGAAAGTGATAGAACTATTGATTTAATAAATAAGACAAGAAGCTGGTACTTTGAAAAAACAAACAAAATAGACAAAGTACTGGTCAATCTAATTTAAAAAAGGAAGGAAGAAAAGCAAATTAACAGCATCAAAGATGAAAAGGGGGACATCACCTCTGAGGAAGAGGAAATTAAGGCAATCATTAGAAATTACTTTGCCCAATTATATGGCAATAAATATACCAATTTAAGTGATATGGATGAATATATACAAAAATACAAACTGCCTAGACTAACAGAAGAGGAAATAGAATTCTTAAATAATCCCATATCAGAAAATGAAATCCACCAAGCCATCAAAGAACTTCCTAAGAAAAAATCCCCAGGGCCTGATGGATTTCACCAGTGAATTCTATCAAACATTCAGAGAACAGTTAATCCCAATACTATACAAACTATTTGACATAATAAGCAAAGAGGGAGTTCTACCAAACTCCTTTTATGACACAAACATGGTACTGATTCCAAAACCAGGCAGGTCAAAAACAGAGAAAGAAAACTATAGACCAATCTCCCTAATGAATATAGATGCAAAAATCTTAAATAGGATACTAGCAAAAAGACTCCAGCTAGTGATCAGAAGGATCATTCACCATGATCAAGTAGGATTCATACCAGGGATGCAGGGCTGGTTCAACATTAGGAAAACCATCCACATAATTGACCACATCAACAAGCAAACTAGCAAGAACCACATGATTATCTCAATAGATGCAGAAAAAGCCTTTGATAAAATACAACACCCATTCCTATTAAAAACACTAGAAAGCATAGGAATAGAAGGGTCATTCCTAAAAATAATAAACAGTATATATCTAAAACCAACAGCTAATATCATCTGCAATGGGGATAAACTAGATGCATTCCCAATAAGATCAGGAGTGAAACAAGGATGCCCATTATCACCTCTACTATTTGACATTGTACTAGAAACACTAGCAGTAGCAATTAGAGAAGATAAAGGAATTGAAGGCATCAAAATAGGCAAGGAGGAGACCAAGTTATCACTCTTTGCGGATGACATGATGGTCTACTTAAAGAATCCTAGAGATTCAACCAAAAAGCTAATTGAAATAATCAACAACTTTAGCAAAGTTGCGGGATACAAAATAAACCCACATAAGTCATCAGCTTTTCTATATATCTCCAACACAGCTCAGCAGCAAGAACTAGAAAGAGAAATCCCATTCAAAATCACCTTAGACAAAATAAAATACCTAGGAATCTATCTCCCAAGACAAACACAGGAACTATATGAACACAACTACAAAACACTCGCCACACAACTAAAACTAGACTTGAGCAATTGGAAAAACATTAACTGCTCATGGGTAGGACGAGCCAACATAATAAAAATGACTATCCTGCCCAAACTTATTTATCTATTTAGTGCCATACCCATGGAACTCCCAAAAAATTTCTTTACTGATTTGGAAAAAACCATAACAAAGTTCATTTGGAATAACAAAAGATCAAGGATATCCAGGGAAATAATGAAAAAAAAAACACTAATGAGGGGGGCCTAGCAGTCCCAGACCTCAAACTATATTACAAAGCAGCAGTCATCAAAACAATTTGGTACTGGCTAAGAGACAGAAAGGAGGATCAGTGGAATAGACTGGGGGAAAGCGACCTCAGCCAGATAGTATACGATAAACCCAAAGATCCCAGGTCTTGGGACAAAAATTCACTATTTGATAAGAACTGCTGGGAAAATTGGAAGACAGTGTGGGAGAGATTAGGAATTGATCAACACCTCACACCCTACACCAAGATAAATTCAAAATTGGTGAAAGACTTAAATATAAAGAAGGAAACCATAAGTAAATTGTGTAAACACAGAATAGTATACATGTCAGACCTTTGGGAAGGGAAAGACTTTAAAACCAAGCAAGACATAGAGAGAATCACAAAATGTAAAATAAATAATTTCGACTACATCAAATTAAAAGGCTTTTGTACAAACAAAAGCAATGTAACTAAAATCAGAAGGAAAACAACAAATTGGGAAAAAATCTTCATAAAAACCTCTGACAAAGGTTTAATTACTCAAATTTATAAAGAGCTAAATCAATTGTACAAAAAATCAAGCCATTCCCCAATTGATAAATGGGCAAGGGACATGGATAGACAGTTTTCAGATAAAGAAATCAAAACTATTAATAAGCACATGAAGAAGTGCTCCACATCTCTTATAATCAGAGAGATGCAAATCAAAACAACTCTGAGGTATCACCTCACACCTAGCAGATTGGCTAACATGACAGTTATGTAAAGTAATGAATGCTGGAAAGGATGTGGCAAAGTAGGGACATTAATTCATTGCTGGTGGAGTTGTGAACTAATCCAGCCATTCTGGAGGGCAATTTGGAACTATGCACAAAGGGCGATAAAAGAATGTCTACCCTTTGATCCAGCCATAGCACTGCTGGGTTTGTACCCCAAAGAGATAATGGACAAAAAGACTTGTACAAAAATATTCATAGCTGCGCTCTTTGTGGTGGCCAAAAATTGGAAAATAAGGGGATGCCCATCAATTGGGGAATGGCTGAACAAATTGTGGTATATGTTGGTGATGGAATACTATTGTGCTCAAAGGAACAATAAAGTGGAGGAATTCCATGTGAACTGGAACAACCTCCAGGAAGTGATGCAGAGCGAGAGGAGCAGAACCAGGAGAACATTGTACACAGAGACAAACACACTGTGGTATAATCGAATATAATGGACTTCTCCATTAGTGGCGGTGTAATGTCCCTGCACAATCTGCAGGGATCAAGGAGAAAAAAAACACTATCCAAAAGCAGAGGACAAACTGAGGGAGTAGAAACACCAAGGAAAAGCAACTGCCTGACTACAATGGCTGAGGGGACATGACAGAGGAAAGACTCTGAGCGAACACTCTGATGCAAATACTAACAACATGGCAATGGGTTCAAGTCAAGAACACATATGATACCAGTGGAATCACGCGTCGGCCACAGGGGGTGGGAGGGAGGAAAAGAAAATGATCTTTGTCTTTAATGAAAAATGCATGGAAATGATCAAATAAAATACTATAAAATAAAAAAAAATAAAAAAAAAGCATAAGCTAAAAAAAATCTACCAGAGTTTCAAATTCATAAGCCATGTCTCTGAAAACTCAGGTTATCCTCTTATCATAATGAAGTATCATGGTAGAACTTTAATGGACAATGCTATTTCAAGTCTTACTAAAATGTTCAAGTCCATTTTCTTACCTTAAGCCAGCCTGCTAACCATGAATAAATCTTTCTTTACTGCTTAAACATACTATTTCATCTCATATTTATCCGTTCAAAAACAAATTCTTAATGTCTAAGTTTGTAAATTGTGAGAGAAGAAAGATTTAGTTGACTAATACTCAGGTATCCTTGACTATATGTCCAGCACTTTATCCATGATCCTGGCTGTCCCCAGAGCATCCCATGAAAGCTGGTATTTACTTTGCTAATTAGAATAATAATAATAACTTAACCTATAAAGAATTTGAGAGACTGTAAAGTATATTGTATAACATTACTTCCCTTGAGTCTTACAACAAACCTGAAGGGTCATACTACCAAGATTATTACCCCAATTTTACAGGTGAAGAAACATGACCTTGGTCAATTTTCAAGGAGTTTTTATAAAAGGCTGGACTTGATTATTTAATAATAGGGTTATCAGGAATTTTAACTAATTCCAAGAGATTTATTTAATAATTTATTTACAAAATATAGAAAGAGTGAAAGTAAGAAAATGAGAGAGAGGGTAGGGTAAGATATCTAGCCTAAGCATTAAGTATTTTGCTCTGACCCCTGGCTCTAAAACAGGCAGGGGAGTTTAGTCCTTTTGCCCTTGTAGCTGAGAACCTGGGGATGCAGGGAGTCTCTCTCAAGAGGATCAGACTCTCCTGAGGCTAGTCTCTTCAGAAAATGCAGGAAAGGAGTCAGCTCTTTCAATCACCACATTTCAGTACAAAGGGAGAGATTCAAGGACAGTCTCACCAAGTCTAAGATCTCAGGTCCAGTCAGCAGATTCTTCTTCAGCCTTCAACCCAAACCCAGAACTCCAAAGAATGATAACATTCAGAAGTCCAAAGCATAAAGAACTCGAGAAGTTCTTACAGGAAGTTGTAACTCCTTTTTAAAGACACTTTCTTTTGCTTCACTTCCTGTGCCTTCCTCCACTTTTACATCCACCAATTACAGCTAAAGCTTTGCTTAGTACTGTCCAGTGGGCAGTCAGTCAATTCTGATTCATCACCCACTATCATACACATGGGTCACAGACCTCCCCCACTCAATTGTGATTTTGGTGATTAAATCTAAAAATGGGCAGGGGATTTAAATTAATCTTCACATCATCTAATTAATATCTAGCAGGGATGGAATTTATAGTTGTCCTCCATATCTGGCTCCTCTATCCAGTGTGCTAGAATGTCAACAGACTCTTGCCATTTTTCCAGTTCCTTGACAAGTGAAGATTAACTCAGGATTCAAATTAAAGTTGAACTTCTGGTAAAGTAAGAGTAATTATTGGTTGAGTTTTTTATTGCATATTTCAATTCAGTTTTCAAGTCAAGCAATGCTATTTTGTTCTAGGCAGAGTACAAGTTACTTTGGAAGCTACAAAAATGAGCAATACACAGTGTCTGCCAGTAAAATGAGATGGTGGCATCTCTATGTTCTCCTCTAGTTCTAAAACAAATCCCCATTTTTTGATTCAGTGAAAAAGGGTTGGGTTGGGGATTAAATGGGAGATTCAGTAGGCATCCAAGAAGCTGACAACTTCACCTGAAGTAAATTGGAAAATTCTTCACCTCTGTCAGTCAACAAACATTTACTAAGTATTTACTATGTGCTAGGCATTGTACTAAGATCTGAGAATAAAAAGAAAGGCCAAAACCTGGTTCTTGCCCTCAAACAACTCATATTTTAATGGGGAAGAACACATACACACAGATACATGCAAGATATGTGAAGAATAAATAGAATGTGATCTCTGAGAGGAGATGCTGCACTTTGAGGTAATTAAAAAGGATTTCTTGAAGAAGATGGGATTTGAATTAAAGCCTGGACCTCTTTTCAGAGATGCATGTACAGATTTTGACAGCAGTAAAAGCCATTCTATGTTGAAAATGACCTGAATCCACAAAAGGGGCCAATATGGGGAAGAGGTGGCCACAAAGATACAGAGAAAAATCTTAAACCTCATTCAATATATTCTGTGAGAAAATAAATGCTGTTTTGTTTTGTTTTTTTCCTAACTTGACTGATGGGGATAGCCTTAGCTGGTTAGAGTTAAAGATGAAGACAAATTTGAGTGGGGCTGCCACAGTCTATATTCTGAACTTGATTTGCCACAATTTTGAAGGTTTTTAGCCCTCTGGAGTGGAGATTTTGTGAATCAACCCAAATTATTACTCAACTTCAACCCAGACAACATTAATTTATATCCTCTCCCAAAAGTGAAAAATCTAGCTGTTCAATGTTTTATACTTATTCTAAAAAAAAAAATAGGGATAGAAAATTCAGGTTTTCCTCACATCACTTCCGGTCAAGATGGTGGCATAGAAGCAGCGAAAGTTCAGATCTTGGAAACCCTTCCTTACCGATCACAAACTGAGTGCTCCTAGGACACCGAAATTCAAGCTGAACTACAGGATAGACCTGGGGAACCCTCCTCCTGGACCTGGATCAAAAGGTACAGCCCCCCAAAAGCCAGAACCCTAGATCACTCAGATCTAAGGGGTAGGCAGAAGGAAGGTCCCAGGACCCATCCCCCCCAACCCAGAGTGCTGAGCCCATGGCAGCAGCGGGAACCTCAGGGCTCTGAGGACTCACCTTGAAAGCAACCTGTGCCAGGCTCTGGGGCGCCCAACACAGATGGCAGGGAAACATAGAGAGAAGGGGGAAGCCAGGGTAGCCCCCTGGCTGGGTCCTTCCATCTGAGTCTTAAGGGAGGTCCCAGCTTTAGGGCACCAGCTGAACCCAATCCCATCAGGAGCCCTAAGAGCTACTGAAAGGACAGAAACCTCAGGGCCGGCGAAGGGCTTACCTTGAAAACAACCTGGGCCAGTCTCCGGACATTAAACACAGATTGTGGAGGAAGAGGTTTTTAGCTTCAGGGCTCATTTGGTCCCAACCAGGTGAACCTAATCCCATCAGGAGCCCTCAGAGCCCAGGGAAACCACAACCCCTCCCCCCTTAGAGAGCAGGGTCTTCTGAAAAAAAACAGAAACCTAGAGGTGGAGTCAAGATGGCAGCCTAAAAGGAGCATAGACCTGGCATCCTGGCCAGAGCTTTGGAGATCCTCCATTATTGCTTCAGCCTTCCAGGAAGTTTAAAACTCAGAGTAAACCCAGCCGAACCAAGCTGAACTTAATTCCATCAAAAGTCTCCAGAACACAGGGAAGCCCAGGCTCCCCACCCATCCTTATTGACTGCTGGACTTTAAGCCAATCAAAAGCCTCCAGAGGACAGGGAAGCTCAAACCTCCAACAACCCTCCCCCAGAGACTACACCAAGAGATCTTCTGTTAAAGCTCCAAGAGGGGAGACTGATAGAAGTCCACACAAAAAAAAAATGAGAGGAACAAGAGCACAGACAAATACAGGGAGCAAAGAAGGGGTAAATTTGAGCAAACAATAGAAAAAGAAGAAAGAAACTACAATAGACAGCTACTACTCAGCAAATGGAACAGAGGGGGAGAGATCAGCAAACAATAAACCCTAAATCCCAGCGAATTGGATACAGGCTGTGGAAGAACTCAAAACACAACTAAGAGAGGCTGAAGACAACTGGGAAAAGAACTTAAAAATTAAGATAAGTCATCTGGAAACAGAGGCACTTGAACTAAAATGAGAAAATAGTGTCCTGAAAGCCAAAATCAACCAGCTGGAAAATGAGGCAAAGGAGATGAAAGATGAGGCAAAGGAGATGAAAGACAAGGTAAAGAGGATGAAAGACAATCTTCAAAGAAAATCAGACCAGAAGGAAAAAGACGACCAAAAAGCCAGAGATGAAATCCAATCTTTAAGAACCAGAATAAAACAACTAGAATCAAATGACCTCACAAGGCAGCAGGACACAATAAAACAAAACAAAAAGAATGAAAAAATTGAGGAAAATGTGAAGCATCTCATTCACAAAACAGATGATTTAGAAAATTGTTCAAGAAGAGACAATTTAAGAATAATTGGACTACCAGAAGACCACGACAAAAAAAAAATGTCTGGACATAATACTAGAGGAAATTATCCAGGAAAACTGTCCCAAGATCCTAGAACAAGAGGGGAAAGTGGAGATTGAAAGAATCCACAGATCACCCCCTGTATTTAATCCCCAACATCAAGAAATGTTATAGCCAAATTCAGAAACAATCAGATTAAAGAACAGATATTACAAACTGCCAAGAAGAAGCCATTCAGATACCATGGAAACATGGTGAGGTTAACACAGGATCTGGCTGCATCCACACTGAAGGACCAAAAGACATGGAATATGACATTCCGGAGAGCAAGGGAACTAGGTCTACAACCAAGAATAAAATACCCATCAAAACTGACTATATTCTTACAGGGGAAAGTATGGCCATTTAACACAACAGATGAGTTCCAAGCATTCATAAATAAAAGACCAGACCTGAACAGAAAATTTGATGTCCTACCACAGAACTCAAGAGAATCATCAAAAGGTAACTAAAAAAAGGGGGGGAAAATTTTTAAAAGACTCAATAAGTTAAAATGATATGTACCCCTATAAGAAAAGAGGTCATTGGTAACTCTTAAAAACTGTTGCTATCACCTGAGCAGCTAGAAGAAATTACACTCAGAGGAAACAGTGACAGACTGTATAGGATGAAAGGACAAAACATAAATAGGTATATAGATATATGCATGCATAAATACATATACATGTGTATGTATATATATATATATATATATATACATGACTAGAGCTAATAAAGAAAAAAAGGTTATGACTAAAAGAAATGGGAAAAGAAACAAATGGGGGTAAATTTGTATGTCACAAAGAAGCTCATGGCGGGAGTGGGGAGAACATCGACACACTGGAAGGGTAAAGAGGTTAGAGATAGGAAATACTCAACTCTTACATACTTTTAAACTGACCCAAAGAGGGAAGAACAATCCAATCCATTGGGGAAGAGAATAGATTTGTGCCCTATAGGGGAGTAGAAGGGTAAAAAACGGACTGGTGGGGAGGGAAGCAGTACAAGGGAGGGAGAGGGTAGGGGGGAATTTTAAAAAGACTACAGGGGAAAATAAGGGAGGGAATAAGAAGGGAGGGGGGTAGAAAGGGAAGTAAAATAAGGGGGGGAATGAGAGGGACTGACTATAAACAAACATTGGTATAGAAGGAAATAGTGAAAGAAGAAAAGGCAGGACCAAGAATAGAAATCAAAATGCTGGGAAATACACAGCTAGTAATCATAATTCTGAATGTGAATAGAATGAACTCACCCATAAAATGCAAGTGAATAGCAGAGTGGATTAGAATCCAAAACCCTACCATATGCTGTCTGCAAGAAACACACATGAGGAAGGTAGATACGCATAGGGTGAAAGTAAGAAGATGGAGCCAAATCTATTGAGCATCAAATGATAAAAAGAAGGCAGGAGTAGCAATCATGATATCAGACAAAGCCAAAGTAAAAATAAATCTAGTTAAAAGAGATAGGAAAGGTAATTACATCCTGATAAAAGGCAGTATAGACAACGAGGAAATATCTGTACTCGATATGTATGCACCAAATGGCAGAGCATCCAAATTTTTAAAGGAGAAACTAGAGGAGCTCAAGGATGAAATAGATAGAAAAACTATACTAGTGGGAGGTCTGAACCTTCCCCTAACCGAACTAGATAAATCAAATCAAAAAATAAATAAGAAAAAGGTGAGAGAAGCAAATGAAATCTTAGAAAAATTATAGTAAACATATGGAGAAAAATAAATAGGGACAAAAAGGAATACACCTTCTTTTCAGCAGTACATGGTACATTCACAAAAATTGACCATGTACTAGGGCACAAAATCATTGCAAAAAAGTGCAAAAGGGAAGAAATAATGAATGCAACCTTCTCAGACCACAATGCAATAAAAATAATAATTAGTAAGGGTACATGGATAGATAAATCAAAAATTAATTGGAAATTAAACAATATGATACTCCAAAACCAACTAGTTAAAGAACAAATCATAGAAACAATTAATAACTTCATTGAAGAAAATGACAATGGTGAGATATCCTTTCAAAACCTATGGGATGCAGCCAAAGCAGTACTCATGGGGAAATTTATATCCTTGAGTTCATATATAAGCAAATTAAGAAGGGCAGAGGTCAATGAATTGGGCATGCAAATTAAAAAACTCGAAAGTGAACAAATTAAAAATCCTCAGGGGGCAGCTGGGTGGCTCAGTGGATTGAGAGCCAGGCCTAGAGATGGGAGGTCCTAGGTTCAAATCTGGCCTCAGACACTTCCCAGCTGTGTGACCCTGGGCAAGTCACTTGACCCACATTGCCTAGCCCTTACCACTCTTCTGCTTTGGAGCCAATACACAGTATTGACTCCAAGACGGAAGGTAAGGGTTTTAAATTTTAAAAAAAAATCCTCAGATGAAGACTAAATTAGAGATCCTAAAAATCAAAGGAGAAATTAATAAAATTGAAAGTCAAAGAACTATTGATTTAATAAATAAGACTGGAAGCTGGTACTTTGAAAAAAACAAATAAAATTGACAAAGTACTAGTCAGTCTAATTAAAAAAGAAGAGAAAAAAACCAAATTGACAGTATCCAAGATGAAAAGGGAGACCTCACCTCTAATGAAGAGGAAATCAAGGCAATCATTAAAAACTACTATGCCCAATTATATGGCAAAAAATATGGCAATCTAAGTGATATGGATGAATACTTACAAAAATATAAATTGCCTAGCATAAAAGAAGAAGAAACAAATTACCTAAACAACTCCATATCAGAAAAAGAAATTGAACAAGCCATCAAAGAACTCCCTAAGAAAAAATCCCCAGTTCCAGATGGATTCACAAATGAATTCTATCAAACATTCAAAGAATAGCTAACCCCAATACTATACAAACTATCTGACAGAATAAGCCAAGAAGGGGTTCTACCAAATTCTTTTTACGACACAAACATGGTACTGATCCCAAAGCCAGGCAGGTTAAAAACAGAGAAAGAAAACTATAGGCCAATCTCCCTAATGAATATAGATGCAAAACTCTTAAATAGGATACTAGCAAAAAGACTCCAGCAAGTCATCACAAGGGTTATCCACTACAATCAGGTAGGATTCATACCAAGAATGCAAGGATGGTTCAATATTAGGAAAACCATCCACATAATTGACCATATAAACAAGCAAACTGACAAAAATCACATGATTATCTCAACAGATGCAGAAAAAGACTTTGACAAAATATAACACCGATTCCTAGTGAAAATACTAGAAAGTATAGGAATAGAAGGGCCTTTCCTAAAAATAATAAACAGTATATACTTAAAACCATCATCTGCAATGGGGAAAAACTCAAAGCCTTCCCAATAAGATCAGGAGTGAAACAAGGATGCCCATTATCGCCTTTATTATTCAATATTGTACTAGAAACACTAGCAGTAGCAGTTAGAGAAGAAAAAGAAATTGAAGGTATTAAAATAGGCAAGGAGGAGACCAAGCTGTCACTCTTTGCAGATGATATGATGATTTACTTAAAGAATCCTAGGGAATCAACCAAAAAGCTAATCGAAATAATCAACAACTTTAGCAAAGTTGCAGGATACAAAATAAACCCACATAAGTCATCAGAATTTCTATATATCTCCAACCCAGTTCAGCAGCAAGAATTAGAAAGAGAAATTCCATTTAAAGTCACCCGAGACAATATAAAATACTTAGGAATCTATCTGCCAAGACAAACACAGGAACTATATGAATCCAACTACAAAACACTCTCCACACAATTAAAACTAGATCTAAACAATTGGAAAAACATTGATTGCTCATGGGTGGGACGAGCTAACATAATAAAAATGACGATCCTACCCAAACTTATATATCTATTTAGTGCCATACCCATTGAACTACCAAAAAACTATTTTACTGAATTAGAGAAAACGATAACAAAGTTCATTTGGAAGAATAAAGGATCAAGGATATCCAGGGAAATAATGAAAAAAAAATACAAAAGAAGGTGGCCTTGCAGTCACAGATCTCAAACTATATTCCAATCAGCGGTCATCAAAACAATTTGGTACTGTCTAAGAGACAGAAAGGAAGATCAGTGGAATAGACTTGGGGTAAATGACCTCAGCAAGACAGTCTTTGACAAACCCAAAGACCCCAGCTTTTGGGACAAAATTCCAGTATTTGATACAAACTGCTGTAAACCTCAAATTTCCTAAGACTTATAAATGTTGGAAATTTCACCATTGGGATATTTCATACTTGGAAAATTTCTTACTGATAGTCTATTGGAATGGGAACCCCATTGGCATGGGAGGTTCTTTCTCTTCCCTTCTTAAGATTACTTTAGGACAGAAACCCTTTGCTGAACAATGGAAAGGACTTTGACCTATGCTTAAGCATAGAACAGGAATTTCTTTGAGTCTTGATTGATTTTAGAATTGATACAATGGAGATACTCCACCCTATTCAGTCCTAATAGGATTGAGTAAGGGCTGCAGCCTAGATCAAAATTTAATTATTTCTAAATCTCTACCATACTCAAGTTAACAGGATTTAGAAAGGGCTGTAGCAAAGGAGTAAAGATTTAATCATTTGAAAAATATGACCTTCAACAGACATGTGCAAAAGCCAGAAACCTCTGGGCGGTCCTGGGTTAAGCTAGAGCCTCCATTGGCACAGGGAAATTGATGAACGGGGATTGGTAGATGGGAGAACTGGGAGGAGGAACTTGGATGGTTTCCTTAAAGATAGGGGGTCTGAAGACTCGATGGGAGGTTGAGGAGTTTTGGTCAGGGGATTGCGGTGGACTCTGAGAAGCTTGCTCTGAAGGAAGCTGAAGGTGGGGGCCTCTGAGACTGTTTCTCCATTTTGGTCACGTGAGTAATAGGGACTGATCTCTTTTCTTTGCCCCAGCTATCTAAGGGCTTGGGCCTTTTGGCCCAGCCTAAACAGAAGGGATATTTAAGCCCTATTCCCTTCTCTCCCTTTTTCTTTCTCGCTATCTCTAATTCCTTTCTTACTCCTATTGTAATTAAACTCCAAAAAAGGCTGACGGCTGACTTGAGTTTTTCATTTAGGAATTACATAGCTGATTCCTTGGCGAACTTAAATTAATATATATCAGTCTTTTAAAGTGATTCCCTTGTTACACTGCTGGGAAAATTGGAAGACAGTGTGGGAGAGATTAAGTTTGGATCAACACCTCACACCCTACACCAAGATAAACTCAGAATGGGTGAATGACTTGAATATAAAGAAGGAAACTATAAGTAAATTAGGTGAACACAGAATAATTTACATGTCAGACCTTTGGGAAGGGAAAGATTTTAAAACCAAGGAAGACTTAGAAAGAGTCACAAAATGGAAAATAAATAATTTTGACTACATCAAATTAAAAAGTTTTTATACAAACAAAACCAATGTAACTAAAATTAGAAGGAAAACAACAAATTGGGAAACAATCTTCATAACAAAATCCTCTGACAAAGGTCTAATTACTCAAATCTATAAAGAGCTAAATCAGTTGCACAAAAAATCAAGCTATTCTCCAATTGAAAAATGAGCAACTGACATGAATAGGCAATTTTCAGTTAAAGAAATCAAGACTATTAACAAGCACATGAAGAAGTGTTCTAAATCTCTTATAATCAGAGGGATGCAAATCAAAACAACTCTGAGGTATCACCTCACACCTAGCAGATTGTTCAACATGACAGCAAAGGAAAGTAATGAATGCTGGAAAGGATGTGGCAAAATAGGAACATTAATTCATTGCTGGTGGAGTTGTGAATTGATCCAACCATTATGGAGAGTAATTTGGAACTATGCCCAATGGGCAATAAAAAACTGTCTGCCCTTTGATCCAGCCATAGCACTGCTGGGTTTGTACCCCAAAGAGATAATAAGGAAAAAGACTTGTACAAGAATATTCATAGCTGCGCTCTTTGTGGTGGCCAATAATTGGAAAATGAGGGGATGCCCATCAATTGGGGAATGGCTGAACAAATTGTGGTATATGTTGGTGATGGAATACTATTGTGCTAAAAGGAATAATAAAAGTGGAGGAATTCCATGGAGACTGGAACAACCTCCAGGAAGTGATGCAGAGTGAGAGGAGCAGAACCAAGAGAACATTGTACACAGAGACTGACACATTGTGGTACAAGAGAACGTAATGGACTTCTCTAGTAATGGCTTTACAATGTCCCTGAACAACCTGCTGTGATCTACGAGAAAAAAAACAAAACAAAACAAAACAAAACTATCCGCAAGTAGAGGACAAACTGAGGGAGTAAAAACACCGAGGAAAAGCAACTGCCTGACTACAGATTTTGAGGGGACATGATCGAGGAGAGACACTAAATGAGCGCCCTAATACAAATACCAATAACAAGGAAATGGGTTCAGAGCAAGGACACATGACAAATCATGCCTCAGCTAGGGAAGGGGTGGCGGGGGATTGGGGGGGAAGAAAAGAAAATGATCTGTTTCCAATGAACAATGTATGAAAATGACCAAATAAAATGTTTTAAAAACTAAAAAAAAAAAAATTCAGGTTTTTATGGTCAATAAAGAGCTTTTCAGGAAAAGAAAAGGTTTCAACTTTGCAAAACATAGAGGTCACAGAACTGAACAAGAAAATCCTCAGAAGAATAGGTCAGTGGCATAGATAATATGAAATAAGGGTTGGCATGCACTTTGAGGAACTGTGGCCCAACTGAGAAACTCTCACATAGTGGTTTTCATTAAAAAGTTGCCATTTATCTTATCATGGCAAGTTTATCTTACCATGAGCTGACATTGAAAGGATAGAGAAATATTGTAACTTATTGCAGTAAGGCAGATATCGAAAAAAGACAGATGGCAACTTCTTAATGACAGCCACCGTTCTCTAGGGCTTATTCATGACTCCAGATTCATAAGCAGAAACTATCAATACCAACCTCTGAGGATGATATGAAGTGCGACATTAATAGAGAAAATGTTATATTAGTATTAAAAGGAGAAAGTTTCAAGAAGGCAATCTACCTTCCATTGGAATCAGTCAGTCTCCCTTAAACTTGAAAAATATAAACTAATACCCTCTTCCCCTCAAAAAAAAATCATGTTTACTATTTCAATCAATTGTTTTTATAACTTTCTCCTGCTGAATTTTATGATTAGATAGATGAAAACTATCTAAAAATCCTGATGGAACAGACCACTGTTTTTAGTGATTAAATGGGGAACTTAATAACTGATAGCTATGACCTAATTAAATTGCAAATTTTGAATTGTCACTATAATATTACTTATTTCAGCTTGCCAAGAAGATTACCCATGTGTTCATAAACCCAGATGCCCAGAATGATAACAGTCAGCCCTCACTCTATGATTTTTTTGTACACAAGAAGGGATTCATAGGTTTATAAGATTTCTATCAGGAATTCATTTTCAGAGATCATCTCTCTTCCTTTCTCAAGTGAAGAATATAAGGCCCAGCATGGCTAAATAAATTTGTCTAAAGTCAATTGAGTAGAAGGTTGCTAAATTAGGATTCAAACCCAGATCCTCCAAGTCCAAGTCCAAATCCCTTTGAAGTACACATAATTTTTCCTTGTTTGCATTAAAGTGAATAAGATAGACATCTGTCATCTTTCAATGAAATCCCCTAGATTGTTTCAATCCACCAGGGACTCTCTCTTTTCTTGCCTCAATGACACTTCTCTATACTATACGCAAGTCATTCTTCAAACAACATTTATGTTTGGTTCTACTCATTTGACTCTCCATGATTTCATGTAGGTCCTTCCATTTTTTCCAAAATTGACCTGCTCATCAGTCCTTATGTAGCAGTAATATTCCTTCACAATCCTATGCCACAATTGATTTATCCATTTGCTAATTGTTAAGGATCCCCTCAATTTTCAGTTCTATGACATCAAAAAGAAAGCTGCTATGAATATTTTAGAACATAGTGAGCAACTGGGTGGCTCAGTGGATTGATCAAATCTGGCCACAGACACTTCCCAGCTGTGTGAACCTGGGCAAGTCATTTAATCCCCATTGGCTAGCCCTTACCACTCTTCTGCCTTGGAACCAGTACATAGTATTCATTCCAGGGTAGAAAGTATGTTTTTAAAGAATATTTATGTCATTTTCTTTTTTCCCTGATCACCTTAAAAAATAAACCTAATGCTGGGATTGCTGGGTCAAAAGACAAACACAGATTTCTAATTCTTTGGGCATAATCCCAACTTTCTCTCCAAAATGATTGGATAATTTCACAGTGCCACCAACAGTATGTTAATGTCCTCATTTTTCTACATCCCCTTTAACATTTATCATTTTGCCTTTTTTACCATTTTAGCCAACCTGATAGGTATGAGATAACAGCTCAGAGTTGTTTTGATTTTCATTTCTCTTACTAAAAATTTGTTCAAAGAAGCAAACAAATAAACAACTTTCTTGCCCACATAGTGATCAAGTGGGCTAGGCACTTAAAAGGGATGCTAAATTTAAATCAAATGGCCACTGCTTTCAAAGAACTTATATATTTGTTAGGAGGACAGCGTCCAAAAATACTTTAAAATATTGTAATATATATGTATGTATATGATGCTAATATTTTTATTATTATTTCATTAGTGTAGAACAAAGTGCTAAGTGAGAGTCAATTACCTTTCTTGATTCTGTTTTCTGACCTATAAACGAGGGCAGTAGGCAGATCAAATCTCAGGCTCCTTCCAGCTCTAGGCCTCTAAGATTTAATTTTAACCGAAAGGTGTTTAAAATACCCACACAGTATATTTCAAGAATGTTTCTCAATAACCTGCCCAGTGCTTACTCTAATGATTGTTGGATTTCAGTGTTTCTTTCACCAGTTCCTTAAAAAAAGAAAAAACTGGATGAGCCATGATCATTGCCTTCCTCCCAGCTCCTTCTGACTGCTTTTTTTTTTAATAACCTGAAAGTCATTCCCGTTTAAATTGCCTTTCTCCCTTCAGTGCCTAGCTCTGAGCATTTTTCTTTATTTTCCCCATTTATCAGATGCTTAAAAACTACATAGAATGAATTTAACTAATTGTCCATTAGATCCCATGGATCTTTCATCTATTTAAGGATGTCTCCTTGATGCAGCTCCCTCTCATTAGACAGAGCTTTAAGCTTTGCTGTGCATACGCCGATGGTATCCTTGCGTCTGCAGCAATGGGCACTTAAGCTCCAGGAAGCCCTGTTTAGACGGGGGAATTTTAATAGAGCAGTCCAGATCCAACCTCTCACTCTTGTCTAAGTACCTGCTGTTGATGATCACTTTGCTCCCTGCTGCTCTAAGTGGAGTCATTAAGAGGGAGTGCAACTTTAAGCAAGACTGGGAGAGGGTGAATACTCTTCTATTTGATGGAAGGTCAGCTTCTACTAGAGCTTCCACATTTATTTCTTCCCATCCCCATTCATTTCCTCATGCTGAGGGAATGAGAGCCATTTGAGGTCATAGTATCCATCCCCCTGCTGACAGCAAAACAGTTGCAGGAAATGCATTTCATCTCTCATGGACAAAGTTACTGGAAGAAAGTGCTGAGCAAAGAAGCTTTTGCTGGCAAGTGTGGTTGCCAGAGAGGGTGAGAGGAAGAGAAAACTATGTCATCTTTTCCTATTTTCAGTAGCCATTTGGGTCAGGTAACTATACAGTAGGGAAAAGAAAACCCACAATGAATTTTTATTCAAGGGGATTTCCAACTGAGCATTCAATATTGACATGGAGTTGACCTTAAGGTATAGAATAAGAATAGTCCTTTGAGATCATCTAGTTCAACCCTCTCATTTTCAAGATGAGGATCTGAGGGCTAGAGAGGAGAATTGACCTGCCCAAGATCATATAGGTGATTTGAACTGAATTAAAGTAAATTCAATTTGCATTTATTGAGTGCTTATGTGAAGAGAACTCTGCTACATACTATAGGGTGTACCAAAAAATGTGGCAATATCCAGAACTTAATAAGCTTGCAGTATTTTTCCTTCTATAATATATATGTATATGAAACAATTACCTATGAATAAAGCAGGCATGCTATGGCCTTCTTTGGGATAAGAGTCTGGTATTTGTTGCTCTCCTGCATCTAACTCCAATTAACCTTCCTAGCCTTATTCACATAACTGCCTATCACACTTTGTGATCCATGCAAACTGGATCTTAGTTCTCCAGTCTTATCTGGTATTTGGCCATCTCTCTCTGTCTCTGTGTCTCTTTCCATCTCATCATTCATGACTTACTTATATTTCCTTATCTCTGCCTAGTGAAATCTTAATTTTCCAAGGTCCAATTAGGTTTCACCTCTTCCTTTGAACTATCCTCAGGAGAAAGGGCTATTTTTATTCTAATATTTTTGGCCATTTTGCCTAATATGTGCACTTACTCTGATCATATCTTACCTCTATCATATTTGTTTTGGTCATATCCCTTCTATTCTCCTTAACGGAGAAAAAGAGAACATTTTGATTTCAATAAAGGAATTATTCTTAAAGGAACTTATTTAGAAAGAGTAGCAGAAGCAAATTCACAATTTTTTAATTGGCATATTTCCTTGACCAAAGTCAAAATAACTAATGAGTATGTAGAATTTTAATTTTTATGAAGTATTTCACATTTATTATCTCATCTGCACCACACAATATTAGTCCATGATAGGGGCTATTA
Organism: Monodelphis domestica; assembly: GCF_027887165.1. Taxonomy (NCBI): domain Eukaryota; kingdom Metazoa; phylum Chordata; class Mammalia; order Didelphimorphia; family Didelphidae; genus Monodelphis; species Monodelphis domestica. Next base: position 406,651,604 of record NC_077229.1, on the reverse strand, counting down.
TTATCCCCATTTTACACATAAGGAAACTGGGATCTGAAAAAATAAAATGAGTTGGAGTTACACCAGTAATAAACTTCTAGAGAAGAATGGAAATTCAGTTCTTCTTGACCAAAAGTCCATTATGTTACCTAGCCACCAGGATGTAAGTATATATCAAATATTTCTTCAACTAGATTAAATTAAAAATACAAAATTGACTCTTAGTAAGTAATAAAAAGTAAGATAAGTGAGTGCTTTGTCCATTCGAGATGGACCTTCCTAAGGGAAGGAACTTGAGCTTTGGATTGTTGGTTGGGGAAGGCTTCAGAGAGAAACTGGATTTTGAAATAGATCTTCAGGGGGCTTCAAATGGAGAGAGAACAGTAGAAGGAAAGTCCTAATTAACTTGAAGCAAATAAATACCTGAGAAAGAGCCTCTTTTTGTTTACATAAGAATTTTTTTTCTGGACTTAAAAGTTAGCATGGGCTGCATGTCCCTACTTCATTATCCATATAGCCCTGGTGCCCATGCATTTTATTAATCCCTATTTCTATTTTAGATTTATAAAATTACACCCTCCACTTTCAATAGCCTCAGGGTGCAAGTACCAATAAAATTCCCATTGATTAAAGTATTAAAATACATGAAAAGGAACAATAGCCAGCAGCAATAATGATTAAACACATAAGCATCAAACAAAATAAAATAAAACTGTATAAAAATAACAGCCTTCTTCAATCTACTCCTTAGCATGGAACAGACCAGCAGATCTATGTAATTATTTAAGTTTAAAAAAGGAAGAAAAGTGTTGCAATCTAATAGAAACAGAGGACAGATTGATCCAAAAGCATACTTACCTGTTTGGCTAAATTTAGTGAGCTAGCTGATTTAGTTATTCATGTTTCATCTCCGGAAAAACTGGTTCAAAGAGATTGTCTGAGCCATTATATGTCTAGTTCACTGTTTTGAATACTGCTGCTCAATTTCTTCCTTCAGCAGGGTGTGAAGATACCCCTACCTTCGTCCCCAAGGCTACCACTACTTTCCAGGAATGACAAAGGGAAAAAACAATAAGGAAAAGTATTTTTAAAGGGACACCTTATTCAAATATTATTTGTTCTAATTATGAGTTTTCCCAGAAACCTCTTGGGAAGCTTTAATTCTTCCTCATATTTTCTCACTGTGTAGGAAATCCATACTCTCACTGACAGACACCATGGCCATTCTGAACAAAACAAATAAATAAGAAATGAAACTTGAAAAGCCCACATTGAATCTAATTGCTCAGTAACTGACTGGGCTATGATTTTTGCTTGATACTATATATTTTGAAATCCATGATAGTACCCTAAGTCAAATGACCTGATCTTCTATTAAAGATGCTAATCTCACCTGACTTGGTTTGTTTTGGTTTGAAGCTCTTTAGCTCAATCATGGAGATTAAATGTTGCAAACTGTGTCAACACTTCAGAAGTTGTGAGCATATATTTACACACAAACGAGTATACATACACATGCAGTGTACAGCCTACTGAAAACAATCTTTTGCTCCAAGCCCCACGGCCAGACAAAGAAATACATGGACTCTTTGAAGCTTTGCAGCCAAAGTTATATATGTATCCACAGACCAGATGCTTTGTGCCACAATCTTACCTGCACACAGGAGGCTTCTCAATGGCTCACATCTACCTATAAACTTATTCTTTGTATAAAACAAAGAACAACGCTCTTGATGCCAACATATCTGAATTTAAGTTCTGCTACTAACAATGCTACTAGTCACTTATCCTCTTTAAGTCTTATTTTCTTCATCTGTAAAATCATCATAATAAAATTTTCATTATTTATCTTGATGGTTGTAAGGTTCAAATCAGTTAAGGTGTGCAAAGTGTTCAATAAATCCCCAAGTACTACAAATATATAAGCAATTCCCATTCACTGAAAATTTTCAGAGGTTAGGTATGCATTGTTTTAGAGGCAAAGATGCCATGTATCTGTGTATTCATGGCTACTCATATATTTTAAGCGAGATATTTAATTTGAAGAACACAGGGAAATCCTGCCTGCCTCAGAATAAGGTTACTCCCATCAAACCTGGTGAGGTGTCTGAAATTCTACTACACATATATATACATATAATGATTAAGTCATTTTCCCCTAAGGGTTCTGTTAAAATGCATATCTTACTTGCAAAAGGAGACTTCATTATCACATGAGTTACATCAGCACAAATCAGTTTATCAGATGATCTGTCAGAGGTCAAGGTTTTAGGGGAATGACATATAGGAGACAGAAGAGGCAAAAAAAAGTCTCATGCCTAATGCTAGTATCTATATTCTGTGGATGATATCCAAATTATCCCCTGTAGAGCTTGTTGAGTGCAGTTGTTTGCATGTTGTCTCCCCTTTGGACTAGGTCCTTGAGAATCCCCAGTGCATTCAGCACAGTGCTTTCACATAGTAGGTACTTAATCAAGGTTTTTCGTTTTCAGTATAATGTGCTTCTTGGGAAATCATGTTGCCAAGGGAGGGGGAAGAGGTGTATACTTATAGCAATGAAGGGAAGGGCCAGACTAGAGCTTGAAGGGATATTTGGGGTTAGTCAATGGAACACCCAAGTGGGATTCACGAAGAGGCTATAAAGGTGACAGGGGTAGTGGAAGACACTACAAGTGTGCTGTGGAAGCCTAGTTCATCATTTCTCCTCAGCACAGCCTTGGGTGTGTCTTCAGGGCCAAATCTAAGATGTATATAATGAGCATCATTGCATCCAGGAAATGTCCTTAAACAGCTGAAAGAGCAGCAGAATCGAATGCACAATTAGTTAACTTCATTGTATTTGGGTTGTTAAGATGACTGGTTTGATCGACCATTTGCAAGGCAATCAATCGCTCAGCAAGCACAACCAGAGTGACAACAGCAGCTTCTTGGACCTACATAAACTAAGGGCAAAAGGTTGGAGAAAGATGAGGTAAGCAGAGTTTGGGATCTGGGACCCAGCCACCCCTTTCCTTGTGTTTTCCCATACTCTGTAGCTCTCTTTTTCTACATTCTTTCAATTGTTTTAAGGCAATTCTCTCAAGTTATTTTTAATAATATGATTATTATATCATATACTATTATATTATTAATAATATAATTATTATATTTTGGTAATAGTATTATATTATTAATGTGCTTATTCTATTCTATTATATATTATTAATAATAATATGGTTATATTTATAATATCTTGAGGATTCAGACATCAGTCATTCACATTTTGGCATCTATGTTTAAACCACTTGATGTCCTTCCAATGTTTCAGAGCTGTTCTAAACAATTGTAAAATGAAAGATTTTAAGAAATCACTGACATAAAAGTAGGGGAGTGGGTACTTTTCAGCATTCAAAGCCTCTGTAGTCAGAGGATGTGGATCTGATTTCTCTGTGACCTGGGAAAAGAATTTAACATCTCTGGAATACACTTTATTTATCTATAAAATGATGAGGTTGGACTAATCCAAATCTACAATTATATTCTACTGATATTCCTTTGGTCAAACACAGAAGCCATAAAGTGGCTGCTAGGTGGCACAGAATACTCAGCCTTGAGTCAAGGAAACTCATCTTCCTGAGTTCAAATCTGGCCTCAGGTACTTTCTGGTTGTGCTACACTAGGCAAGTCATTCAACTCTGTTTGCCTCAATTTCCTCATCTATAAAAGGAGCTGGAGATGAAATGGCAAACTACTGTAGTATCTTTGCCAAGAAAACCTCAAGTGGGGTCGAAAAGAATCTGACATGAGTGAAAATCAACTGAACAATGACAACAGAAGTCAGAAAAGCAATGTTCAGGGTCTTGAGAGGCAGCATGGAATTGAAGCATAAACATTTGGATTAGGGGGTTAGAAAACAGAAGTCAGATCCTGACTCTAGGCCCTTACTGTACATGTGACTCTAATGCTCAAAGCCTCACTTCCTTTTTCTCTAAAATGGGAGCAAGAGTACTCACACTGTGCCTCCACACCAAGGATTTAACTTTAAGGGAAGCAGTTTGCCAGCCACATTAAACATTCTAGCTGTGAGGTACTATTATGTTTGATTTATAATGGAATCTCTCTTCCCATTTCCAAATTGTACTAGATTATTCATTTCTACATGTTGTTTTTTGTTAAAAAATTAAAAAAATAAGAAATCCTCCAACTGAAATGCTTGATGGTAAACAAATCCAAGAAACTTTGGTGGGGATTATACACTCCTGACAGCCTAAATGTGATAAGTATATCAAGATTCAGTGTCCCTTTATTAGTTTCTCTGTACAAGTGAGCACCACAGCTGCCAGATCTGACTCATTATCCTCATTTTTCCTGATATAATCAGTATGAAAATGGGGACTACCTGGATATTGCCTCAATGCGAGCTGTTCTAACTAAATAAGCGAGATCAGAGCTATGGCATCACTGACTGATTAGCTGGCTGATTAATGCCTCTTCTTTATTTTCATTCTCTGACTGCAGACAATGCATACGACCCTGATCTATTAGAACTAGCACCTGCCCTGGAATTTAGCCCTCTCTGAGAGGTTTGCTGGGACTTTGGGGGAATGTTAAATTCCTAGACCTCTCAGTTTCTGGCAGAAACTTCCCTTTAATTCCTCTTCCATGTTTCATGTCGACTGAGCCTATAGCCCAAAGGAAACACCACAAAGCTGGGATACTAATTTGATTCAGTTGCATTTGAGACTGTATGGAACCCCCTCTATAGGACCAATACTGGCCGAAGTGCTGTAGGCAATAGTTCCCAGTAGGTAGGAGCTCTGAGCAATGGGCCAAGGCAGAGAAAGGCTGCTTCTGAGTGATGCAGAAGAAAGGCTCTCTCACAACGAGAGGAGCACGCCACAGGGTCATAGATTTAGGTCTGGAAAATATCTCAGAAGCCACCTCGTCCAACCCTCGCATTTTTCAGAGGAGCAAAGTGAAAGGTCAGGATGGCCAAGTCATTTTCCCAACATCACACAACTCATAAGTAGCCAATGTGGGATATGAACCCAGGTGTTCTGGCTATAGAATCACTGTCTCATTGCACCATGCTCATAGATTCTCCCTCAATGGATGTTTTCAGGAGATGATGTTACAAAGCGAACACTTGCCCAATACAAAGTGTACAAGATAACTCTGAGACCCCTGAAAACTCTAGGATTCTCTGATCCTGAGAAGAAGAAAAAAAAACCATAAGTCTTAGCTTATGTTCTCAAGATGCTGATAATGTCATTGGGAACACTATATATGCACATGAAACATTAAGGATATAATTCAAGAGAATATCTAGGAGAATCGATAGAAGAAATGGCTGTAGATAAGGGGTAGAGGCTTAACGAAAGACACAGGAATTGAAAAGGAGTGAGAAAGATTTTTACAGTGTTCTAGATATGAAGTAGTTGTTTGTCCTTCAATTTTGAAGAGAGCCAAAAGTGTCATGGAAATGTCTTAACTCTAGTGTGAAGTGAATTTAAGTGAGGCAGAGTTGCACCAAGTCATCAGCTTCACTCTTTCTTCCAGAGTCAGAGAGGTCCAGGAGCAAGACAAAAGGCAGGACGACTGGTGATGGCCCAGGATGCAATGGCTGATCTTGGCTTCTTTTATGTCTGATCAAGTTCTAAGCTCTCTACAGGTCCTGCTTCAACTACTTTCAAGGCCATTGGAACAAATTATTCTCATCTTCCTATTCATGCCTGGGGCAGACATCTATCCTCCTAACTCCCCATTGGGTTGGAGGTCTGCAGAGGACCCTCAATCTGGTTTATCCCACCTACAAAAATGTATACTGGGACATGACTGCTGAACATGATATAGCTTCTTGGAGCCACAGGGTGACATCTAGATGCCAAAGGTAAATGAGCAGCCTTAAAAAGGGCTAGGCAAGGCTTCCTACGAGATGTGCTACTTTTCCCTGAAAAGACCATACACCTTAATGATGTAGTGGGAAGAGTACAAGATTTGGAAATAAAGGAACCAAATGCAAATCCCACTTTTATTGATAATACCTGTATGGCCTTGGACCAGTCATTTCTCTTCCCTCTACATTTATTTCTTCACCTAAAAAATTAAGAGGTTAAATCAGATATCCTCTAAGGACCCCTTTAACTCTAGATCAATAATCCTATAGTCCTTCCTTCTACAGGAAGCCTCCTCTACTATCTCTTAGTTCAAGCACCTTTTCCTCTATAAATTATTTCCTATTTATCGTACACACAGCTTACTTTGTATACATTTGCTTGCATGTTGTCTCTTCCATTAGACTGTAAGCTCCTTAAGGGCAGGATTGCTTTATTAATTATATCTCCAGAACTTCAAACAGAGCCGAGCACATAATTGGAACTTAATAAATATGTATTGAATGATTGATCCTATGATTGTCTTTATTTCAGTCAATTATTGATGGCTGTGGTATACAAATTAAACATTAACTATTATTGATTACCTAGTGTATATTGAGCACGATGCTTAGTTCTGAGGGCAGAGACACACAGGTTATCTATTACATAAGCCTCAGTCTTTGCCCTTGCACAGTGCTAAAATACATGCCCTAATTAACTTGGAAAAAAATATATGGTATTCTTGTTTCATCCTTGGTAAGCTTTGGTTTACTATTGCATGGCTAAAGACAACCTATTTCATCTATTGGAAAACAAAGTTCTAAGCTTGTATCTTATTGATGTTACAAAACATCATCTTTTTGGAGTGTCTAAGAAAATAACTCACATTTGTAGGACACTTAGCTCTTTACAAATCATTATTCTTATTACAATCCTGTGAGGTTAGTAATGTCATTATTACTAAGATATAGGATAGCACTGTGGAAAGATGACTGAACTTGACTTCTAGTTCTGACTATAGAGATTAGACATCAGATGGCTTGAGGTAAGCTATTTGATGTTTCTGAATTTATTTTCTAAGACTAATATCACTGGTCATGTCAGTTTTAGGAAATCTGTAGTTACTGAGATCTAAAGAGTTGAGATGAGCAGGTGACTGGTTACATCACCAAGGAATTCAGAAAGAAGTTAAGCTGCTGAAGATTAAATAGGAAGCCAAAATACAGAAAATGCCAAGGAGTTGACATTTTGTGTAATTCTAATTATTTTCACTAATCTTAGCCTACTGAATGGTGGAGACTTTCAAATCTGGCACAATTCTTCCTGACTTAGTCAATCCATCCTTCTGTTCCTTCTTGAAATACTTAGGCTAAGTAGTTTTACCCTTTGTGCCAAGTAAAACAAGTCTAATCACTCTTCTATAAGATAACCCTTCAAAATTCTTAGAATAGCTGTGACACTCCAAAGTTATTTCTTCTCCAAACTAAATACCCTAACTTTAACTAGAACTCATATAACACTGTCTCAAGTTACCAAACCACAATTTTTATACTCCGCTAATCTATTAACTTTTCAAAAATCCTCAAAAAATATGGTCTTTAAAAATGGGCACACTACTCAAGATACAGTTTGCTTTTTACCACCATATCTTTAATATTATATTACTGGACATTTAGTTTATTTTGCCATCATCTTACATTTTTATTTTAGCAGTTTTCTAAAGCCATCAACTCTTAATAGAGTAGTATTACCATAGACAAGTCTCTTAATTCTTTATGTCTCAGTTTCCTCCTATGTCAAGTAGGAGTGTTTGACTTGCTGGCTTTTCATGTCTCTTCTAGCTCTGGATCTATGATCTTGTGATTCATTCACATGAAATAATCTTGTAAAATGTAAGATAGCATAAAATCTAGTACCCTGATTATTATTATGCTTAATGAGTGTTATAGAAATTCAGAGCAAAGAGTGATTATTTGGAATAGAAAGACATTAGGCAAGTTTTCATAGAATAGATGGGATTGGGTTAAGCTTTAAAGGAAAAGTAGAATTTTAATTGGTTTCCAGGAATGGGAAATGAATACTAGGGGAGCAATGTCAGCAAAGATTTCAAATTTGGGACCATCTGGGTCACAGTAAGGAGATCACCCTGACTAGAGTAAAGTGTTACAAGATCAGAACTTAGAAAATTCTGCAAGGTAGAAGAAGTATATATTCTTACCATTTTATAGTATCATATAGACATCCTGGGAATTCCCAAATGCTTTTTCAAAGGTAACTGGTGGGGTTGCCTATTCAGCAAATCTCTTCATTAACTACACATCTGTCATCTAAGTACTCCTTTTTAACAAAGATTATGTCTGAGAAAATATATTTGGCAGCATCATAAAAGTGGTCAACTCAATAATGAATGGGTATGAAGAAGCTGAGAGTAATTAGCTATTTCAACACTGAGATATTAGATACTTGCAGAGCCACCACTGTGGAAATGTGAACTCTCTCCGTCATTAGCATAAGGAGCAAACATAAGTACTCTAAGATTCATGTAAATTTCAGTAGATTTAATTAGGATGGTAGACCTTTCATGGACAGAGGACCTTAGATGGCTTGAATATTAAAGAAAAAGTAAAATCCAGCTAAGGGTCTAGTCCTGGAGAAGAATTCCACTGTGTAGTAGGGGTTTCTGAAAAGAAACTTCCTTTCTGTTTGAGGGTACTTATGTTTTTCCCTAAACCACAAACCTTCCATTTGAGTCTTCTGTCTCCCTTAAGCAAAGTCTCTTAAAGGTCAGGCTGGGGTGGGGTTTGGGGGGTCTTCCATCAAAGGAAGGAACCTGCCACTGCTAGCTGCTACCTCCTAGACCAGCATTGGCAAAGAAGTAGCATGCCTGTAGAGCGAGCACTCAGGTTGCTACTCTGTTCCCCCATTTCTGGGCATCTGAGGATATTTTTTTTTACATTCCCCTCCCCTCTGTCCAGACACCCAAAGCAATCACTTACTCCCTCAGCTCTTTCCCATAATCCAGGGACTCACAGACAGTTTAAATTTTCCCTCTGGGCACTCAACCTCAGAAAGGGTTCACCAGTGCTGTCCTAGACAGTGTCCTTAGGTGAGAAGACTTCAGCTGGGCATCTTCCATTTGGCCCAAAACAATCACTTTCATCTCTGACAGCACAAGGAAATTTCTGTCTCTTGCAGTCATTACATCTTCCAGCTGTGGCATAGAACATCCAGTTAAGAGATGAAAAACTCTCCCTTTAACTTCAGGCCTCACATCTGCTGCACATTTACTCTGAGAACAGAGGTGTGACACCCTCTACTCAATAATAAACAGTCTCAATTCTGGTCAGACTCTTTATAACCCAGTGACTCAACTCTTGGAGCTCATCATCAAACCTTATGCCATAAACTCTACGCACTGATTCTTCATTCCCATCCTCCTTCACTCTCCCACCCAATACTGTGCCCTCTGCAATATCTGTCACACAAACAGAACACTTCCCTTTATCTTAAATCTTTTCCTATCCAACTCCTTCCATCTACTCAGTCTTACTGAAACCTGGCTTCTTCCGGCTGACAAAGTTTATCTGACCACACATTTCAGTAGCAGCTACAACTACTCTGACCCTCCTCTACTCTGTTCAATGTAGGGGAGTTAGAATACTTCATTCTCCCCATTGCCACTTCCAACTTCTCTTCCTTCTTCCCTGACTTAGCAATTTCTCTTCCTTTGAGGCTAATGCTACTCATATCTACGACCTAATCAAAGTCCTGGTGGCTGTTGTTCACTACAACCCCTTTTTCCTATCATACTTTGTCACACTTCTTTCCTCAATGAGTTTAATATCTGATTCATATTTTTTTCTTTCCTTCCTAACTCCTGCCCCCATAGTCAAGAACCCCAATATTCATTCCCTCAACCTAATCACCTTTCATGAGTTATTCTTCCACCTAACCTAAACACCCTACAAAGGTCTTCTTTGATCTTGCTGTCACCCACAAATATACTACCTCTATATTCAAGAATTCTAAGATCCTCTTATCCAGCCATAATCTGTTGTATTTCACTTCTCCTTCTGCCTTCCTTTTTATGTCTACCCTGTGACTTATAATGACTTGACCCTTCAATTTTCTCTCAGGCTCATCTGTTTTTGACCCTTTGATGAATCAATTCAGATCTAAATTGTATTCTTTATAATCCCTAGACACCTAAATTGTATCACTGATTATTTACAGACAAGCCTCAGTCTTGAATCACTCCCATAATTCATAATTTATGCCCATATACATGTGCTGCTAAATAAAGGCAGAGAAAATCATACAACTCTTCTTACTGGGTCCACTCCAAAATTGTTATATTATCTCAATTATTACCTCACCTCACTACAAATAGTAAAAACGTTTTAACTTCCACTTTGAGTCTTTAGCATAGTTGTAGAATATAAAATAAACCTACAAAAATCATCAACATTTCTCTATACTACCAATAAAGCCAAATAGCAATAAATAGAAAGGAAAGTCCCACTTAAAATAACTGAAGAAAATATAAAATACTTCCAAATCTAGCTGCCAAGATAAACCCCAAACTATATGATCACACCTTCAAAACACTTCTTACACAAAAAACATCTGATCTAAACAATTGGAAAGACATTAATTGCTCATGGGTAGGCCAAGGTAATATGATAAAAATAGCAATTCTTCCTAAATTAATTTACTTATTTAGCACCATATCAATCAAACTAACAAAAATTTATCTTACAGAACTAGAAAAACTGATACAAAAATTAATCTGGAAGAATAAAAGAGCTAGATTATCAAGGGAATTAATGAAAAAAATGAAGGTGACAGCAGTACCAGATATCAAATTATAAAGTGGCAATCATTAAAGCAAATTGGTACCTACTATGAAATAGAGTGAAAGACTAAAGGAATAGATTAGATGTTCAAAATGAAATGGTAAATGAACATAATAACATAATATTTGTCAAACACAAAGATCCAAGATTTAGGAAGAAGTCAGCACTCCTGGATAAACTTGAAAACAGAATAATATAAATTAGGCATATACCAAAACCTCACACCATATACCAAAGTAAATTCAAAATGGTTACACAATTTAGAAATAAATGTTGATATAATAAACAAATTAGGGGAACACAAAATCGTTTACGTGTCAGGCCTTTGGATAAAGGAAGAATTTGGATCAAAACAAGATATAAAGAACATTATGAGATGTAAAACAGATAACTATAGCTACCTTAAATTAAAAAAAGTTTCTCCACAAACAAAAGCAATACATCCAAGATTAAAAAACAAACAACAAATTGGAAAAATATCTTTATATAAAGTGTCTCTCTCAAAGGCTCCATTTTTCAGATATATAGAGAATTGTTAAACTTAAAAGACTATAAAGCATTTGCCAATAATGTCAGAGGATACAAGCTGACAATTATCAGATGAAAAAAATTAAAACTGTCTTTAGTCATATGAAAAAACTTCTCCAAATCACTGTGGAATGCAGAAATTAAAATAATTCTAAGACACCGCCACACACTCATTAGACTGACTAACATGATGAAAAAGGAAAATGATAAATGTTGAGGTGAATGTAGAAAACATTGGGACATTAACATACTGCTGATATAGCTGAAAACTGATCCAATCATTCTGGTGAGCAATCTGAAACCATATCCAAAGGGCCACTAAACTGTGCATACCCTTTGACCCAGCAATACCACTACTAGGTCTGTATCATGAAGAGATTAAAAATAGGAGAAAATAATCTACCTCTACAAAATATATAAATATATACATACACACACATATAGATGTATATATGTATGTATATATATATATGTATATATATATATATATTATCAGCTCTATTTGGGATGGCAAAGAACTGGAAACCAAGGGAATATCCATCAATTGGGGAAGTGCTGAAAAAGTTGTATATGCTAGTCATGTAATACAATTATTCCATAAGAAATGACAAGCAAGATGATCACCAAAAAACCTGAAAAAACTGATATAAAGTGATTCAAAGTGAATTCAGATGACAACTGCTTTTATCTCCCATCCCTTTTATTACCCCTCACTTTCTAAGATTCTTCCCAGACTAATTCCTTTCTAATAAGATGAAATCCTAATTGTGTGTGGACATTCTTCCCTCTTTGAACCAAATCAGATGGGAATGAGGTATGAGTGATGCCTGTCCCCACATTTTCCTCCCTATTATATGAATTTGTTCTTGAATGCCTCTTTTGTGTGAGATCTTTTTTTTTCTTTTTTAATAATTATTTCTCTCCCTTTACCTGTATTCCAGGGTATTCCTCTTTCTTATCCTTACATTCTTTTTTCTTAAGATCATCCCAATATAACTGACTCATATCCATGACCTCTGTCTATGTAGACTTCTTTTAACTGCTCTGATAATGACAAAGTTTTTAGGATGTATCATTTGCAAATACATCATCTTCACACATAGGAATATAAACAGTTTTACCTTACTGAGCCTTTTTATGATTTCTCTTTTATGTTCATCTTTTATTCTACTCATATCATGTATTTGAATCACAAAATTTCAATTCAAATTCTGATCATTTTCTAGGAATGCTTGAAAAAATTGAACTTTTTCATCAAAATATCCATTTCCCCCTTAAGGATTATACTATGTTTAACCTAGTAGGTTATTTCAATTGTAATCCTAGCTCCTTTGCCTTCTAGAATATACCTTCCACAACTTTAATATGGTATTGGTTAAATCTTGTGTGATCTTGACTGTGGCTCCATGGAATTTGAATGGTGTCTTTCTGAGAACTGAAACTATTTTCTCTTTGACCTGGGAACTCTGTAATTTAGCTAAAAAATTCCTGGGGATTTTAATTTTGTCTTTTTTAGGAAGTGATCAGTGAATTATTTTATTTCTCTTTTGCCCCCTGGTTCTAAGATATCAAAATTTATTTAAATGTAATGTCTAGAATTTTTATTTATCACTTTTAGAAAGCCCAATTATTTTCAAATTATCTTTCCTCAATCTATTTTCCAGATTACTTTTTCCCTCCAATGAGATGTTTCATTACATTTTTAATGCTTTTGATTTTGTCTTATCATCATTAATATCTCATGAAGTATCTGGTTTCTACTTGCCCAATTTAATTTTTTAAGAAATTATTTTCTGCAGTGAATTTTGTACCTTTTTTCCCCCAGTTTGCCAATTCTATTTTTTAAAGAATTATTTTGTAATGTTATTCATTTCCAAAGAAAGAATTGTTAGAGTCTGAGTGTAGATTGAAGCATGATTTCTTCACTGTTTATTTCTGTTGCTTTTTTCCCTTACTTAGCTAATATGGAAATATGTTTTGATATCATATGCATATGAATAATACATTTTTTACCTTTTCAATGCGTGGCAGAGAAAAGGAATTCAGGACTCACTTTTTCTAAAAAAAATGTTAAAAATAACTAAAAATATTAAAAAAAGAGAAATTTTGACATAGGTTATTCATTTTAGACTTCATTTCTAGGAAGAAAAGATTATAGCTAGTGTTTTCTGCATATAATAAATAAAGCAGTTCTGTAAATGACTGTGGTTGTTCTATGTGTTTTTTATGTTGTAGTGAAATACATATTCTGATACTATTTTAATATGAGGAAAGTACCCTTAGTGGTATTTTTTTTGTGACATTCACTTTTAAGAAGGGGCTATTTTTTTAAAGTAGTTTCAGGTCTCTTTTAGCAATTGTTAATTCTCTTTAATAATTTTATTGAATTGTTCTAATTTTTCCCCTATTCTTTTCCCTCTGGAGCATTTATTTTATTTATTTGTCTTTTAAAATGAATTTCTTTAATTTCTTCTAGGAATTATTATTGGGTTTGTGCTCAATATTTTTTTTTCTTTGATATTTTCCTTGTAGATGTTATTACAACATTTTCTTTTGAAGTTGAGTCTTAAATTTCTATATCTCCATAATAGTATTTTTATGTTCAGGTTCTTTTTTGTTGGTGGAGTCATTTACTCATTTCCCCCTTGTTTCTTAACTTTGAAACTTCTATTAGATTTAGGCTCTGGTCACTTCTAGTGGGGGTGGTGACAGGCTGTCACTGTCCCAAGCTTCAGGCTTTTTGTTCTGCTATTTTCACAACTAGTTCTGTGAAGGCTGTAATTTTTCTGTGTTTCCAAAGTGGTTTGATCTGGGACAGAAGTATGGTCATTGGTCTCCTGGTCTCATTCTAGTCCATACCTAGTTAGGGCACTGCTCCCTTTGTGCCAAACTCTCCCCTCTTTCTCAGAACGATGAGCCAGCACTGATTAATGAGCAATGGAATTGGCAAATGGCATTTGGTCCTAAGTTCAATGCCTGCACAGGGGTTTTCTATAATCTCTTTCTTATCAGTTTTCCAATTCCCTTACCTTCTCTGGGTAGCAAAAAAGTGAAATGGTCCTCTGGCTATTGCTGAAATCACCTCCAAGGTCCACAAATGGTATCACCACTCTGCTGATGATATCTCCTATCCATCTGTCATAGGTTTATATTTCTAACCTCCTAAATTGTTCTTACTGGAAAAATAAATCTCACCTCAAAATTTTGTTGGTTATGCTTTTCCAGAATTTTTTCAGACATTATTTTGAAATTGTTTGACGATGAATATTTGGAGACTTTGGCCAGAATGCTCCTTCTATTCTACTATCTTGTTTCTGCCTCTCATTAAAAAAAAAAAAAAGAAGAGGAGATTAATATCATCAAGGTTTTATCTTCCCCAATGGTGCCAAGACTGAATCTTGTGCTCAGTGATTTTAAATTGAATGGGAATGGTATTTATATTGTATATTCATAGGTGATTATGTATAAAGATAACATTGTCTTAACTCCTACACCAAAACATCCTAGAAAGACATTTGATGAAAATGTCATGTTTGAACTGGTTACATTCACTCCCATTGAGAGTTTGTTCTTTTCTAATAAGGAAAAAGACCTGTATGGAAAATATTTATAGCTCTTTGCACTCTTTGTGATGGCAAAAAAAATGGAAAATGAGGGGTTGCCCTTTGATTGGGGAATGGCTGAACAAATTGTGGTATTTCCTAGTGATGGAATACTATTATGCTGAAAGGAATAGTGAACTGGAGGAATTCCATGTGAACTGAAATGATCTCCAGGAATTGATGCAGAGTGAAAGGAGCAGAACCAGAAGAACATTGTACACAGAGACTGATACACTGTGGCACAATCAAATGTAATGAACTTCTCTACTAACAGCAATGCAATGAGCCAAGACAATTCTCTGGGACTTATGAGAAAGAACGCTATCTAAAACCAGAGGAAGAACTGTAGTAGTAGAAACACAGAAGAAAAACATTTGCTTGGTCACATGGTTCATTGGGGATATGATTGGGGATGTAGACTCTAAATGATCACACTTTTGCAAACATTAATACTATGGAAATAGGTCTTGATCAATGATACATCTAAAACCTAGTGGAATTGCTCATAGGCTACAGGAGCAGGGAGGGAGGAAGGAAGGGAAAGAACATGAATCATGTAACCATGGAAAACTATTCCAAATTAATTAATTAAATGAATGAAGTTAAGTATTTGTTCTCTTCTACTGCTACTGCTATTTAAAGAAAAAGGAGAGGAACAGAATGTAGGAATTTCATTTAATGTGGAAAATACATGGAAAAAACAATGAAGACCAAAATGAAGCAGGATGGCACTACATTTGAGAACCTTTTGACTTTTGCAATCAATTTGTGATGAGGTTTTGATAGTGACACATAAAATATTAAAATATTTTAATTTTTTAAAAAGAGTCAACCAGTTTTTCCAATTTCAGAATCATGCCTATTACTCAATTTTCAATGTTAGGTCCAAGGGTCTTAATTTACTTTAATAAATTCAAAATACCTGTTCATTTCTTTGAATTTTTCAATGACTCCACCAGTCATTTTACACAATGTCTTTAATGCCTTTCTTGGTGCTTGTTATTTAATATTGTACTCTATATATTATGGATTATATTAGAAGAGAAACATGGTCATAAAAGAGGAGGAAATGATTATTTCTAAGAAAGAGAAAATGTATTTTTTTTCTTTTTTAATTTGATTTTAGTAAGGGTATACCCTCATGAGAAGCAAAATTTTTTTCTAAACTTAGTATCGCTACTCAGTACATAACTCTTTTCTGGTTACAGCACTAAAGAGAAATTTTTATGGAATCCAGAAGTCAGCAAATGGTGAAGGTGAGAAGAGTGAGAGAAATAAGAGGCAATACTTGTTCCTATTATAGGTACAAGAACATTGAATGTAAAAATGTTTCCTGAACCTTTTATCCTTTTAAAGAAAATATTGCAACCAATTCTTGAGGGCAAAATATAAAGGGAGAGAGAACACATTGATTTCTTCCTCAACTTTTAGGGTAGAGGAAAATAAACAAAAGAGAAGATTTCAATGAAAATGTAATACAATGCATCTCTAAGCTAGGACCTTGGAATCAGAGAAGCTAATTTTAAGGAACCTTAGAAATCATGTATCATGTGATCCTCCCCCAACTCGTTTTGCCTCACACAGAGCAGGCAAGCCAGCCTAGATGAGGCAGCAGGATATATTGTGGAGGCAGAATATCCTGAGCAAGTCAAACAAACACCACTCACTACCTTAACCATCATTTCTTCTCAGATGCTGATAGAGGCTACAAAAGATGCTGAACCAAATTGCCTTAGGAATTGTAGCTCCTCCAGAACCACTCTTTGCCAGTCTAAATAACATTATTTACTTCAACTAATTAGTATAGGAAGTGATGTCAGGCCTCTTTAATTCGATTGGATGCCCTTATGTATGCTCTCCAATTTACTGAATTCCATGAAAACATGGTGGAATTGAATCATAGACCTAATTTCACTACTGAAAAGGAAGGTAGTTTCAGCTATTTGTTCATAGCTCCAAGATCTATTTCAGGTCTTTTTTGAATTCTAATGGTAATCATGGCCCACCAGCCACTAGATATTTAAGTTAAGTCTATCACTGATTGGCTTTACTTCTCCCTGAGCTACTACTCTCTGAACTCACTCAGCTGTTTGATTTGGAGTGAAGATATTCTCTACAACTTCCTCTTATCTGTTGTTCCTCGACTAGATCCATTGCAAGGAAGCCCTGTAGTGTTATGTAGCAAGAATAAAGGGGCTCTTGTAATGGCTTTAGTCTTCCTATCCTCCATGTATGGAAATATTTTTTCTCTCCCTTCTAGTAAATGCCCAATAACTTATTTTAGAGTTATTCTGTGTTTTGTTGCTGTTGTTGTTAGTCCATCAGAAATATTTAAAGTAGGTAGAAAAGATAACTATCAGAATTTAATCTGGGGGGCAGATTTAGGCAAACATAAAGCAAGATGAGCAAACAAATTTTGTGTGAAAATTAAATAAATGTATATGAGAAATGCCATGAAGAAACCCATATTTAAATACAATCATGCATAAACAAGTTGCCAGAATGGGTAGGCAACATCATATAAAGTCCTGGTTTAATCCTTGCTGAGCAATTGCACTTGAGACATGATGATAGACCTAGGGATGGTGAAATTAGTATTGAGGGAAAAGAGACACTTTACTTTTAAAAAGTACAGGCTCATGGCTGAAATTCTGTCTTCAGTTGTACATTTTAATTGAAATTTGATTCTTTGGAAATGCACATCCGGGATGTGTTTACAATTTAGGTGTGAATCTTAGTGTGTTTGAGTTTCTTTTTCTGCTTAGATTTCCATTTTTGGAAAAAAAAAAAAGACCATTGAGCTTCTAAGGAGAGAAAGATTGGGAAAAGGGTTAACAATGGATAGATAAGAAAATTATTTGAGAGGCTTGGGGCAGAGAAGAGAAAATTAAGAAAGTTCATAATTTTGTCTAGAGCTTGAACAAATTATAAATGATTCTACAGTAGTTTGCTGAATCCTTTTTGTAAAGAATAAATCCAATCTATCACAGAGGCCTGAAATCCACATGCTGAATTAATGATTAATGTACTGTATACAAATGACTGGGTAAATACAACAGTGGGTAAGGAAAAGTATGCTTATCCTATATGACAGCCTGCCCTCTGGGCAAACATTTAAATAGTGATACTGTGCTTCAAAGCTCTGTTTTATTTTTTTTTCCGTTATTATCACCATTACCTTGGGGATCTTATCCTTCCTTTATCATTCAAGAGCACTAACCAGTGAGGACCAACAAGATAATATTTGTAAAGTGCTTACCACATTGCTAAACATAGAACTGGAGCTTAATAAATGCTTATTTCCTTCCTTTCTTTTTTCTTCCTT
The DNA here is from genome assembly GCF_027887165.1 of Monodelphis domestica. NCBI lineage: Eukaryota > Metazoa > Chordata > Mammalia > Didelphimorphia > Didelphidae > Monodelphis > Monodelphis domestica. The sequence continues at coordinate 406,633,459 of NC_077229.1, read as the reverse complement.
TCTTGTCCTCTCTCACCCTTCCTTCCCTCCTTTCTTTCTTCTCCCCTCTTTTCTTTTTTTTCTTCCACCTTCCTTTCTCCCTTCCTCCCTCCTTCCTGGCTTCCTTCCTTTATTCCCTCTCTTCCTTTCTCCCTCCATTCTTCTTTCCTTCCCTCCTTTCTTCCTTTTCCTTTCCTTCCTTCCTTCCTTCCTTCCTTCCTTCCTTCCTTCCTTCCTTCCTTCCTTCCTTCCTTCCTTCCTTCCTTCCTTCCTTTTCTCCTTTCCTCCTTCCACATTTAAATCCTAAATCTATGAAATTCTTCTCATTTTTTTAGTTTAGCACTTCTATCCAAGCTTCCTTTTACTTTCCAGGATAACAATTAAATCATTTAATTTTTCAATCTGTAGAAGACTATATAATAATTGCAGAATTATATAATCATATAGAAATGTTCTTCTTCACTCTTGAATGTAAGTTCCTTGTGGGCTGAAGCTATTTTCTTTTCTTTTTTTTTTATGATTGTTGCACAGATACCTGTCATTGTGTCTTTCATATGGTGAGCATTTAAAAGTAATTTGAAGAGGAGCAGCTGGTTTGATCAAGGGATTAAGAGCTAGGTTTAGAGATGGAAGGGACTAGGTTCAAATCTGGCTTCAGACACTTCCTAGCTGGGTGACCCTGGGCAAGTCACTTAACCCCCATTGCCTAGTTCTTATTGCTTTTCTGCCTCAGAACCAATACACAGTACTGATCCTAAGACAGAAAGAATGGGCTTAAAAAAAAAGTGATTTTTAACTTAATTGAAAAATAACCCTTTATCCTTAAAGGGAAGGGAGAAATTGAGGCATCTAAGCCAAAGGAATTTTCCAAGATAGTTGCCTGGGAGAGATGATGAAGTAGGATAATCAAGGACTGTGGCTTTCACTTCTAGAACCTCAGTTCTGGTTCCCATCACCTCTCACTTCCATTACTGTGACATTTCCTAAGAGGCCTCCCTGCCTTCTGTCTCTTGCCACTACAGTAAAATCCTACACTCAGCTGCTAAAGGAATTTTCCTTATACACAGATCTGACAATATGTTAGTCATCCAATGCCAGGAGCTTCTTTTATGCCTAAAGGCTAGAAGATAAATTCTTCTGTTTAGATTTTAAAGCCCAATCAGACCCAAACCTATCTTTCTAGCTCATTGGACATTACTTTATATCAAAACAAATAAACTGCCTGGGGCAGCTAGGTGGCTCAGTGGAATTGAGTAAGATCTAGAGACAGGAAGTCCTGGGATCAAATATGGCCTCAGACATTCCCTGGCTTTGTGACCCTGGAAAAGTCATTTAACCACCACTTCCTAACCCTTACTACTCTTCAGGCTTGGAACTAATATACAGCATTGATTCTAAGATGGAAGGTAAGGGTTTAAAAAAAACAAACAACTAAAATTAAACTCAATTGGCATTTTCTGTTTCTTACCTATAACACTTCCAACTCCCACTATGATCCCTTTAAATTTGTTGGCCTCAGTGACTAAAATGTACTCTTACCCCTGCCTCACAGATTGCCTTTCTTCATCAAACATGCAGCTCAGGCATTCTAGATGGAAGAGTGGAGAACTTGCTTGATCTCTCCCAAATACTCCTTCAACCCTTTTTTAAAACAAAGTCTCTTGCTGAATTTTGGAGCAGTGAAGTAGTTCTCCTACCCAGAAGAGCTCAGAGAATCAGGAGGGGAAGGTCTGCCTTGGTAGATGAGAGAGAAGCTCAGCCCTCAGCAGATAGCCCAAACCAGGGAAGGCAGCACCCATGTGGAGGAAGGGCAAGGTCCTGCTTCCCATGGCAAAGAAGCCTCAACCCAAAGCAAGCCAGCAGCAGAGAGGTTAGAAGAGGCCTCAACTGGCCACTGGCCTATAGGAGGGCCTCACCGCCCAGTGTAAGCCACCAGGAAGGCCTCTTTACTATACAGGCCTGCATCTAGGCCTCACTCACCAGGGCAAGCCTGGAGTGAGGCCTCACTTACAGGTTAGGCTACAAGCCAGAAGCTAGACTTCACCTCTAGGGAAAATCAGCAGTGAGGCCTCACTTCCAGGTTAGGCCACTGTCTAGGCCTTAGCTCCAGGGCAAGCCAGGAGTGAGGCCTCACTTACAGGTTAGGCCAGCATCTAGGCCTTAGCTCCAGGGAAAGCTAGGAGTGAGGCCTCACTTACAGGTTAGGCCAGCATCTAGGCCTTAGCTCCAGGGCAAGCCAGGAGGGAGGCCTCACTTACAGGTTAGGCTACAAGCAAGGCCTCCTACTATACAAGCCAGAAGCTAGGCTCCACCCCTAGGGAAAATCAGCAGTGAGGCCTCACTTCCAGGTTAGGCCACTGTCTAGGCCTTAGCTCCAGGGCAAGCCAGGAGTGAGGCCTCACTTACAGGTTAGGCCAGCATCTAGGCCTTAGCTCCAGGGCAAGCTAGGAGGGAGGCCTCACTTACAGGTTAGGCCAGCATCTAGGCCTTAGCTCCAGGGCAAGCCAGGAGTGAGGCCTCACTTACAGGTTAGGCCAGCATCTAGGCCTTAGCTCCAGGGCAAGCCAGGAGGGAGGCCTCACTTACAGGTTAGGCCAGCATCTAGGCCTTAGCTCCATGGCAAGCCAGGAGGGAGGCTTCACTTCCAGAGTAAGCCAGCAGCCAAGGCCCCCTACTGTGCAATTAGCAGTAAGGCCTAACCCCCAAAGTAGCAGTCTTAATTCTGCCCAAACTAACAGTGAGGCCTAAAGCTCAAAGCAGGCCACAATATGGTACCCCTTCCAGGGCAAATCAGCAGCAAGGATTATAGTATCAAGTACTCAACCCTACACAGCTGCTAGGAATGTCCCAACCCCAGGGCAAGTCAGCAAAAAAGCCCCCAATTTGGAAGCAATCAGTGAGGTCCCCCATTGTGCAAAGCAGCAGGTGAGGAGCCTCACTGCAAAACCCAGCAATGAGGACTCCCAACTGTTGTAAGTCAATAGAAAGGCCCACAATTATGCTTGCAAACATTGCAAGGACCCCCACTGTGTAAGCCTGAAGTTAACCCCCACCCCCAACAGTTTAAGTTAGAAGCTCGTCCCAAAGGATCCCACAAATAAGGAGCTAAGCCCTGAGACTCACAAGTAGAAGTTTGGGACAGTTACTTCTCCAACCCAGTTAAAGAACTCAACTTTAATATAGAGTAAAAAGTTATATAATAAACCAAAAAATGAGCAAAAATAAAAAAAAAAACCTAACTAGAAATTAATTATAATGATAGGGAGGATCATGGCACAAACCTAGAGAGAAAAATGTCACAAAGGCCTCAAATGAAACCACAAAGAAAAATGTGAATTAGAATCAGGCCCTAGAAGAATTTCTAGAAGAGATTTTTAAAAGGGCTACAAAAAATCAGAACATTAGAATAAAAATTGGGAAAAGAAATGAGAGTAATGAAAGAAAATCATATAATGAGTGTCAACAACTTGTAAAAGGAAGCACAGAAAATGAGAAAATGTATGCAATAATTGAACAAAGAAAACAACATCTTAAAAAGTAGAATTGATCAAATAGAAAAGGACATACAGAAGTTCATTGAAGAAAGTAATTCCTTTAAAGTTAGAATTGGGCAAATGGAAGCTAATGACACCATGAAATATAAAAACAAAACAAAACACAAGAATGAGAATTTAGAAGAATACTTGAAATTCCTCACTAAAAAATCAAGAGGCTTGAAAAATAGATGGAAAGACAATTTAAGAATTATTAGAATACTTGAAAGCCATGATTAGAAAAAAGAATCTGGACATCATATTTCAAGAAATTATCTAGGAAAACTGTTCTAATATCTGAGAATCAGAAAGTAAAATAGGAATTAAAATCTACCAATAACTTCCAGAAAGAGACCCCCAAAATGAAAAATCTCAGGAATATAATAAAATATCAGCATCCAGAAAGAAGTAAATATGGAGCCACAGTCAACGTAGTACAAGGTTAAGGTGCTTCTATGATAAAGAACTGGAGGATTTACAATATGAAATTGCCTAAGGAAAAAAGAGAAAGGCCTACGAACAAGAATTATATACCAAGCAAAATGTGTATAATTGTTTAGAAGAAAAAATAGTTATTTAATGGAATTTAAAACTTTCAAGTATTTTAATGAAAAGACCAGAATTAAATAGATAATTGTACATTCAAAAAGAAGATTCAAGAAAAGTAAAAGAAGGTAAATGGGAAAAAATTTATAATGAATTCAATAAGGTTATTTATGTTCTTTCCCAAGAAGATAATACTTTTAAATCTAAGGAACTTTATCAATATTAGGACAACTAGAAGGAATATAAATAGAAGATAACTACAACAGGATGTTATCCCCCCCCCAAAAAATTAAGCAATGAGAAAGAGGAGACTGCACTGGAAGAAAAGAGAAAGGAAACATTAAGTGAGGCAAATTATTTCAAATAAAAGAGGCACAAAAGAGCTATATGTGGAAGGAAATGGCAGGCAAAGCTTAAACCTTATTCTCATCAGATTTGGTTCATACACAGAATAACATACATACTCAGATGAGCATAGAATTCTATCTTACTCCAAAGGCAAGTAAAAAGGGATGGGGATAAGGGAAGGAAGAAGGAAAGTGACTGATAGGAAGATGAGTTGGGGGAGACAGTACCCAAAGATGTAAACCATTTATTAGGAGGAACAGAGTGAAAGGAGAGAGAAAATGAAAAATAAACAGGGTAAATGTAAGTTAGAGGGAAATACCCAGTTAATTTTCATAGCTTCAAAAGAAACACATTCAAAGCAGGGAGACACCCATAGAATAAAGGTAAAGGGCTAGGGCAAATATATCATGCTTCAGCTGAAGTAAAATTCAAGAGTACAAATCATGATCTCAGACAAAGCAAAAGCAAAATTATATCTAATTTTAAAAGTTAAGGAAGGAAATTATGTCTTGCTAAAAGGCACTATACACAATGAAGTAATAACAATAATAAACATATGCATTTAATGGTATAGAATCAAATTTTTTGAAAGAGAAGTTAAATGAATTATAGGAGGATTTACAGGCAGTAAAACTATACTATTTGGGAATTTCAACCTTCTCTTAATTAGATGTCTAAACTAAAGATAAATAAGAAAGAAATTTAAAAGGTGAATGAAATCTTAGGGAAAAAATTGATATGATAGACCTCTGGAGAAAACTGAATGGGAATAGAAAATAATATACCTTTTTCTCATCAGTATGTAGCACCCACACAAAAATTGACTATGTATTAGGGCACAAAAACCTCATAAGGATCATGCACAATGACCAACGAGGTTTTATATCAGAAATGCAGAGATGGTTTAATAATAGGAAAAGTATCAGAACAATTGACTATCAGTAATAAAACCAATAGAAATCATACAAAAATTTCAATAGATACAGAAAAAAGAGCATATGGCAAAGGGCTAGAGCAGATATATTATGCTTCAGATGAATTTAAAAAATGAATATCATCATAATCTCAGACAAAGCAAAATGGCAAGACAAAACATCCATTCCTATTATAAACACCAGAGAGAATAGGAATATATGATAGGTAGTATTTATCTAAAACCCATTAGCAAGCAGTATCTGTAATGGAGATAAACTAGAAGCCTTCCCAGTAAGATCAGGTATGAAGCAAGGATGCTCATCTTCACTTCTGTTATTTAATAATCATAGTAGAAATGCTGGCTATAGGCAGAGAAGGAAAAGAAATTGATGGAATTAGAACAGGCAATGAAACTAGAAATTATCATTCTTTGTAGATGATATGATGGTACACTTAGACAATCCTAAAGAATCGACTAAAAATTAAATTAAATAACTTCAACAAAGTTGAAGGATACAAAATAAACCTGCAATAGAAAAACAAATTCCATTTAAATTAACTATAGATAATATAAATTACTTAGGAGCCCACAGCCACAACAAACTGAGGAACTGTATAAACTTAGTTATAAAACATTTTTTACACAAAGTCAGATCTAAACAAATGGGAAAATATCAATTGCTCCTGTGTAGGCTGAGCAAATATAATAAAATGATAAAAATGACTATTTTTCCAAAACTATTCTACTTTATAGAGCTAGAAATATAAAATTCATCTGGAAGAACAAAAGGTCAAGAATATCAAGGAAATCAATGAAAAAATATGATGGAAGATGTCTTAGCTCTTCCAGATATTATATTCCAGAAACTATATTACAAATTAGCAATCATCAAAACAATATGGTAATGGCTAAAAAATAGGCTGGTGGATCAGTGGGATAGATTATGCACAAAAATCTAGTAAAAACTGCAGTGATTTTTACATTAAAAGATCAAACTTTTTAGAACAAGAATTCACTATTTGACAAAAACTGTTATGAGAATTGGAAAAAAATGATATGACAGAGTGGAAATAGATGAACATCTCACACTGTATACCAAGACAAGGGCAAAATGGGTACAAGATATAAATATAAAGGATGGTGCCATATTCAAATTAAAGGATTATAAAATAATCTTCCTATCAAATCTGTGGATAAAGAATGAATTTAAGAACAAACAAGAAAAAGGGAACAACATAAAATGTAAAATAATTAACTTTGCTGAAAATATTTTAGTACAAACAAAACAAATGTAACCAAGATTAGAATAAAAACAGGAAGCTGGGGAAAATTTTTGCAGCAGGTATCTCTGATAAAGGACTAATTTCTCAAATATATAGAAAACTAAGTCAAGTTTATAAAAATAAGTTATTCTGCAATTGTTTAATGGTCAAAGGATATGAACCAGCAATTTTTATATAAAGAAATCAAACCCTTCTATAGGCATATAAAAAAATGCTCCAAATCACTTGATTAGAGAAATTAAAGTAAAACAACTCTGAGATACCACTTCATACCTATAGGAATGTCTGATATGACAACAAAAATGGGAAATATTAGAAGGGATTTGAGAAAATTGGGACACTAATGCATTCTTGGTAGAACTGTTATATTTTCTAATTCTAGAGAATGTTCTGAAGAACAAAATTTGGAACTATGCTCAAAGGACTCTAAAATTGTACATACCCTTTGACTCATCAATATCATTACTTGGTTTGTACCCCCAGAGTTCAGAAAAGGTGGGGAAAGAATCTATACAAAAATATTTATGGCAGCTCTTTTTTTTATTACAAAGAATTGGAAATTGATGGATTGTCCATCGACAAGTGGCATGGATGAACAGATTGTACTGTTTGATTATGATGGAATATTATATTTCTTTGCTATAGAAAACAACAAGCAGGATGATTTAGGAAAAATCTGGAAAGACTTACATGAACTGAGGTAAAGTGAAGTGAGCAGAGCCAGAAGAATATTTTACACAGGGTCAGCAATATTTTCCTTGATAAACAGCTATGAATGACCTAGTTATTCTCTGCAAAGCAGTGATCCAAGAGAATCCCAGAGCCTTATAATAAAAAATGCCATCTGCCCTTTGAGAAAGAACTGATGGAGTTGGAATGCAGATTGAAACATACCAGATTTAATTCCCTCTTTTTCTCATTTGAGATCTTTTCCACATCATGACTAATATAGAAAAATATTTTATAATTGCACATGTGAAATCTGTTTCAGATTGCTTACAATATCATGTCATGGGGGAACCAGGCAGGGAGTGAGAGTCAGAAGAAGGGAAAGAAATTTGGAACTCAAAACTTTTAAAAATTAATGCTAAAAATTATTCTTATATGTAATAGGGGACAATCAAATATTATTCCAAATCAATAAAATATAATAAAAATGAATCTCTGGCACCATCTTTGTCATGAAACCTCTTCTGATTTCTCTAGCTACTAGTGTCCTCCCTCCCAAACTGCCTAAACTATGTATTAACTATTTATGATTATTATTTTTGTTGTTCAGTCTTTCAGTCATCTGACTCTTCATAACCTTATTTGAAGGCTTATTGGCAAAGATACTACAATGGTTTGCCATTCCCTCCTACAGCTCATTTTATAGATGATAAAACTGAGGTAAATAGGATTAAGTTACTTGCCCAGTCACACAAATCTGAGGCTAGATTTGAACTCACAAAAATGTCTTCCTGACTTCCAGGCTCCGTTGCACCACTAATTGTACATTATGACACAAACACACACACACACACACACACACACACACACACACACATATTATATATAAATCCATGTACATAATACATATATACAAATTGTTATTAAACTTACAAAATGCAAAATTGAGTTATTTTTATTATCATCATTATTAAAATGCTTATTTGTTATTTCCCCCATTAGAATGTTTAAACATATTGAGAGTATGGATTATTTCATTCTTCATATTTGGATCACCAGCATGTAGCACAGTGCCCAGCTCATTGTGAGCATTTATTAATATAAGTTAATTAGTTAATACAGGGAACACAGAGAAACTGGTGGTGGATTGTGTAGTGTTTGTTTTTCTACCATGATCAAGTAGGTGATGTCTATTTTCTACAATCAGATTGGTCTCCCAAAATGTTTTTCTCACCCTGAATGTTAGAAAAAATAAACTATTTCTATGGAAATAAATGTAGGTTCAATTTTAGAATCAAGTTTTATGGGTGTATTTTCTTTTGACATTATTATAGGTATTACCATATAACCCTCTCTCAGAGTTATCTCAGGGGACAAAGTAAAACAATTAAATAAAACTAAAAAACATAGTGTCCTCCTCTTGAAAGTGCAGAAACCATTCACAGCTATAGTTCCTCTCTTTCTCTTTCATTCCCTCTCAATCTCTCCTTTTAAAAAGGATTTTTTAAAAATTCCCATTTCTCACAGCCCCTGGTATAGATTTGGAGGGAGAGGTAAAAGGAAAGCCAAATCCTTTAAAAAAATCTACATAGTGATGCAAAATAGTTGCCCAATGGCTTTATTCCTATATATGTGTGTGTTTTTGTGTTTGTGCCTGTGTTTATTTTCAGTCAAAATTCATCAACTCTGATGTAAGGTTAATACAGAAACATATATACATGCATATACATATAAATCAATATATATGCACATAAATATGTATTCATGTGATTATTTTATATTTTGCTTTTATATTGTGTAAAATTTTCCATATCTTTCTATTTTCTCAGAAAGACATCTATAAAAACAAAGAATAAGAAAAAGAATAGTATTTCAGCAAAATCAGCCAACGTATCAAGCAATAAAATAATGCATTCATTTTTCCACTCTCATAGTTCCCCCAGTTCTGTGAAGATGAGAGGGAGATGCATTCTCATAGCTGTGAACTGAATTTTTAATTGAACTTTATCGTATTTCCCAAGTAACAGGCATTTATTTATCTTCCTTAAATGCCCCCTCCATAGAACAATAAAAAAAAAGAAAAACTTGAGGCTTATTATAAATATTTTTAGCTAAACAACAAAAATCCAGACTTTGGCCATGTCCATAATGATATTCCCATTCTCAATTTTAAGTCTATCACTTCTCTGGCAGAAAGTGGGTAGAATTTTTCATCATCACATCGCTGGACTCATGATTTATAAATGCATTGCTGAGAGAATTCAAATCTTTCAAATATTTTTTTCTTTTTAATTTTGTTGTATTTGGTAAATTGTTCTAGTTCGACTCATGTAATTCTGCATCATGCCATAGAAGTTTTTCCACTTCCCTCTGAAACTATTTCACAATTTCTTCTGGTTCAATAATATCTCATTACATTCATATATATCACAATTTGTTTAGCCATTCACTGCTATATAGGTAATTCCCTTAAGTTTCCAAGTTAGATATGAGGGTCTTATAAAATAAATGAGTTAGAATTGAAAGAGTAAAACATAGAGAACATCTAATTCAACTCCATAATTTTACATGAAGACATTGATGTTCAGAGAGATTTCATATCTTGTCTCAAATTAAGCAGCAGAACCAGAGTCTGAATTTAAACCTCCTCATTTCCAATCTAGTACTCATTCTACTATGAGCATTGTCTCCCTTTATTCCTAGAGTGGAAGTAGTTAGAACTTCAGAGGAAGAGGTAACTATTTCTCCAACAAAGAACAATGTTGTGGAGTTACAAATGTAAATTACACAGTGACAGTCTGAGAAAAAGAAATGGGAGTAATGAGTGAAGATTCTTTTTTGTGGAGCTAAAACAGTTGTCATTCATTGCTTTATCATCAACTATAGCAAGTATTACTCTCACTCTCTCTGGCACTTGTAACAAGCTTCTGATGAAGAACTTCTGTAGAAAGCATTGTTAGGATGATGGAATTATAAGTAAGAAGTGGAAGATCTTAAAGGCTTACATGATACAAGACTTGTAGGCCCAAAATAAGTCATTCAGGAGAGATGACAGATATGGTTAAAGAATAGCTGGATGGATTCTTATAAGATGAAATATAAAGGAAAATATTTTTTAAATTGTATATCAATTCCAAAAATCAAATCACAAGTGCAAGATGGGGAATGTATGGACAGACAACATTTTGAGCAAAGAGTTTCAGTGTGCTATAACATCAGCATAATTCAATAGTGAGTTATTATAAACAAAATGCAGTAATAATACATTTTAAGGTTGCATGAAGAGAAGCAATCATGTTCAGAGCCTGGAAAGTGAAAGTCTTGCTGTACTACTGACTTAAGTCAGAATACATTTGGAACATGAGCTTAGTTCATGAATTCACATGTTTGAAGAATATTGAAAAGCTACAGAATAGTCTAGAACATTGATGAAGATCTTTGAATTCATGCTTTATGAGAATCAATCAAAGGAAATGACTGTGATTTATTTTAAATAAAGAATACTCTGAAAACATTTTAACTGATTCCAAATTTTTGAAAGGTATCATATGGAAAAGGACATAAGATTTATTGTCCTTGCATCCACTCAGAAGGCAAAAGAAGGAATAATATGTTAAATGTTTCAGAGAGTCAGATTTAAGCTTGATGTAAAATATAAATAAATATATATGTATATATATATATTTTTTTTTCCAACAATGAGATTGAGTTATCTAAAAGTTCCATGGGCTTCTTTGGAAGAGAGTGACTTCCTTATTCTTGTAGGTCTTCAAATAAGTTTGGATGTTCACTGCTAAAGTAGGTCATATTGGAGATTCTTGTTGATATTTGTTGTCCTAAATGAAATCTTAGGTTCCTTACAAATTTGTGATTCTAGATGGATATTAATGATTGGAATTTCAGATTAACTATAAAGAAAGTGGTGTCTGGGGCCAACCAGTCTGCCAAGAAGACAAATGTTAAAGGGGCAGTGGAGTCAACAAATATCTACCGAATTCCTACTCTGTATTCACAGTTGGCAAACAATATTTATGCCCTCTAGCACCTCTACTACTCCAAAGCTAAGTATGCCTAGAAGTGGGAAAGTCAATTACCCAGAAATAATAATTCAAGAATCGAAAGGGGGAAAATGCCTTTTCTGTCATGACCTAACTGTTCTGTGAAGATATTTTAAATTTCCAAAGTCATATTTCAGATTTTTCCATGTTTTTATCAGGGGTTTGATGTAAGGCAATGGTAAGTATGACTTAAAATCAGGAAATCTGCCCCAAACAATATCAATAATTGCTTATATTAGTCAAGCTGATTAACATTGCTGTGACTGTGCCCTAATATGTAAAATGGGACTCTTGTGAGTCTCAGATGAGATTATACATATATGAGAAAATGCTTTGTAAAAGTAAGATAAGTTTTCCACAGGCAGGAACAGAGCAGGATATGTATCCTTTGGTCATACGAGCATTGGTGGTCCCTCATATTCAGATGTCTGTGGCAAAAATATCCATTTCAAAGACTGAAATTGTTCCCTTTTCTTTGGCAAGGGATACACAGGAAACTGCCTCCCACTGCTTCAATCATCCCCCTCATGCTTCTAAAAGAGAACAATCTTTTAGGTAGTATATTTAAAAACTGAACTAAAATTGAAACCCAAAGATTGACCCTACTACTATTGTCTTGTGCAACCCTCATTTCATCTCTCTGGTCCTTGGGTTTATAATCTGTAAAATGGGGGAGGGGAGGGTGGCTTAATACATATGTTTCCTATGCTACAGGACTATTTTGAGGAAAGTTCTTTGAATGCTGTAAATAACTAGATAAATTTCAGATACTGTTATTAACATTATTATTATCATTATCATTACATCAAACTCAAGTGAACTGGCATTTTGACCCCAGTCAGCAGATAAGAAGGAGGAGTTGCCTGGCACTCTCCTCCTAAGGAAGCATGACCCCCTAATGTGCCTATCCTCCCCTTCCCCACTCATCCCCAGGAGGTAACAGTTGGCAGCATTTGAGAAATATACACTGTAAGTAGGCAGGCATGGGCACCCTTAAAGATCATAAAATAAACATGAATACCCTTTGAAAAAAAAACTTTATATTTTCATCACATCCCCTGTAAGCTAACACACTGCACTGTTTACAGTCTTCCACTACAATATATTTTGAAACGATTACCTTCCTCTGAGTCATTTGTGTCATAATGCTCTCCATAGGTACCCATAAAATGAAAATGTAAGCCGGTTTTATTGGCCACACTACATCTTAATTGAAAATATTAAAGGGGATTGCTCTCCTACTGATTTTTTTCCTCCATTTAATTGGCTAATCATATGATATTTTTAATGGAATAATCGTGAAAGAAAATATGAATCTAATTTAAATTCAAACTGGATTTGGGATATTTAAGAGATTATCCCAGAGTAGCAGAGGGTGCATGAGGCAATAAACATCTGTTCATTCCTGACCACTAGCCTTGGTGTTTATGAGCTAGGGGGATATTTATTTTCAAGAGACATGATTCTCTACATTTGCGTTTCAGCCATTTCATGGCTGTGTTTTTAGAGAAATTTCTAAATTTATCAACAGAATTTTGTCTGTATCCCTCCCTTCTTATTCTCCTCTCAACCTTTCCCCAAGCCTTTCTTTCTATATTTACATCAGAAAGCAATTCTGACAAATGAGAAATGGTCCCAGGATATCTCATAGCCCAAATGAGAAAAGGGATTGAACTATTTCATTATTACTGGCAGCACAGAGAAGCACCAATGGACTGGCAGAGTTAGCCAATAAGAAATGACTACAGACAATGTATATGCATATAAGTTTTAAGCAGGAACTATAAGGTATATGCTTATCAAGTAAAAAATGATTTTGCTGATTTTTCTGCTAGTAATGCCTGTGCTAGGTCCTTTGCTAGATCCAAAAAAGGAAGAAAAAAGAATCCCACAGTTTAGATTCTGAAAGATCTCAAGATCTAATTGCAAAAATTCTAACATACAAAATAATAATAACAATGTAAGCAATAACTGTTTAATAAGAGTAAAATATTTCACTACCTGAGGATAGACTCTAAGCCCCAGAACAGGGGAGCTCATAATGCTTTGAGCTCTACAAGTCACCAGGAATTTCAGGGGGTGATTGAATCAGCAGTGAGAGGTGGCTCTCAGAATTCCCAATCCATAGGCCATCATACCACCTTGGAAGAACTGAAATTTGTAGAAATTCAAATATGGAGGTAAGGGTAGCAGCTAGGAAAAAAATGAGGTAAAACAAAATGTCCCCTTTACCCTAAGAACAGAGCCCAGCATTTAAGATAAAAGTAAAAGCCAAGAAAAAGAATGAGAAAATGAGCAAACATTAAATTAAAAAAAAAATATCTAACCATAGAACATTTTTATGGAGAAATAGAATAGCAAGGCATAGAAACCAAAAGGGACAGTAAAGGCAACAGTAGCTACTTGCAAAACTTCAAAGAAGAATATGAATTGGTCCCAGGCTATGGAAGAGTCCAAAAAGAAATTCAAAATTCAATTAAAAGATTCAGAGGAAAAAAAATTGGAAAGAGAAATGAAAGCAATGCAAGAAAAAAATAACAACAGAATTGGCAATGAGAAAGGAGTTTCAAAAGCTCATGGAAGAAAATCATTCCTTAAAGATTCGAATTGAGCAACTACAAGCTGATTGCTTTATGTGATATCAAGAAACACAATCAAATCAAAAGGAATTCTATTCAACATTTAAAGAACAATTAATCTCATTATCACATGAGTTTTTTGAGAAAATTGGCAGAGAAGAAATCCTACCAAATTCTTTTTATGACACAAATGTGGTTCTGTTACTTAAGTTAGGATGGGCAAAAACAGAGAAAGAAAATTATAGACCCAATTCATTAATGAATTTCAAAACAAAAATTTTAAATAAATAACTATCATGTAACTAACACCTAAAAAGGAATTCCAGAAATGACAAACAACCAAAGAGACATAATGAAGCAATTTTAATGCTAAAGACAACTTGAAAGGTAGGCAAAGCATACCAGAGACACTGGGATAATAGGGGAGCATAGCCCACAAGGAGTATGAGCACGAGTCAACCACAAGCACCTCCCCCCATTCCACATGTACTCCTCCAGGTTTTAAATCTGGGCCCAAGCCAATGTCCAGAATCTGTGACCCTGCTTAAGCCAAGAGCAGTGCAATCCCATACACTTCCTGAAAGTTCCAAACCCCAGCCCACACCTGTAGTAAGTTCAGGAATCCCTGAATCAGTCTATGTGGCTTGCCTGATCTGTATAAGCCCAGAGTAAGGCAGGGAGTCCCAGTCCAAGCTTGTAGGAAGGACTTAAGCCCCAGAACAAGGTAGTATCTAGCACTACTGGGACCTGTAAGCCCAGCCAAGAGCCCCAGCCCAGTCCTGCTCCAGCACAAGACAGTCAGCAGCTCGCCTGGCCTGTGTAAGCCCAAGGAGAGACCCAGAGCTAGCCCCTATCAAAGGTCAAGGACCTTTGATACTTTGATGTTACAACTACCAGAGTAAGCTGGTCCACAATGTACCTGACCTGACCAAGCCCAGAGTGACACCAAAAGCAGTGACTGCCAATAATATCAGTAGTGAAGTAAAGATGCCCATTATCACCACTATTATTTAATGTTGTATTAAAAATGCAAGCTTTAGCAATAAGGAAAGAAGAAAGTAATTGAAGGAATTAAAGTAGGCAATAAGGAAACTAAATTATCACTCTTTGCGGATGACATGATAGTATCCTTAGAAAATCCTAGAGTCAACTAAATATTGAAATAATTAATAACTTTAGTAAAGTTGCAAGATATAAAATAAATCCACATAAATCAACAATATTTCTATGTATTAACAACAAAGTTCAGCAGCAAGAGATAGACATGGAAATCCCATTTAAAATCACTCTAGACAACATAAAATACCTTAGAATATGCTTGCCAAGACAAGCATAAAAATTATATGAATACAATAGCAAAACACTTTTCACATAAACAAAATGAGCTCTAAAAACTTGGCAAATATTAATTGCTCATGGGTAGGCTGAGCTGGAATAAAAAAAAATGACAATTTTACCTAAATTAATTTACTTATTCAGTGCCTTAACAAGCAAACTAACAAATAATTATTGTATGGAACTAGAAAAAAAAACAAAATTCATCTGGAAAAAAAGGGTCAAGAAAATCAAGAGAATTAATGAAAAAATGTGAAGGAAGGAAGGTGGCCATACAAGATCTCAAACTATACTATAAAGGATTACTCATCAAAACAGTATGGTACTGTCTAAGAAACAGAATAGTAGATCATCTGAATTGATTACATACATAACATATAGCTACCTAGTGTTTCATAAACCCAAATACCCCAACTTTTAAAATAAGAGTTCATTTTTTAATGAAAATTATTGGGAAAACTGGAAAACAGTACGGCAGAAATAAAGTTTAGACCAGTATCTCACACCCTATGCCAAGATAAGTTCAAAATGGGTATATAAGTTAGATAAAAATTCACAGTTAGTAAATTAGAGGAACATAGAGTGGTTTACTTGACAGATCTATGAAGAAGGGAAGAATTTATGACCAAAGGAGAGAAATAAAACATTAGAAGATGTAAAATGAATAATTTTCATTATATTAAATCTTAAAAAAAAAAACCTTTATATGAGCAAAACAAATATAATCAAGTTTAGAAGAGAAACAAAAAGTGAGAAAAAATTTTATAACAAATTTCTCTGATAAAGCTCAAATTTCTCAACTCTGTAGAGAACTAAGTCTAATTTATATGAATGTGACCCATTACCCAATTGACAAATGTTTAAAGGATATGAACAAGCATATTTCAAATAAAGAAATCAAAGCTCTTAATAATCATTAAAAAATGTTCAAAATCACTCTTGACTAGAGAAATGCAAATTAAAACAACTCTAAGAAATCACTATACACCAATTAGATTGACCAATGTGAAAGTAAAGGGTTTTTTTTTTTTTTGACAAATGTTGGAGGGGTTGTGGCAAAATTAGGACATTAATGCATTATTGGGGGAGTTGTAAATCGATACAACAATTCAGGAGGCTCATTTTCCCAAAGGACTATAAAACTGCATAAAAACTATAAAACTCTTTCATCCTGAAATGCCACTACTGACTTAAGTGATTATTAAAAGGGAGAAAGAATTACTCATACAAAAATATTTGTAGCACCTCTTTTTTTGTGGTAGCAAAGAATTGGAAACTATGACGATGTATATCAACTGGGGAATGGATGAACAAATTGTGTTTCATGTTGGTGATGGAATACTATTGTGCTATTGCCACAATCCCTCCAACATTTGTCAAAACAAAAAACAAACAAATAAAATCTTGTGAAATACTGGTTTATAGACCAATTGAGGCATATGAGGTTTCCTCAATATGTTTGTGAGATAATTGAAAGCAGCTTCTCTACATACAGATGCACATAAATACCCTACTACTGTCCCTCTCCTGATGTAATCCTTACATATCTCATTAGATATGCAGTAAATTCCACTATCTCATGCTAGGTTTAAACCCTCATAGGTTGAGGGCTTTATGAAACAACTCTTATTTGTCAATTAATCATAGAAGGCCTTCTATTTCTATCTGTTCTAACTTCCCAGAATTACTAAACATTATTGCCATTCAATCATTCATTCAACACTTCTTTGCCTACCAGATCTTCCATGTGCATGATTCTTCTTCTCCTTCCTACTTAGGTATCCTTAAAATACACTCCCTGTACATCTCTATTTCATAGAATCTCTTCATGACTCATACACTCCCTGTACATCTCTATTTCATAGAATCTCTTCATGACTCAACTCATGTGCTAACTGCTTCAGGAAGTATTTCTCTGATCCTCCAAGTTATTAGAAAGCACTCATCAAAAATCACTTCCTAAATACTTTTATATATATTTGCAGTTAAGTTTCTGTGCACATCCTGTTAACAGCACTTGCCCTCCTCCCCTACCACCTGATGTAAACTCTTAGAGAACAGAAGTAGTTTTATTTTTTGTCTTCACATTCCCAGTGCTTCTTATAGTCAACTCAATAATTTTTCTCGTTTCAACATATTTATCTGCATAATTATCTTATCTTCTTTGGTAGAATATTAACTCTCAGAAGGTTGGAAGCATGATTCAGCTTTCTATCTTTCCCTTTTTTAATTGAAAGAAATGTTATTTCCCTAATTATATATAATAAAATTTCTCAGCATGTTTTACAAAACTATGAGATTTAAAATGTCTCCATCCACCTCCCATTCACTCTCCCCACTCAGAAATGGTAAACAATTTGATCTGGGACATACATATATGCTATCATTCAAAATGCACTTCTATATTGGTCATTGTTTTAAGAGTATACTGAAACAAAACCAAAATCCCAAAATAAAAATGGAAATATACTGATGTGAAAGATAATATGCTTTGTTCTGCATCCATCCAACTCAACACTTCTTTCTTTGGAGGTGAATAGCATTTCTCTGTCATAAGTCTTTCAGGATTGTTCCAGATCATTTCATTACTGAGTGTAAGCCAAGTTTTCAAATTTGTTCATGCTACAATTTTGCTGTTACAGTGTAAAATGTTCTCCCAGGTCTGCTTATTTTGCTCTGCATCAGTTCATGTAGATCTTTCCAGTTTTTTTTTTTTCTGAAATTGTCTTGCCTATTATTTCTTATAGCACAATAGTATTCCATCACCAACATGAAACCCAATTTGTTCATCCATTCCCCAGATGATGCACATCCCCATAGTTTCCAATTCTTTGCTACCACAAAAATAGTTCCAAATCTGGGACCAAATATTCCATACTTCCTTATTTCCCAGACATGGGAGCAGTAAGTACTATTGTATCACTGTCCCAGAATAATTAAATGCTGCCAAAGAAGAATTGGGAGTTCTTCTAGACTAGGAATCAAGAGGTCTGGGATCCAATCCCAGCTCGGCTGAACTACTGACCAGGGGCAATGTCCTTCACGTCTTTGGACTTCCAATTTCTCACTCCACTAAATCACTGTTGAAGTAGATAATCCCTAAAGGGTCTTGTAAACATAAAATGTGATTTTCTGTATTCTACTTATATACTTCACCTCTATGTATGCCAGCTCTACTGGCACTGGTACCTGACCTACAGGGATCACATAAAAACCCATAGATAATGGCAGGAAAATATTTAGAAATGTTGCATTTACAAATTAGGCTGTACCACAGACTTTCTGTTCTTCTACTCATTGCCCCAAATTGACTATATACCCTAGTCTTTGGATCACACTGTTGTGACTATCTAGTCTTCCTATTTCCCTAGAGTACTACTGACTCTTAGAGTTCCATTGCCCATTTATCTACTCCGTAATTGAGTCATGGCCCCTAATAAATTCCTAGAATCACTAAGTGCCTTCTTCTCTGTCCATTATCATTCTGAGAGATTATTTTGGTGCACTAACAGTTCCCAAGTTTTCATACCGCAGAGCACTCACACATACTACCACTTCTGAACTTCAGGAGGCAATCCTTAAGGAAGAATCCTAAAATAAGTATTTTTTGTCAGTTTTCTTTAGAGCATTCTTGATATCAGATTCACACCTGCAAATGTCCACAGTATCCAAATAATAACATAAGAGGAGGATGGATGTTCTTTTGATTCACTGATGTGAATGGTAAGTTGACATTTTCAGAGCATTATGAGGATAAAGCTGCAATCTTATTTATAAAACCTCCTACTTACACTTTAACTACACATAAGCACACACTCACACACACAAATGGATCTAGAATAAGCAATTTGTTAAATAGGGTTTGTTTGTTTGGTTTTGTTTTGTTTGTTAAAACTCTTATCTCTTTGGGGTGGGGAGGAGGAAACAAATTGACATATGTGTACAAAAATACCCATCCATTCCCTCTATTCCTTCAGTTTCCTTTGTTAACAAACAGGACAGCCTGGACACAGGAAATAGGGGAAATTATCTAGAGCACCCCTGCTTAAAAGTTCAAAGAATTTCATCTCCATAAGGCGTACTTTAAATTTTTCATAGAAAAAAAGAACATCTTAGGAGTGACTCCCGAATCACACCTTTTGTGCCTCACGTCAGCAAACCAATTTTTGGCAGGAGCAACTATAGACATTTTATAAGAGTTCATAGGTATTTTCCCTGGCATCAATGTCTTAGGTTAGAGATAACTTCAACTCAGCCATTCATTCATTCATTTATTCATTGATTCTGTCAATCATATAATCATTCAACATCTATTGTAAATATCTGTTATGTGCAAAGAAATATAGGAAACTATTGCTTTTTATGTTAAATCATATTTTTATTAAATTTAAACCTATAGCAATCATTGTGCAAACCACAATTTACCAACCTTACCCTCATTTGAGACATTTAGTAACACTATGAGGTCAGTACTATTAGTAATATCATTCCCATTTTAAAAATGCAGATTTTGGTAGGAGAGATCATTTATCTAGGAAATATTAACAAGAATTAAACATTAGTCTTCCTGACTAATACACAATCTGTTATATTACAACCTTTGTTCATAATTAATATCATATCCCTTGGAGTAATGAAGTCAATAAAGTAATAGCCCACTGTCCTAAGAATAAAAGTTGACCTAAAGTAAACTGTTCTGCTGCCTTCAGGGTGCCAACCTTGCCAACATTTGAGAAGGTTCAAAAGAGGTTAGATTAATATTGAGAACATTGGAAGCTTGTAGGTTCATAGGCTATTTCCCAGAATATCACAATTAACCCCAAGGAAACAAAAAACAGAACCAGCTTAGACTTTACCTCCAGAAATATCATGGAGTCCATCCCTAACATCACTCCCCAAGTTAGGAAGTAGGCTGGGAAAATAGCAAGAAAACATAAAGAAAATAAAGCCTCATCATAATGAGCTATTATGATGGCAGGGAAATTCAAGAAACAAATTCAAAAGATAAGAATAACTCCAAAACATCTACAAGGAGTGTTTCAGAGGAAAAACCGTTTGGGCACAAACTTGACTAGAATTCCTAGACCAGATGAATCAAAAAAAATTAAGAGGTTGTTGTTCTTTTTAATAACTAGAATTAGAGAGCTTGAGGAGAACAATTGAAAAAGAAATGAAGGCTATAGATGAAAGAATTGGAAATCCATGAGACAACAAGAAATATTAAAATAAAAAGGCTGATCAATTAGGAAAAAATATAAGAAATCTCACAAACAAATGACTTGGAAAACAGATCAAAAAGAAAAAATAAAGTTAAAAATCTAAATCACTAACTAAACGTAATGACCAAAACAACAATAATAACAATCACAAATAAAAATAAAAACAAACAAACCAAAAAACCCTTGACGTTATATCTCAAGAAATGGTTAATGAAAACTTTCTAGATCTCATAGAATCATAGGATAAAATGGAAGATCCCAAATAAAGATCTCAGAAGTTTCATAGCCAAGATTCACTTTCCAGGTCAAAGATAAATACTGGAGGTGGGGAGGGAAAGGAAAATTAAGAAAAATTAACTCAGAAAGCATAAATGTATAGGTAAACATTTATACAAACAATGCAGTGGGGAGAAGTCAATCCTTGAACCTTATACTCATCTGAACAGTTTTAAAAAAGAAAGAAAGAAAGAAAGAAAGAAAGAAAGAAAGAAAGAAAGAAAGAAAAAGAAAGAAAGAAAGAAAGAAAGAAAGAAAGAAAGAAAGAAAGAAAGAAAGAAAGAAAGAAAGAAAGAAAGAAAGAAAGAAAGAAAGAAAGAAAGAAAGAAAGAAAGAAAGAAAGAAAGAAAGAAAGAAAGAAAGAAAGAAAGAAAGAAAGAAAGAAAGAAAGAAAGAAAGAAAGAAAGAAAGAAAGAAAGAAAGAAAGAAAGAAAGAAAGAAAGAAAGAAAGAAAGAAAGAAAGAAAGAAAGAAAGAAAGAAAGAAAGAAAGAAAGAAAGAAAGAAAGAAAGAAAGAATACTTACACATTGGCAAAATTGGTTACCAAAGTATGCCTCACTCAACAGGAGAATAGAAAGGAAAGTGAAGAAAGGGCTAGAACAGTGATGGGCAACCTTTTGAGCTTGCTGTGTCAAAATTCACCAAAACAATGAGCATAACTCGAGTGGTGTGCCACTTCAAGAAAAAAACTATAAAATCATAATATTTGCATCCTTCTCTGTATGCATCCCCATACTTCTCTTTTTTTGTGGCCACATGTAGCCGTGTGTCATTGAAAATGGCTACATATGTCAGTGCTGACACGTTTCATAGGTTCACCATCATGGAGTTAGGAGAATAAAAACAAGGGTAGATTAAGGGTGAAATTAGTTCTAAACAAAACAAACTAATAAGTACAACAATATTTATAGCTTTTTTTTGAAGAAGGATAATGGGAATATGATGGGATACTGAAAAACTGGGGAATGAATGACCAAGTTATAGTATATAATTGTTTTGTAATACTATTATGCCAAACTTTTTTCAACATAATGTCCAGCCAGGATTCCAGACAACTAGTTATGACATTAGTAATGAAATATACTAACTGTCTCTTGATAGAGATGTCAAGGATTCAGAATTCAGAATGAGAAATTTTATTTTGGATATGCACAACATAGAAATTTGTTTTGATTGACTATACATGTTTGTAATTATTTGTTTTTGTTTTTGTTTATGTGTACCTGTATGTGCATGTTCTTAAGGGGTTGGGGGAAGTCTTAGGGTGAGCAAGAAGTTGGATTTTGGCTAACTAAAACCAATAAATATTAAAATAATTTAAAAGACTAGATGATCACTTTTCAGGGGATTTAGGAGAAGGGATTTGTTTTTAGATTTTGTTTGCAAATACTGCAATATTTGACCTCAGGGGTATCTGACATCTCTTGGTGTCATTAATTCTATTCTCATATTCCAATTTTAACACATCCTCTGAGACTACTTCACCAACTTCTAATTTTGGCATTCCATGTTCTCAGAAAGTAACTAACTACTACTCTTAGGATTTTAAGGAGATTACTGAAGGGTTGTGGCTTCTAACTCTATCATTCAGAAATCCCTACTAGTGAACCTCTTATCAATCAGAATCAGTTAAAAATAACAACTGAAAATAGCATTTTCTAAGGTAAGAGGAGTTGATACAAGGCATTTCTTTTAAACTGATACTATTTCCTCTGTATACACAAAGTCCTTAAGAACAAGAGCAAAATCAGGTCTAGAGATGGGAGGCCTTAGATGCAAATCTGGCCTCAGACACTTCCCAGTTGTGTGACCCTGGAAAAGTCACTTGACCCCTATTGCTTAGCCCTTACTACTCTTCTGTCTTGGAACCAATTCACAGTATTGATTCCAAGACAGAAGATAAGGGTTTAAAAAAAAAGAACAAGAGCAAACCACATTGGTGTTAAGGCATATATGTAGAAAACGTTTGTCACCAAAGAGATATGTTGTGAGTAGTGGAAAGGATTTGCTGAAAATATTTTCTCCCTTCCAAGAGCCTGATAGAAGTTCCCTTTAGGTATAGCTAGTTTTAAGGAAGCTAGGTGGTACAGTGGACAGTGTCAGATCTGGAATCAGCAAGACCCAGGCTCAAATCAGGTCTCAGACATTTACTCATTGTTACCCTGGTCAAGTCACTTAACATTGTTTGCCTTAGTTTCCTGATCTATAAAATGAACTGGACAATTAAATGGCAAAGCATTCCAGTATCTTTGCCAAGAGAACTCCAAAAGGGGGTCATGCTTGAAAAAAAGACTAAACAATACAAATTTTCTGGGCTTTGAGAATCATCCTTTTCCTAGAGTCCATAGTCAGCACTTCCCTGTCAAAGAGGGTCTCTTTTCCTGTATATGTTTTCATCATGTAAATAAACCTTCTTTGTCATCAGTCACTACTACATTTTTTGGTCAATTGTACTTTATCTGGTCAGTTGAATTACTGTGGGGACACCTGGATATGCTTAACCCACACAGTTGATTGGTGATAGGGCTGCTGGGGGAGACACAAAGTGAATATTTCTCACCAATATGCCTCAGATGATTTTACCTCTGGTGCATGGCTAGAACTATTCCACTAGTAGATTGAGCTGCCACAGAAAATTGCAGAATTCTCTTAATATTCTTTTATAGTTAGCCTAACAGGATATGACATTCTTTTCAAACAAACATAAGATATTTCTGATGTGGCATCATCTGCTTTCATCTAATGACCCACTGCCCCTGTGATAATTTCTAAATAATTAATAGATTATCACACCTAGATTATTTCTGATGGATTTATTCAGTGAAGATGTCTGGAACTTCTGTGATTAATTAGGGTGGGGGTGAATTCCACCCTTATATCAATAGTTGACAAGGTATTAAATTCAGATCCTTACTTAATTCTTTCTTCCTTCCTTCCTTCCTTCCTTCCTTCCTTCCGTCCTTTCCTTCCTTCCTTCCTTTCTTTCTTTCTTTCTTTCTTTCTTTCTTTCTTTCTTTCTTTCTTTCTTTCTTTCTTTCTTTCTTTCTTTCTTTCTTTCTTTCTTTCTTTCTTTCTTTCTTTCTTTCTTTCTTTCTTTCTTTCTTTCTTTCTTTCTTTCTTTCTTCTTTCTCTCTCTTCTTTCTTTCTTCTTTCCTCTCTTCTTTCTTTTCTTCTCCATTTTCTAACCTCCCTCCCTTCTTTCCTTCCTTCCTTTCCTCTTTTATTTCTTTATTCTTTATTCCTTCCTTCTTTAATGCCTCTCTTCCTTTCCCCTCTTTCCTGATTTTCATTTTCCTTTATCTCATTTAAATTTTAAAATAATCAGAATATATTGGGACAATCATTATTTCTATGAGTGAAGACTCTGAGACATAACTCTGGCCCTTTGAATGTTTCAGTGTGGGTTTTATCTCTTCAACAAAAATATACATGTACTGAGGGCAGGAAACATTTCTTATATTTCTTTGAATTATCCTTCTCTGATTCCCAACTAGCTATCACAAAGCCATTCACTTAGCTACTAGTATAGTATAGAAGCTCAACAAATATTAATGAAAGAGTAAATAGATGACAAGTTCAAATTTATGGTATTATTTTTTCTTTGGGACATTATAAAGGCATACCTTAGATTTATGCTAAATTTATTATTGAAGTTATAGCCTTATCACTTCACTTACAAGTGTGAAGTTATTACATCATTTATAAACTTGAGCTGACATCTTTCTACTTCTTTTCCTCTTCCTCCTCCTCCTCTTCTAATTTCTTTTTTTAAGAATATTTTTCTCAATTATATGTAGTAGCAATTTTCAATATATGTTTACTGAAATTATAAGATCCAAATTGTCTCTCTCCCCCTTCCCAGAGATGATAAGCAATTTAATCTGGATTATACAAGTATTATGTTGCAAAATCCATTTCCATATTGATCATTGTTGTAAGAGAAAACTTATAAAACCAAAACTCCAAAAAAAACAAAGAAAATAAAGTGAAAAATAATATGATTTATCTTCATTCTGACTCCAACAGTTTTTTTTTAACCTCTGGAAGTAGAGAGCATCCTTTGATATATAATTTATCAGGATTGTCTTGGATCATTATATGACTGAGAATAGCTAATACTTTCACAGCTGATCATCATACAGTACTCCTGTTACTATGTACAGTATTCTCCTGGTTCTCCTTGTTTCACCTTGCATCTGTTCATGTGGGTCATTCCAGATTTTTCTGAAATCATGTTGCTCCACCTTTCCAACAGCACAATAATGTTCCATCACCATCATTAACCACAATTTTTAAGCCATCCCTTAATTTCTACTTCTTTGCCATCACAAAGAGGGCAGCTATTGTGACAAGGAAATCACTTTAAAAGACTGATATATATTAATTTAAGGTCACCAAGGAATTCAGCTATGTAATTCCTAAATGAAAACTCAAGTCAGCAGTCAACCTTTTATGGAGTTTAATTACAAACAGGAGGAAGAAAGGTATTAGAGAGAGAGAGAGAGAGGGAGAGAGAAAGGGGAGAGAAGGGAATAGGGCTTAAATACCCCTTCTGTTTAGGCTGGGCCAAAAGGCCCAAGCCCTTACATAGCTGAGGCAAAGAAAAGAGATCAGTCCCTATCACTCACGTGACCAAAATGGAGAAACAGGCTCAGGGGCCTCCACCTCCAGCTTCCTTCAGAGCAAGCTTCTCAGAGCACAACCTCTCAGAGCAAAACCTCTCCAACCAGCCACCCCTGGTCCTCAGACCCCACTATCTTTAAGGAAACCATCCAAGTTCCCTCCCCTCAGTTCTCACATCTACCAATCACTGTCCATGTTTCCCTGTGCCAATGGTGGCTCTAGCTTAACCCAGGACCGCCCAGAGGTCTGTGGCTTTGCACATGTCTGTTGAAGGTCATATTCTCAAATAATTAAATCTTGATCCTTTGCTGCAGCCCTTCCTAAATCCTGTTATCCTGAGTAGGGTGGAGATTGGAATAATTAAATTTTGATCTATGCTGCAGCCCTTCCTAAATCCTGTTAGGACTGAGTAGGGTGGAGATTGTAAGTTCCAAGACCTGGTTCTGTCATTCCAAGTATCTCTATTGTATCAATTCTAAAATCAATCATGACTCAAAGAACTTCCTGTTCTATGCTTAAGCATAGGTCAAAGCCCTTTCCATTGTTCAGCAAAAAGTTTCTGTCCTAAAGTAATCTCAGGTAGGGAGGAAAAGGACCCTCCCTACCTAATGTTGGAAATGGGGAAATTTCCAACATTCATAAGTCTAAGAAATTTTAAGGTTTACAATCCCCCCTGATGATCATTGGAAGACTAGTCTCCCCATTGATCATTAAACATAATCATTTTGTAGTTCTAAATGCACTTCTAACTATAGATATACACAATATTCAATTTTCTAAGAGAAATTAGAATAGTGAGAGAGGAAATAGAAAAGAAAAGAAAGTAAAACCAATGTTTTGCTAGGCACATTGACAGAAAGCCAAATTAGGGGCAGTCCCTTTTGGCATAAATGTGTACAATTACAATAAATGTTCAATCAAAAGTTCAGTCCAATCAATTACATCCAAAGTTCATTCTTGATCTTCTTGATGAAGTATAGGTTTTGGGCATCTTTCTGCAACAGTTCATTCTCTGGATATAAAAGTTTCAAGCTTCTTTCTTAAAGATCTTTTCTCGAACAAAATCAAATCTTGAATTTTTACAAAAGTACAATCTTAAACAAAATTCAAAATTCTTGGATTTTTATAAAAATACAATCTTAAACAAAAAAAATTCAAAAATTCTTAGATTTTAAATTAAAATACAATCTTAAACAAAAAAATTCAAAAATAAAAAAAATTCTTAGATTTTAAATTAAAATACAATCCTCCCTGAAGTAAGTATTAAAAAAAAAAATCAAGTTTAGCTCAGAATGCAGTGTTCAGTTATAGGGGTGTATGTGTCAATTATCAAAGGAATAGAAAAATAATCAAAAACATAAGAAAAATTCAAAATAGGCCTTGTATAGGTCCAGTTTAAAGTAATTTCTATCCCACAAGTATGTAGGACAGAATGCAGTAATATTTCACTTAGCCATTTGTAGCCAAGACTACAGGAAGTTGCCATAATATAAGAAGAAAAGAATTAGAATTCTATTTTGATGGGGAAATGTCATTCCCTCATATGATTTTTTTTTCCATTCAGAGATATACGGAGCCAGCATGATAGTCAAGCTTTGTACTTGTTTGAGTACTTTGTAAAGAGTGTAGATACAAGGAAGTCCTACGACTTAAACATAAGTTAAGCGTCGCAACCTCGAGTCTCACTTTAATATTTCTTGTGTGCTCTATTGGCACTATCCAGGTTTAGTCTGTGCTCCTTGTTTTTATCCCTTTTCCTGGAATCAGACACAAACATTAATCACAGTCCTATAATATTTTATCAATAAATGGCAGGTTCCCATAGTTTACAGCTTTTAGGCATATATTGATATTATAGCAAGAGTATATATATTAACTTGTATTACTGCAGGAAAAAATAATATTAATATTAATTATGTGTACCTTCAGTGCAAAAAATGAGAAAAAATTAATTTTTTTCAATTATTTAGGTCTGATTTTATTTGTGTCCTGCTATAATTTCTTCTTCTTTTCTTCCTCTCCTCCTCCTCCTCCTTCTCCTCCTTCTTCTTCTGATTCAGCAAACATTATCTATAATGGAGACAAACTAGTTGCTTCCAAAAAATATCAGGGATAAAGGGGGCAACTGGGTAGCTCAGTGGATTGAGAGCCAGTCCTAGAGACGGGAGGTCCTAGGTTCAAATCTGGCCTCAGACACTTCCCAGCTGTGTGACCCTGGGCAAGTCACTTGACCCCCATTGCCTAGCCCTTACCACTCTTCTGCCTTGGAGCCAATACCCAGTATTGATTCCAAGATGGAAGGTAAGGGTTTAAAAAAAAAAAAAAGATCAGGGATAAAGCAAGATGTTCATTATCACCACTACTACTCAGTATTATACTAAAAGTGCTAGCTATAGCAATAAGAAAAGAAGAAATTGAAGGCACTAGATAGGCAAATAAAGGTATCACTCTTTGCAGATGGTATGATGATATACTTTGATAATCAACAACAATAACAAAAACAAACAAAAAAACCTAACATTTTAGCAAAGTTCCAAGATATAAAATAAACTCACATGAACTACCAATTATATCCAACAGCAGGAGAAAGAAATCATTTGAAATAACTGTAGACAGTACAAAGTATCTAGGAGTCCACAAGTCAAGATAAAGCCAAGAACTATATGACTACAACTACAAAACATTTTTCACACAAATAAAGTCAGATCTAAATAACTGGAAAAACATAATTTATCCATGAAAAGCTGTCCCAACCAAGTAAAAATGACAATTCTACCTAAATTAATTTACCTACTCAGTGTGATGCCAATGAAACTACCCCCACATCATTACATAGATCTAGGAAAAATATTAATAAGATCCATTTGGAAGAACAAAAGGCTAAGAATATTAAATGAATAAATTTAAAAAAATATGAAGAAAAATATCTCAGCTCACTAGATTCCAAACTTTATTCTAAAGCAGCAAACAGGGGCAGCTGGATGACTCAGTGGATTGAGAGACAGTCCCAGAGACAGAAGGTCCTGGGTTCAACTCTGACTTCAGACACTTCCTAGCTGTGTGACTCTGGGCAAGTCATTTAACCCCTATTGTCTATCCCTTACCACTCTTCTGCCTTAGAACCAATATACAGTATTGATTATAAGATGGAAGGTAAAGGCATAAAAAATTAAAGCACCAAACATCAAAGCAATCTGGTACTGGCTAAAAAACAGAGTGTTGAAACAATGGCATAGATTAGGAACTTAATATTCAGTAATAAATGAGCATAGTAACCTAGTGTTTGACAAACCCAATGTTTCAAGCTTTTGGATGATCTCATTACACTATAAAAACTGTTGAGAAAACTGGAAAACCGCAGTGAACCTTTCATGACTTCATGGAATGGAGTTCATCTTCCCAGGTGTTTGTGACATACCATTCCATGAAATCATGAAAGGTTCACTGCAGAAAACAATTTGGCTAAAAACTGGGTACAGGGCTTCTTCCATCTTTCCATCATTGAGTCAAGCAAAGACAGAGATGCTTCAGGAAGGACATCACAATGGCCACCCAAGTGCCATTCAAACTTGTATTAGTTGGTGATGGAGGGACTGGAAAAACATTTGTACAATGTCACTTGACTGGTGAATTTGAGAAGTATGCTGATATTGAGGTCTATCCCCTTGTGTTCCATACTAACAGAGATCCTACTAAATTCAACATATGGGAAACAGCTGGCCAAGAGAAATTTGGTTGTCTGAGAGATGGTTATCGCATCCAAGCTCAGTGCGCCATTGATAAAACGTCAAGAGTGACTTACAAGAATGTACTAACTGGCATAGAGATTTGGTATAAGGAAGTGAAAATATCCCTATGGTGTTGTGTGGCAACAAAGTGGAAATCTAGGACAGAAAAGTCAAGGTAAAATCAAGTGTCTTCCATAGGAAGAAGAATCTCCAGTACTGTGGCATTTCAGATCAAAGTAACTACAACGTTGAGAAGCCCTTCCTTTGGCTTGCTAGAAAATTTATTTGAGATCCTAATTTGGAGTTTGTTGCCATGCCTGCTCTTGCACCTCTGGGGGATGTCATGGACCCAGCACAGTATGAGCAGGACTTAAAGATTGCTCAGACAGCTACGCTCTCTGATCAAGCTGCTGACCTGTAAGGGAATGAAGCTAGAGCCCAGCGTCAGAGGTCTCCTTGTACAGGCAACTGTCCTGTGATGTCAGGGGTGCGGGGGTTGCCACTTTATTATATAGCTCAGCAGATCATGTGCTTAAACTTTGGGTTGCTGAAGGAGATGAATGGGCAGCAGAGTGAATGTGGCAGTTTAAAAAAATATGTTCCTATTTTGGAACTGGGAATTTAGCTGTTTTGGACTGTAATAACGTCCCCTTGAGTTTTAAAAATAAGACTGCACCAGTCCCATCACATTATTCAGTGGTGAATCTTGTTTGTTAATGTCATTCCTATTCCTTTTTTCATTTAGATCATAATAAAGTTGTATTTGAACTATCTAAGCAAGTGAGCTCTTATCCCTTGTCTACAAAATAAGCATTGTAAAACCTGCTTTGTGTGGTCTATGGTAGAAAAATACCTTTACGTTTTTATGACTACTTGTTGTTAAACATCATCATCAGTTGATACATTTAAGTCATGCATTTCACAAAGTAAGGATAGGTAATTAAAGGTTTTCATACAGCTAGTGTGCCTAAGGTGGCTTTTGAAAGAAGGATAAAGTTGAAGAATAAAATAATCACATGAATTTGTGTCTTTTACCAGCATAAGAGCTGCCAATAGAATATAATTGAATTTATGTGGATTGAGTATCAGTTGAATGCAGCTTTTTAAAGACTATAACGCTGGAATCATGCGTTGGCTATGGGAGAGGGAAAGGCGGGGGGGGGGGGGGGGGAGGGGGAAGGGGAGGGGAGGAAAAGAAAACGATCTTTGTTTCCAGTGAATAATGTATGAAAACGACCAAATAAAATAATATTTTAAAAAAAAATAAAGACTATAACGCTTAGCATACCTGGGAATGGTAACCATGCTTTGAAATGACCTAGACTATTAACTTCTACTTTTGATAAGATTTTTTTTTAACTTTTACCTTCTGTCTTGTGTATTGGTTCTAAGGCAGAAGAGCGGTAAGGGCTAGGCAATGGGGGTCAAGTGACTTGCCCAGGATCACACAGCTGGGAAGTGTCTGAGGCCAAATTTGAACCCACAACCTCCCATCTCTGGGCCTAGCTCTCAATCCACAGAGCTACCCAGCTGCCCCCAACTTTGATAAGTTTTAAGTTCTCTGTAGACAAAGTCTTCTTACTGGGAAGGAAGCATTGCCAGTTGCGTCGCCACTCCCCCATCGCCACAGGTCTTGAAGAGGGTGGACGGGGTCAGGATAGATGAGTGTGCACAAAGATACTTGTGTGTGAAAGAGATTTAAGTGGAAGAGTCAATGCACAGAGACAGTCCCACTCTTGGCGTTGGAAGCCTGTGTCCATTGGCACAAAAAATCGTTACACCTGGAGACTTCCTCAGCTGCATTGGATGGCCGTGTTGTCCTTTGTGTTCCAACACGCCCTAAGCACTCCACAGTGCTTTGCTGCGTCGCCCTCTCAGCCGTTGAACCTTCTTATTGGTTTCTTCTGCCTGTTCCGCCGAAGCAGTCTTCACATGCTGGGTGAGCAAAGCCCTGGTTCACCAGGGGTCTATGACCCAATGGCTACCCTCACAAGGTTTAGCCGGCCTGTCGAAGCCGTTGCCCAGGGTGTGGCCGCTGCCGCATGCTAGCAGCTACTGGGAGCCACAAGTGAGAGCTGGGTGTCAGGTGGGGGTCAGAGGCTGGAGAGCTGCCCTAGGAGGGCAGGACAAGCCCTCCATATCAGAGATGCTACCCCTCCCTGAGCACCCCATACACCCCAGAACCTTCCTAGGGGTTCTGAGAAAGAAGTTAAAGAGGACTTTGATTTAGCCCCCTTGCATCCCTAATACAAAGAGATGGAAAATGGAGTATACAAACAAAAACAAGAAGTCCAATTTGGTTGTACTATTGTGTTCTATCAGGGAAAGAGTTTAGAGTCAGGCTGGATAAGTTGGTTGGAATTGAGTTATCAAAGGCTTTTAATATCAAAAAGAGGAGATTATATTTGATCCTGGAAATAATAGGGAACCGCTGAAATTGATTGAGTAGGGCAATGACATGACCAGATGTAGATTTTAGAAAAAGCAATTTGGCAGCTGTGAAAAAGGTGGTTTGGGGGCAGCTGGGTATCTCAGTGGATTGAGAGTCAGGCCTAGAGATGGGAGGTCCTAGGTTCAAATCTAGCCTCAGACACTTCCTACCTGTGTGATCCTGGGCAAATCACTTGACCCCCATTGCCTAGCCCTTACCATTCTTCTGCCTTAGAACCAATACACAGTATTGACTCCAAGATGGAAGGTAAAGGTTTCAAAAAAAAAAAAAAGGTGGGTTGGAGAGGGGAGGTACTAGAAGCTTGAAGAATAATTAGAAAATTGTTGTAATAGTTTGGGTAAGAGGTAATGAAAATCTGTGGCTGTGTGAATAGAAAGTAGGAAATAGATATGTGTTTTTGTGGAGATAGGGGAGAATATTAATAATAATTGATTGATGTTTTATATCTTTAACGCACATTTAAGAAAAGGGACAATGTGTCATTTGATCAACTAAGAAACATGATATTATTTAAGGTATTTCTCAGTAGGGAATAGAAGACTAAAGAAAAGAAGAAGAGGGATTCTGAGCATAGGGAGGAAAAAGATAAAGAGAAGAATGCTTTTTAGAAGAAGAGAAGGAACCAAGTATTGAGAGTAGAAAAAGGGAATACAGAGAAAACCTATATATGTATATCAGTTTTCTCTGTATTTCCTTGTTGGGATATATATATATTCCAACATATATATATATATCACCTTTTATATATATATCCTATATATCACATATATGTATATATATATATATATATATCACCTTTTCTGGACATATTATCCAACTCTTATTCTTAGGTTGGAGTCCCACAGGAGTTATTAGACTCACTGATGGTTCCGTGTGGATTCAAACTTCTAAAATTAACTTATAATCCCCAAACATTATTTATGCTTTCATAGATGGCCAGAATACAAAATAGCATTTACTTAAAGGTCATCAAAAGAGCATTAATTAAAACATATTCTCCCATAAATCTGGAGTACACTTTACCATATCTATAT
Source organism: Monodelphis domestica (assembly GCF_027887165.1). Lineage (NCBI taxonomy): Eukaryota > Metazoa > Chordata > Mammalia > Didelphimorphia > Didelphidae > Monodelphis > Monodelphis domestica. Next base: position 406,600,881 of record NC_077229.1, on the reverse strand, counting down.
AGATATCAATGGGAAGAGTGGGCACATTTATGGGGTACAACTTTAAAGTTCTTTATGAAAGAAATACAAAGTTCCAGACACTGGATGCTTCTCGCATTGATACCTCTTTCTGTTCTCATGCTCTCCTCATTCTCCTCTTCCAATGTGAAGCATCACTTTCAGGAAAGTCAAAAATGGCATTTCTGAATCTGTTTTTCTCTACAATTCTTGATAGACAGGGCCAACTCTCTTTAAAATCATTAAGTTTAACTTGCCTTGTGGCTTCATTTACTGAACCTGTTTCCCATTGGGTAAAGTGCCACTTGCTGGACAAGTAACTCCACTATGCAAGATGCAGACTGAAAGAAGAGGAGAGAGAAACTCTCCTCCCAAAAGGAACAATGTGTGATTCCCTTTAAAAGTGAGGGTCTTCTCAAACAAGGAGGATCAGAGTTCTCAGAGATTTCTCTTGCCCTGACACTTCTCAGTCTTGTTTTTTATACTTTAAAAGTCTAATCAATAGCTAACTACTCAATAATTCTAATTAGATTAAAGAAAATGTTCACACCTTTTAAATGGGTAACAAAGTGTGAACTATCCTTTGCAGTTCACTTAAGACAAGGACACTTCATTGTCTATGTTACTTTCCATTTTCACTCTGTTGACTTACTTAACTTGGGAGGCAGCAATAGATCCTACATAAATGTTCTGATCAAGTCCCCTCTTCCAAACTATATACGTGTTACATTCCTTGTTATTTCCTTATCTTTTTCAGAATCCTTCTCTTTCAGAAATGTAATTATGTCTCTTGTCCTTCTAAACAAAAGCTTCCCTACCCACCAAGGCTAGACAAATTTGACCTCATTTTAAAAATTACAGCAACCATCATCAATTCTGTTATATTTTAATTTCTTTGGCAGTTATGGTCTAACTTCATAATACAACCTTCGAATGCCCACTTATTGGTTTGCACTGATAATTCATGTGTTTTAGTCTAACCAATTGGTTTATGAGATCTTGGTAAAAAAATTTGTCGCATTTTACATTTGTATCCAAATAATGCCTAATATAAAACTGAAGATACAGTGGATGTTTGTTTTTCCAAATACATGAAAATAATTTTTATATTAATTTTTTTAAATTGAATTTCAAATGTTTTCCTACTCTTACCTATGCTCTCTCCAGTGAGAATGTATGAAATTTTATATAGGTAACCCATGTGCAGTCATGCAAAAATGCAAAATATACTTCAATAATAGTTATTTTGTGAAAGAAAACGCATGCCAATAAAATTTTAAAAAAACAGAAAAATAAAGAAAGTTTAAAAAATGCTTCACTCTTCTTTCAGACTCCATCAGATCTTTCTTTAGAGATGGATATCAATTCCCTTTTTCTTTCTCTTTTTTTAACTCATCTTCTGTCTTAGTGATACTAAGGATTGATTCTAATGTAGAACAACAGTAATGGCTAGACAATTAGGGTTAAGTGACTTGCCTATGGTCCCACAGCTAGGGAGTGTCTGTGGCCAGATTTGAACCAGGCACTCCCAACACCAGATCTGGTGTTCTATCCCATGCTACCTAGCTACCCCTGTAATTTTTCAAGGTAAATCCTTCAGAATTATCTTAGATTGTTTTGTTACTGAGAATAGTTGTCATTCACAAATGAGTATCACTTGTTAAGAGTTTCATCAGAATATAGAATAACTTCAAAAATATGATTTTAATATTTTCACAATATAAATTCCAAAAATATTGCAAAAAGACATCTTTAAAGACCCACTTTGATAAAATTTGAATTTAAATTTTTTTAATTTGTATATTATATGCAAATGGGTAATTGATAGAGTATTTTTTATTATCTTTAAAAATGTGGGCCTTTTATCTAAAAACTACCTTCAGCCAAAATTACATTCCTTCCTTCCCCAAAAATCTTTATATAACATTAAATTATTTTAAAACTTTATACTAATTTTTCTCATAGATAATACACAGGGTGGGGGACAGCTGGGTATCTCAGTGGATGGAGAGCCAGGCCTAAAGATGGGAGGTCCTAGGGTCAAGTCTTGCCTCAGACACTTCCCAGCTGTGTGACCCTGGGCAAGTCACTTGACCCCCATTGCCTAGCCCTTACCACTCTTCTGCCTTGGAGCTAATACCCAGTATTGATTCCAAGATGGAAGGTGAGGGTTTTATTTTTTAAAAAATAGATAATACAAAGGTAAACTTATTTCAGTCATCAATCTAGTAATTATAAATTCAAAAGTGGAACAATTTGTAAAGTTTTGCTATAATCATTGAATTATATTTAAAGCACAATATATTTAGAGAAAAAATGAACCTCAGATGTCAGTCTTCCCAAATTTCTCATTTTATATATGAGGTATTTGGACTCCAAAAAGCTTATTGATTTGTCCAGGATCTAATAGGTAGTCCAACTCTCAACTCCCTTTCTGGCAAGTATCAAAATCTTCATTGGAAAAGAATAGGTGGAAGAGATTCTAGAAATATCTAGTTGTATCTCCTTATGAGGAAGTTCTTGGCACATATGCATATGTGTGATTTATACCTACACAAACACATATGTATACACAAAATTACATTATAAGTGCAAAACTCTTTACCCAGCCTCCACACTCCTTTAATGGGCCTACAAGGGAAAAATAAAACAAAACAAAAAATTAATATTATGAGGGATGTTGACTGTAAGAGAGAAAAAAATAAACTATTGATATTGAAAGTCATTATATTTCCCCCCCAAAATGGTCAAATCTTATTCTTTCATTGATTCTCATATTCCATCTACAGATGGACAGTGGGAATCAAAATTGATTAGTAATGAAAGAATAACTGTAAACTATTTGGAAGATTATGAAGTATTTTTGCTTATACTCCACTACTTATGGCACCAAGAGTTCATCATTTTTAAAGGTGTTTTTTTTAAATCTCCCATATTACATATTGGTACATTTTCAATAATTGTTTTCTGACATTTTTTTGATTCATGTTTTCTCTCTTTCTGCTACTCTTCCCCAAGATACAGAGAATATGATATAGTTTGTAATGTGTTTTTATGAAGTACATATTACCATATTCATTATGTTGTAAAAGAATGTAAAAGAAAAAAATTCATGGAGGAAATAAAGTGAAAGTTTACCATTGCAAGCTTCGATTTGTGTTCTGATTTCATCATTTCCTACTACTGCAGTTGATAGTCTTTTTTATAATGGGTCCTTGGAGTGGTCCCAGATCCTTGCACTACTGACAATAATTCATAGTTGATCATCATTTTTTATTGTGGTTATGGTGTACAATGTTTTCCTGGCTCTGTTCACTTCATTTCACATCACTTTTTTTTTTCATGATCATCTCAATTGTCCTTTCCTATAGTGTAACAGTATTCCATTGCAATCTGTCTGAGGCCATAATTACTACCTTTGCTTTTGTTGCAACTGGCTGGTGCATAGTGAATTCTGTTCCTGTCTTTTATCTTTACTCTATGTGTGTCCTCCTGCTTCAAATGTGTTTCTTGTAGATAATATATTATGGGATTTTACCTTTTAATCCACTCTGCTATACTCTTCCATATTATGAGTGGACTCATCCTGTTCACATTTACAGTTATGATTACTGTGTGCTGCTCTCCATCTTATTTTTCTTCTCTTTAAACTTCCTTTCCTCTCCTTTAACCTTCTCCCTATTCACAAATTTATTTGATTCTTACTACCACCTTCCCAAGTTCACTCTCCCTTTGATACACCAGATGGGTTTCTATAGCTAACTGTGTGTGGATGTTATTCCTCTTTCACACCAGTTCTCAGGAGAATATGGCTCAAACATTTCCCTCCACCTCTCCACTGTATTGATTCTCATGTGCTTCCTCATATGAAATAATTTGCTCCCAATTTTCAAATTTTTCAGTATTCATTTCATCTTATTTAATTTACTCCTTGCTCTCTGTTTGTGATAGCTCTCATTCACTGTTCTAATAGTAATAAAATTCTTAAGTAGGTTCCATACCATAAGGATACTAAGTGTTTTAGTTACTTTGGGTAGCTTATTATTTTAATATCAATTTCTCCCTGTTAAGATAATTGTAGTTTATGCGACATCTTTTGCAGAAGCTAAGGAGATAAATAAATTCCAAGAAAATCTTAATAAAATTTAATTGACATGTACTCTAATAACTGTAGCTTCAGTTCTATGTGAGAACAGGGGAGAAAAGTGAAAAAAAAGTGTGTTTTTTAAATACTGCCCAAAAATAAGAAATGAATGAGGCTTGGAGATTACATAGAAGTTTTATGATTATATATCATGATTACTTACTCCAAGATACATGTTCAGAAGCAGTGGATGTAGCAAACTTTAAATAATATCACACAAAAAAGTGGAATTGACTTTGTCTTTACAGATTGGAAACACCTAGTTACCAATGTAGAAATAATTTTAAAGTGAGCAGTCTGCATAGTAAGATCAATTACTGGTTAGACCATAAATCATGATAAATTTCAAATTAGAGAACAGAAATTAGACTACCTGGCATGCAATTAAAGAATATTTAAACTTATTTAGAAAAGCTATTAATGTGGAATATGGGAAATAGGCAAAATAATGGGTATCAACAGTGGCTACTACTGTCCTAAGTAATTTTAAGCAATGTAAATAAATCACCACGAGAAGGAGGCCAAAACAGCCTAAAAATCTAATCAATCAATAAATAATTTATCTCTTTGCCAAATAAGGAGAAACAGCAGCCAAGGATAATATCAATATATATTAGAAGCTAATTTGTAAAATTTTACTCAGGAATATGGTGAATGATTATGAACATTAACACTTCATAAAACAGAGAAGCAATAGAGAAAAAGTGAGTTTGAAGAAAGATTAGTAAGAGACTCAATTAGACTTGGTCGCCTCATGAATATTTAGTTATGAATCTGCAAGCATGGCAATGATTAGACAATAGAAAAAATTTGTCAAGATTTCTATACTGATTTACAGGCATAACCTGATAATAGAGCTAACCAATCAATATATAAAAAGTTTGGACTGTCAATATCATATCGATGGACAAAAATCTGGACTTAAAACTGAATGAGAAAAAAAAAAAACTGAATGAGAGGAAGATTGAAGCAAAGGAAATAAGAAATAAGAAATACTTTAGATGACTCCAAACTTCTTCCAGAAAAAAAAAACCCAACAGATTTTTCTAAAAAATACTAACTTTGTCATGATTCTTTCAGAGATTGACAAAACAAGGCCCAAGAGTCAAATCTGGAATCACTAAACTGATTAGTCTAAAAAATTTTTTAAAGCAATAAAACTTTATTTGAGAAAGTAAAAATCATTTGTCTCACAACCCCTCAAAAACAATCTGTGAGCTTAATTTAGTCTGTGATCTGTTGCTTGCTAACTGTTACTGTATGCCTAAAAATAATAGAATATGATCATCTTTGAAGAACTAAAGTTGTTGGTCAGCCATAGGACAAAGGAAAGGCACACATGGTTCACAAAAAATAGGCCAGCTAATATCATCAATGGAGAACTGCACATCAGAAGCAACATTAAAAAAATATCAACAAAAAGATATGAACTTGAGTAGAATAACAGACAACGCAGATCATTCACTAGTATCCCTGTAATGTTCAGAAATGTAAAGGACTACTATCAGTATGTTGAGTGGACTGGAGGATATGGACAAGAGTCACTCAGGAATAAAAGGTTAGGATGGGCACTAACTATTGGGAACATCTACCATGGTGACATTAATAATTGATACAAAATATTGGTAGAAACTACTTATAATGGTATGTGCTTAGAAAACAATCTCAGAAGACTACAAATTGAAGATAATTTTAAGGAAAACTAAAAGTTATATGATGGATGTAAATGAGTTATATATGAGAAAGAATGTGGAAAGTGCTTTAAAAATGCTTGAGCCCTATGAACAAATTATTATGATTACATTAATTGTAGAATGCTACTAAAAAATGGGGGTAGGCTAGGATGGGGGGGGGGTTAGGTGGGTGGCTCACAGGTAGCAGAGCTGGCGAGGAGTAGAGAGCTTTGGCCCCTCCCCTCCCCCTCTCTACACTCGCTGAAGACATTCCTCACTTCACCCACCCCTCTACCTAGCACCCCAGTGGGAGTACCTTCTTCCTCCCCTGTGTGGGTATAAATGGAACTGAGGCACACCTGTACTCATTGGGAACAGGACATAGCACACAGTCTCTAAAAGGTTCACTATCTCTGGTATAGGGAATTGGAGGTGAAGAGCCTTCTACTCTTTTTTAATTTATTTTTTTCCAAATTACATATAGATTTAATTTTTAGTATTTTTTCTAACATTTTGCAATCTGTATTCTCTTGCTCCCTCCTACCCTCTTTCCTCCCAAGAAGGCAGGTAATATGATATAGGTTGTTTATATATTATCACACAATATATATTTCCATGTTAATCATGTTTTGAAACAAGACATATAATGCTTACAGGAGAGGAAAATTCATGGAGGAAATAAAATGAAGAATGGTATGTTTCAATCTACTTTCAGATTTCATCTGTTCCTTCTGCGATGGTGAGTATCTTTTTTTTTTTTTGTCATGAGTCCCTTGAAGGTGTCCCTTGTTGATAAAAGCCAAGCCATTTGCTGTTGATCATCGTAGGTTATTGTTGTTAATGTGTACAGTGTTCTCCAGGTTTTGCTTACTTTTCTTTGGATCCCTTCATATAAACATATCCAGGTCTTTTCGTGATCATCTTATTTGCCATTGCTTATGACACAATAGAGAAAGTCCATACTCTTAAGCCTATAAGAAGTGTCTGTTATCTTCATCCTTTCAACTCATCCCAGTTTAATTTTCAATGCTTACCAAGCATTCTGCATTTTTAATGTGTTGGTTTACTGTTTATAAGTTTATAAGAAACTTAGGTATCTTCCCCTTTTTTTTCACCAATGGAGAAACATCTTTCCACTCATGTTAACTTGTATTTGATTTTGAATGTCCCATTATCTCCTCATTTCGGGGAGGGCTGATTGGCCCATTCCAAGAAGGGAACACAAAATAAAAAGTTTGTTTCCCAAATAGGGTCCATTACAAATCCCTGACAACACTTTGTGTTCCATTCAGGCTAATGTCCTGAAACCAAAACCACCATGAATTTCTTCAAGCTGACAATTGTCTTGGGGCTAAAGAGACTCAATTTATAATTTGAAGAGCAATTATTTGGGTCTCCAGACTTCCAACAGAATGAAGTGGAACAAATATTCAGTGCAAGAAAAGGGGGGCATTTCACCTCTGCTCACATGTAGCTCATCTAAACCTGAACCTCGGCTCTGGGGCATAACTCGAGATTTGATATTAAAGTGTTTCATTTGCAGCCAATTATGCCTAGGATTAGATTCTACAGCTTCCTTGCATATGAGGACAATACTGTGATTTCCGGCAACCTTATTTCCACTCCCTTTCCCACCTCACACATCCCTTCAGTACCGTCTCCGCCTTCATCAAAACAATTTCATTTGTACTTATGAAAGCATTACAGCCGGTAAGCGGAAGGTGCGGAACAAGCTTAACCACTGTAGCTTTTTTCCCATCTGAATATCACGAATCTTGTATCTCACCGTGGTGTAAGGTCTCTGATTACATCAACCTCTCCAAATTATGCTGAAATGAAGGCCATTCAATTTGCTACAATCAGTAACTTTCGAAAGAGCCCACATAATTGATTTCACAGTAATATAGGCATAGGTGAATGAGAGCCCCAGCTTCATTTAGACAATGTTTTCTTTCTTTCCAAAGTGCAGTATTCAATAGAAATCAATTTTTCCCCCCAACAGTTGGCAGCTAAGCTTTTGGCACAAAGTTTCCCACCTCCCCAATTTCTTTTTTTTTCTCTCTTTTTTAAAGTGCAAAAACACGAAAATTGAAATTAATGCCCTGGGTGATCTAATAGAAGTCGACAGGCCTTGGGTGAAATAACTTCTTTTTTTGGAGCTTGCCCTGATGAGGATTTTAGCCAGCAGGCGAAGAGCCATTCCAAATGAAATTCAGCCCACCCGCTCTGTTTGTTACTTAGGCTTGGTACAAGGCATCCCCGCCAAGTGGAAATTTTCTATGTGAGCACAGCTATTATTTCAAATGCTGCTATTTATTGTTCACCTTTTTTTCTCCCCTTTAGTACTCTGAATTTGAATCCTTTTAGACTTTTGATGGTCAATGGGATGGTCAATGCTTTTTCTAATGGGCTTCTAGTGTTTGTTCTACTTGTCAGCCATATAAAAACATACCAAATACAGAGCTTGAATGTCTGAGAAAGAAGAGGTGGGAGAGAGAGAGAAAGACAGAAAGATGGAGAGAGAAAGGGAATATTAAACAGGAAAAAGATCATGTCCTTAGTGAGTACAATGGGGCCATATAATTTTGTTTTATTCCTAAGGTGATTGCTCAGTTATTCAGTCATTCATTCATTCATTTATTATTTTTTCAATAAGCATTTATAAAGGAAAGATGAAATCACAGTTCTGGGCCAAAACAAACTAACAAAATTTGAGAGAGAACTAGATTTTGGGACAGAGAATGTTGAAATGAGCCCTGCCTATATTACTGAGTTAAAAATCTCACTTCTGATACTGTAGGACATTGATCAAGCCACAACTTTCCTGAGCCTCAGTTTTTTTGTTGTTAGATAAAGGGACTGGACTAGCTAGTACCTATGAAGGAGGTAAAATCTTAGTTTTATTTTGGTTTTTTTTCCCCCCATTTACTACCTATGTGATGTTAGGAGGAAAAAATCACTATTCATCTCTCAACTTTAGTTTCCTTATCTTTAAAATGGAGATGATACATAAAATATCTCCCTCATAAGATTTTGAGGGAATGCTTAAATTTAAATTGCTATATCAATATTAATTGTTTCTGTCTATAAAATAACGGGTTTGTGCTAGATAATACATGTGGTATGTTTGAACTTTGAACCCTTACAGTGGATAAATCAGTGGATCTGGAGTTAGAAATAAGTGGGTTTAAACCTGGCCCTTAGATTATTCCCACCTACATGGCCCTGAGCAAGTCACTTAATTTCTTGGTGACTCAGTTTCCTTAATTACAAATTGAGAATAATAATAATGTCTCTTTTCCATGATTATGAAGATCAAATGATATGTTTATAAAGCATTTAACCTGTACCTGGTCCAAGGTTAGTGTCATATAAATGTTAGCTATTATTACTCACTGAATGCCTCATATGTTAAGGAGTAAAGAGATTTGACCCCTCTGCACTTCATAAATAACATTCAATTCAGATAGTATTCCCTTTGCCCTTGTATGCACATTGTTCATTATTAATTAAAAAACATTTCTGGGACCTGGAATTCTTAATAATCAAACAATATACTTCTAGTCAAAGGGCCACTCTTAGAATCATAGCTGGTAACAAACTCCTCTTTCTGGAGCTCTACTTTTTTCTAATTTTGTGGATTGCCAACTGGTGAACAAATGTCTGGATTATCAAATGTCATTTGCCATAGATTGCATGTTTCTCATAATCATGCTGCACTTGCTTAATGGTAATATCTTATTATATATTACTCTTCCTCCAGATTACCCTATCTGGTACAGATATGGCCTGTCCCTATTGGGTTCCCCAGTTATTTTGTATCTTTACGTAGAAAACTTATCAGAAGTTTCTTTTATTACTTGGTCAGATTTTGCATTTTCTTCAGGCTGACCTTTCCAGTTTGTATTACCATCTCCTAATCAGGGAAGATGTAGGATTTTTTTTTATTAAAAAAAATGGCTATTAATTGATGACATGTTTATTTTTAATATTTTTATATTTATATCAATCTGCTTTTGGGTCAAGAAAAATGCCCAGACTATAATTTTTCACTGTAGTAAATAGCTAGTGCACATGCATTTAATGAGATTTATAAACAACAGTAAAATATTCACAAATGAAATATGAGCCACATCATTTGATTGAGGAGAATCCTTTCACTCCACATTCTAAATACAAAATAAAGCAAAGATATTGTAACATGTTATTTCAAGGGAAATTGAAACTTTAAGATATTTAGATGTAGGGGTAATCATTGTGGGCAAAGCAAGGATATATGTAAAATGTCTTGAAATAACTTATTTGAGGAGGCTACATGGATTTAGAAAGTAATGGATCCAATATAAGTTAGAGTAGATAGAGGACTTTTGATCTTCCAACTCTTATATGTGTATGCAGTTTTCTGCGGTTATCTCTTTGTTGTTCTTCACCAGAGCAGGTTGTCTGTATTTGGTATGTACAGTGGTCCATAATCCCTAACCTCAGGATAGTGGATGGCCCAGAAAAACTTAGGGGAGCCATGACACATTGCAGGAGCTAAAAGTAGGAGTTTTGGCACTTAGAGCAAGGAAGATTATGGGGACACTTCACTGGGATCTGACTTTGGGGACAGGACCATTGTTTTCAGCTTTCTGCTTGCCCCAACTTAATTATATCTTTGCACCCAGTGTTTCAAAGTAGCAAACTTCTGAGTGTCCATGAATAGTTAATTAACCTCTACTAGTCTCACCCCTTTTAAATATCTGAGGGTCGTTTGAGTAAACAGGTCACCCTCTGTTGTGGATGCTTTAACTTTGGAACAATCCATAAATCATTCTTCCGTGAAAATTGCCACAGCCTCACTCTGGGATGCAGAAAATTTGACCTTCTCTGGGTATCTGTCTATGAAAGAAACCATTTAACGCTTGTTGTTTGTGGTGGTTGTTTTGTGCATGAAGTTCCATTATAAACTAGCCAGAAGATATATCTCCACCGTGCAAGTTTGAGCAGCATTAAAGTTTAGGTGGCTTAAATCACTTCAGATTGTGGGGTATTCGGATCTCTGAATCTTATGATAATGTCAAGAGAGCTTCTGGTGAGTCCCATTAATTTTTTTTGGTATTGTTTAATTTTACATGAGTAAATATAATTACTCCTTTTGTCATGAAGAGCAAGTTCTAATACCAATTTATAATTCATGGAGCTAATTATGTTAACGAGGAGGCAATCGTTCCTCAGCTATCTCCCCTGTAATTTTAAAGGATTTGGATTCCCCCCCTTTCCTCTACAATTTCTCTTCCAGCTATGAAGAGGAAGTGTACACAATTCATCTGTGATATAATTATTTACCATGGCAACAGTTGGTGAATGGGATTGGGAAGTTTCACATAAGGAAAAAGCTGCTTACAGGAGCAGCCTGCAAAATCCTTTGAAGACAAGTCGAGAGGCCTTTCAGGTAGGAAAGGCTTTTGTTTCCCTGAAATATTGAGGAGGGGCTCAGGTTCCCCTGCCATTGTCTGAAGCACTGTTGATCCCCAAATAAAAGCCACAATTTCCCAGTTTCCTTTCGGAAAATTGTATTGGCTCAGGGACCTTTAAGGAGTTAACCCACACTTCCCCTCAGCATCTGAATTGGACAGTGCTGAGGAACCCCACTGATGGGCGAGCTGCTAAATGATGATAACTAAGCCTAGGGCTTCCAGTCCTAATTGTCTTCTTGAGAAAAACAAAAAGGTTCCAATTCCCACAAAGAATCAAGAACCTTTCTTCCTCTGAGCCCGAAGAGATTCTGAAACAGAAAAAGGAAATCTATGGAAATCTGCTGGTCTGAACTTTGTGCCTCACCCCAGGCTGCCATCAGCCCCCCTCCCCCTCCTTTCCCATTCAATGATTTATCTGGTATTTTAGCCCCTTGGTGCGGTAATGAAGAATGTAATCAATGCTATCCCAAAGGTTGACATCAAGCATTTAAAAGAAATAACAACAAAACCCCAATTCCCCTTCTCCCAGTTACTCAGAGATTTGAATCTAATTCACCTGGGAGAAATGTCAAGTTCTGTACTCTCCCTTGCTTGCAGCAATACTATTTCCATTTGGCAAAATAATCCCTGATCACATGGTAAGAGTCCTGTTGTTCAATTAATTGCATGTTAATTATATCCAGGGCTACAGGCAGAAGGGAGGGTTAGAGGGGCAAGGGAAAGAGAAGTTTTGAGTACACAAGCCTTTAGTTGGCTTGGGCTCCTGGAGTAATGTAAGAAGACAGTTTTGGAAAAGTATTTGCTGATGGACATATGCAGATTAAAAAGAGAAGTGATGAATTCCATTGAAACTATAGAATTCTTTTCTGGAAGGACTAGAGAGAGCAACCAATAAAAACCTCTCCTGTTATGGACTAACTGTGATGGATAAGGAACACCTTAGATCACAGGAACATAGAATTATAGATTTAGCTTAGAAAGATACCTTAGAGTTACTTTAGTACAACTGTTTCATTTAACATGGAGGAAATTGAGTCACAGAGAGTTTAAATTACTTGCCAACGGTCACAAAGGTAGCAGAACCCAGAGGAGCCAGGATCCTAATAGAGTGGTCTTAATGTGAGAAAATAAAAGAAAACAAAACAAAGAACAAAATGGACAAACCAAACTCCCTGACAAGCAGAGTTCTTCAAATACAGAATGAGTCATCTTAGGTGGTAATGACTCCTCCCTCCTCCTTGTCTTATTCATTAAATTGGTTAAGGTTTGGTGTAGAAAGATGCTAAAATCTCTCTCCACTCTGAGGTTTTGTGATTCTGTCTTTCTGACTCATCATTGCCTATAAGAAGACAGGATTGGGATACACTCTTTGGATATTTGGATGCCTGTAATAACCAGCTATGATGCATAACTGTGATGATTCGCATTATCATAAAATTTCATAGTTAGAAGGGACCTCAGGGTTCTTCTTGTGAAGGGGGTTATACTATCTCCAGAAAGCAAACTGGAAAAATTAATATAAAATTAGGCTATTAGAGAGATACCAAAAAAAAGTGAGTTGTCTTCTGGATCAACCTGATAAGGAGTCTTTGGGAGTGTATAAACAGCAAAATAACTGATAGAATCATACAATAAAGTTCTATATTTGAAGATGACATTACAAAGGGCCTATCTATATAAGTATAGGAAAAATAAATACTGCCATTCTTTCATTCAATAAGTAATTATTATGAATCTTGAGTAGACTCCATGAGGGCGAGGATTGTTTTGATTTTGTTCTTTTGTCCTCAAACACTAACATAGTGTCTGGTATAGTAAAGGCACAGAATCCATAGTTTTAGATTGTTCAACTCAGCAAAATAGTAGGAATTGTAAGGAAGGGTGAGACAAAGCTAATTTTAAATTTAGAGCTTATACAGATCATAGAGAAAAACAAGGAAAATGTCTTTATTTTAAACATGAGGGAATTGAGAATCAGTAAAATAACTTACCAAAAAGTCACAGTGAGTTGGCAATTTCCATTTTGACTTACATAGACACACACACACAGACACACACAGACACACAGACACACATGGGCCATGATGGCGAACCTATGGCATACATGCCAGACATGGCATACCTAGCTCTTTCTGTGGGCACACATGCCATGGACTCAGTGTGCCAAGAACCCAGTGTGCCCATCTTTGCAGCATACAGTATGCCAGAATTCCTAACTAGTTAACCTAAATGAGGTCGATCGGAGCTGCTCCCCTCTCCCTGTCCCCAGTAGGAATTAGTAAGCAGATCTCTTCAATATAGCATCCCTTGCAGGACAAGATTGCCCCATCCTATTCAGAATGTAGTGGCCTTTTAATTACCTTTGGCTTTAGTGAGACAGAAACAACTGTCAACTAGAAAAAACACAGAACTATTAAATAGTCAAAAATCACTCTTTAATCAAGGGAAAAGGAGTTAGCGCTACTAATAGGACAACAGAGCTGCTTTCCAAGACTGCACAGAGTCAAGATGCCCTGGTCACCAGCCCCTGGGAGTGCCACTGACTCAGGATGGACTCCAAGGAACAAAAGAACTTGAGGAACCAATATACCACTCTAGATGACCTGGGGGGTTTAGGATTAGAGGGACAGTTGATTGACTTTACAATGGTAAGAAAGGAAAATGAAGAGTTCCAGACAGGAATAATAGTGAGGGGCTGGGGCCCTACAATGGACAAAAGGGAAAGACTCAGCCAAGGGCTGGGTCACCTTGGTCATGGACCTTAGCCTAGGGGGAGAAACCATTGGGACAAAGGGGATGCTTAATATTGGATGGGATTAGCTGTTCCCACCCAAACTACCAGGAAGTTCACTGTCTGGTGAAGAGGGTCCTTCCCTCAAGGGGAAACCTCTCCTCAAAACCTGGGGTTTCTACACTCAAACTAAATAACCTGGGGATCTCTATATTTCCATGTTGACACAACTAATGTCTTTATTATCAGAAACAACCAATGTCTTTACTGTACAAAATATTTTGGGAATTTGGGTATGTCTTTTGAGTTTGTACTTTAAAAAAATGTTCAAACTGTAGTTTAGTGATTTAGGAATAACTTTTATAAATCCAAGTCTAGTCTAATAGCCTCCTCTCCAGTTTCTTTCAAAGGCAAAACTTGGTCACTTTAGTCTGTTCAATTTGCATTCAAAGGGGTCCCTTGCCAAAGGGAAAAATGGTGACTCATTAGAAGTAGTGATCTCCCAAACAGTCCTGTATCCAGATAAAAACCTGACTTCAACTCTTGACCATTTGCTAAAAAGGTTCATTTGGAGGATACCTGCTTCAGGAAGGCTGGGATGTGATGGGGTGAATGTGTCAGGATAATATCATTTAACCTGAGGCTTATATTTTCCTACAAATAAAGGTTTCTACTGTAAACTGGGGTGTTTTTTTGCTTTTTCTTTTCCTGAACACCATTTTCTCTCTCTCTCAAAAAAGGGTTGCATTTGAAATAGTTTCTGGTTCCTTGAATAGTGTCTAAAGAGGGTGTACTTTGAAATTTTCAAGGTCCCCTCAATTTCCACTTTGGAGAGGAGCTAGGTTTGAGGAGATCATAGCTCACATATCTAGAGGGGAGTTGAGTAGAGTGGTTTTGCCCCTCTCTTCTCCCTCTCCCCAAGCCTGAATGCATTAGTGACCCCCCAAAATCTCCCTCCTGACCCGTCCATCAGTCTAATGAGAGTGTTTTCTCCCTCTCCTGGGTGGAGAAAGGGAGGGAAGCAATATGGGCCTGGTACTCAGTGGGGGGAGGGACATAGAATGATGGGGGAGAGGCATGGGCATAGGACTTGGGCTTTGGGGTGGGCTGGGGCCAGGATCTGGCACTCCATCTCCAAAAGGTTGTCCATCTCTACACTAGGGCATTGTTTTACACAACCAATAAGTTCCCAAGACCTTTCACATGAGGTGAAAATTGTTCAAAATAGTGAAATATTCATTAATAAATATTTCTTATATAAACTTACCTAGGAACTTGGCAACTTTTCTTAGGTGTATCAGAGCTACCAGCATTACTACTTTGTACTTTGGGGTCATTATTAATAAGTAAATGGTGTTAATGAAACAAAGGGAAGCACTGCTCTGAGGCAGATATGACTTGTTACAATCAAGAATTGGAGACAAAGACTGATGGGGAAATGATGTTTGGCACAAAACAAGATAATGATTCATACTAATACTTCTTAGAGCATGAATGAGCATGATTGGGCAAACTGCTGGGAGATTTACATCACTGGGAAAATGATGAAGATTTATCTGTAATTATTTTTTTTTAATTTTATGTGTTTCTCTGCCTTAATTTCTTTTTTAGATTTCCAATTATATATACCTGTAATCATATGTGTTGACTTCATGTAAATGAAGTCTTTCTGTATACAGGAAATAATTATTCAACACTATTTGGAAAAAAATATAACAAATGATTTTGATACTTATTTTTATATAGATGCTATAGGAATCTGGGGAAGGACAAAATTGTAATGGTTTAGAGGAGCTGAAGGAGACTTTCTAAAGGAAGTGTCTTTAGTTTTAGAATGCACAAGATTTAATTTGGCTGAATTGGGAAGAGACTTTTGAGTGTTTTTGCAAAACATGTGACAGTGAAAACTTCCCTCCTTTGATTGGCTATGAGGATCGCCAAGGGCAGCATCTTTCACATTCTATGGATCTGAGTCTTATAACTTCAAACTTAAGAATGCTAGTCCCTCTTTCCCCCTCTTAGGAAGAGAACAACCATCCTTAAACTATCTCTGGAGTTATGGTGTGTGTGTATATATATATATATATATATACACATATGCATAGGCCAAAGATTTGATTAGCTATCCATTTCAACACTGCCCAACTTTATTATTCAGATTAATATCCTATGGTCTTCAATGAGTCATCATATAATTATCCAGGGTGAAACAGAGCCATCAAAACTTGGAACCATCATTGAATCTTCAGCAACCAGAATTCATCCTTAATAAGCTAGCACATTAGCTGAAAAGTTTTGTTTTATGTAGTTTTTTTTTAATTCTTTTATTTCATTTCTATCTTCTTTTTTCTAAATTCTTGTTCCCCTTATTCTAGGAATATTGTCCACTGTTCTCTAACTATCCTGGGTTCCTCAATCTGTTGTACCTCTGATTTCCTTAAAGAACATTTATAGGATTTGAATTAGTCTTATTCCTCCCCTTCTAAACTTATCAGCCCTACATCTCACCAAATGGCCCTATGGGTGAATGATACACTTTAAAGTGTTTGTAAATGTGCATGGTTTAATATGGTTAACATAAATAAAGGATTTGCATATAACCTGGGGGCTCTGAGAAGCATAATTATTCCCAAAGGAATACATTTCTAATAATGGAATTTCAGCACTGTAGAGATTCAGCAAGGGAATTGTACTTAAGTCATGTAGTAGGAAACACCCAGAGAACCTGCTCTTAAATCCAATACCTATGTGTGAAGTAAGTCATTTTACCACTCTTAGTGTTGATTTCTTCATTGTAAAACGAGACAGTTGCACTAGGTGACCCCAAACTTCCATTCTACCTCTACATATTATGGATCAGTAACACTGATGAAAGTTTAAGACTATTCTCTTTGAGAAAAGACTGGTATCAGACTGGTATCAGTCCCCTTCATAGTCCATCAAACCACTAAGCAAAACATAGTGTGCAGGGGCACAAGATAGTAGAGGGGGGCTAGCTTTGGGAGCAGAATTTCTGAGTTCAAAACTAGGCTTTGTCACTTGTTTCCAGCCTTTCAGACCCTTGATTCCTTCATGTGTGAAATAGTGGAGGGAGGGGAAGGGAAGAGGACCTGACCTCTAAGACTCCTTCCAGCTCAAAATCTATGACGCTATGTTCCTCTGGTGAGGCTGTTGAGCAGTTGGATAAGAGCGATGGTGACCTTTCTTGACCCTGCCATGACCAACTGCTACCACAGATACAGGGGTTAACCGTTCTGTGATCTTTTGGAGTACATCCAAATCAACTCAGGCAGGGAGTTCAAGGCCATGCTGTGATCCTATTGCCATAACCAGCCAGGAATGATTCACTACTTCACCCCACCCCTGTCTCCCTAAATTGACCGCTAAAGTGACATTGAACTTCTCTCTCTTTATCTACATCAGCTTTCCCTCTCTTTCATAGTATCCCAGACTGCAACATCTACGAAATGGTGACTGCTTCTTATTCCCTTTAGTGTCCAGATGGCCTGTTTAAAACACCATGAAGTAAAAGGAGCAAGAAGGAAATATTGCTGTGGAATTGGAGCCTACTAGGGGAAATATTAGAAGAAAAAGTCCTTTCACTCTGCCCCCTTGCCCCTCAAGCCCCCTTCCTCGGCTGAGGGTTTTAGTGTTAAAAGAAAGAGAAAAAAATACTATCCAGATTTATTTGGCTCTGCCATATTAACCATAAAAAAGATCTACCCTGTTCCAATCTTAACCCGGCAGTGAACTATAAATCCAGCCTCCCCTCTCTGCTGGGGAAATAAAATCCAAATACAGTAGCATCCAAATAATTATCAGCAGTCGAGCTGTGCTGGCAGGATGCACTGTACAAGATTCAATTTTAACTAGTGATTACAGACCAGTAACCTTCTAGCCCTGAATGTCAAACGGCCATGTCACTTTCTCCTGTCATGGAGGATGTCAGAACTCACAGCAGCCAGGCGACTTTTCATCAGAGGTAATGAATCTTGTACTCCTGAGATGGGAAATGTCAGCTCACCTCCTTCCATCAGTATCCCCCAACTCACCCCTCCACATATACGCTTTCCCTTTTGCCCCCTACCCAAGGCACAATCATCAGGGAAAAGACTATGCAGTTCTCCCTTTCCTAGACCCATCCAGAGTCCTGCTGCTCCTGGGTTAAACCAGAGCTTATGACCAAATAGTGCTTACGTTAAACTACCAGCCACACATGGTGCATTAACCAATCTCGATGTTCCCAATGCCGGATGGGGTTGGAAAATCTTATGCATGAAATCTTCTTGTCCTTGAGTAGCTAAATGGGGGAGGAGTGTTGGGAAGAGATGCTTAGCAGAGCAGCTCCAACCTAACTGTCAACATGGTTTGGATCTCCAATCTAACACCTAATAGGCTGCCTCTAAATACCTTGAAGTTCCCCCTCTTTGATTTTGCCCTTTTTTGTAAGCAGAGCTATTGTTTGAGACAGCCAATGTAGGTGGAGACCACTTCTGAATGAGTGAGAAATAGATTTTGTAACTTGACAACGGGAACCATCATGGTATTTAAGGACAGAACACTGGGCAGAGTCTGGAAGAGCTAGGATCAAATTCTGATCCAGACCCTTAACTAGCTTTTCAATCCTTAGATAAGTCACTTAAACTCTTACCTCATTTAAACTCTCTTTCCCTCATTTAAAAATGAATGGAGTGAATTCGAAAAGCCTCTCTGGCTTTAAAGTTATAAGACTATGTCTTTAATCAATCTAGAAGGAAGTAGCAGAGGAAGATATTTTATGTTAGTATTATTTGAATTTTGATTGTGTCATATTCAGAAGAGCCTGGTATAGTTTATTTTTTTTAACACAATAGGAAATTTTTAAAAAGAGTGAAATGGGTGGAAACCTAACCAAAGATGTCCATGAGATTAAAAGGTAGTAAAAGGAATGAGTCAAGTGTAGATTAATCTATATTATGAGTCTGTGTTGCAGGGTCTAGAAAGAACTGGCATATGTGACTTATAAACTTAGAAGAGGGCAATTTGTATGGGGAGAGAAAAGTGTATAACATATTGTACAAAGAGCCAAGGAAGGAACTGGGGATGTTAAGTCCAGAGAAGACTGGATTTAGCTATGACATGATAGGTATCTTCAATATCTGCCGGGATGTCAGGAAGAAGAAGAATTAAGCTTAGTCTAATTGGCTCTGGGGCAAAACTAGGAGGAATGAATGAAAGGTTCAGAATAGCAATATTTTGTTCAATATATGGATGAAAAAAAAAAAGCCTTAACAGAGATGTCTAAAAGTGGCATATGCTGCCCCAGGTTATAGTGAGTTCTCCATCACTGGAAGTCTTCAAGTAGAGACTAACTGATCATTTGGATGGGAATGTTTTAAAGGAATTTCTTGGTCAGGCTATATGTTGAGCAAGATGCTATCACTTGAAACTCTGAGATTTTGTGACATTGGAAAATGAGTGAATATAACAGATAAAAGAAAGGTTAGAGGAAGATCTCTTGTCTCAGTCAAGTGGCAAGAGGGGTATTAGCATATATAGGAATAAGCAATGTAATTTTCAGTAATAATACATAGATATCCTTTATATATAAAGACTTCCCTTATTCCCTTGAATTACTAGTTTGCTCCCTTCCCAACTATCATTTTTTTTATTGACTCACATTTATTCTCCATATAATTATCCTCTATATGCTTATATATAAATATAATTCATTTTCCCACGTAGAATATAACTTCCTTTAGACTATAGATTATTTCATTTTCTAAAATCTCTGTCTCCTATATCAGCACAGTTCCTGGTACACACACACACAAATACCACTGTTCTAAATAATCCAGAAATAAAATGGAACTAGTGCAAGAGTTCTGTAGTCATCGTTACTGACAAAAAATATCTGGTTAATTAGGTCTCTTAACCATTTTTGTGTCCTACTCTCCTTTGTCAGTCTAAGCCTAAGGACTCTTTCTCAGAATAATGCCTTAATTGCATACATAATGTGTGTGTGAATATATATATATATATATATATGTGTGTGTGTGTGTGTGTGTGTATGCTTATATTTGTGTGTATATACATATGTAGGCATATATATATTTATTTTCACATATGTATGTGTCTTTGTGTGCGCAAATATATGTAGATGCATATATTTATATTCTTATTTATGGGTATATAGACACACACACACACACACACACACACATATATATACCATACACACTTACACAAACTATATATGTCTCTTTTAAAATTAAACCAATTATATTGGAATACCCTTAGAAAAATATTTGTGGACTCCAAGTTAAGCCTTCCTTCCCTAAGGGTTGGATGATTGGGAAAGGCTCCACTGAAGAAAGAGAATTTGAGGTGGGTGTCATTATTGGGAAGGATTTTATTAGATAGAGAGGAAATATAAAAGTATTCAGGCTTGAGAAATTGGTCACAGAAAAAGCAAGCATAATCAAGGAATGAACTTTATTCTCTTCTTTCCCTTATCCTTTTTTTTCTTGGTACTCTAATGAAGCTTTGAGTATCCAATTCTTCCCTTCTTTTTCCTCTTTTAACCTTGTTACCATGGTATATTCACAAAATGTGGTACTGTAGCAAGAGTACTGATTTTTGAGCCAGTGGACCTAAATCTGAGCTCCACGACTTATTATGTGTATGACCTGGGCTACGTTGCCTAACCTCTGTGGTCCCTAGTTCCTCATGTGTGAAATAAGGAAGTTCTACTTGATGGCCCATAGGGTCTTACTGCTCTAAATCAATTATTCTCTCATCTTGTAACTGGATATATTAATCTGTGTACAGTGTACACAGATAATTAGAGAAACTATACCCAGACCCTAAAGTGGTTCAGTGGAGATCTCTCTAATTTGCCCTTTGGGCTCTGCTTTCAGATTCATAATGATACCTTTCCACAAAAGTCCATTTAATTCACTTGAATTTAGATTGAAATTCTTAGAAGAAGAAAAAAATAGTCCTTGTACCCAAGAAAAAACAACCATGAAATTTCTATTTAAATGCAAACTTCAGAAATTATATTTCAAATATCTTCTTATCCCAAGAGTATCAATTAATAATTGTAAAGAGCTTTGAAGATGGAAAGTGCTAAATTAATGTCAATATTTATTTATTAATAATCAGAGGAGTTGATGGTTCCATCTTGATGTTGCCTCTTTTAAGATCAAGTGCTGACTTCTCCCATGATTTCAAACTCTTAATTGGCTTCTCCAGCCACCCATTACCAAAAGGAACAATTAGCCTTTATGCCTGAATATATCATTATACATGTGTGTATTTGCATATGTGTATATTTGATGATTTTTACTCATGATTTATTATTTTGTATTCTCAAGTATAATGAAACAGATACTAATATAAAATAATTGTTGAAACCTTTTTTTTTTATTTTATTTTACTCTCACAAGGACCCTATAAGGCTAAAATGATTTGATATTAGGGTTTCAAGGTACCTCAGAGTTATCTTAATTTAGTCCAGGCCTATCATTTTATACTCACTAGAAAGGTTATCTGATTAAGTTCATTTGGGGGTAACAAGAGTGGCATAATTAGTTTTCAAACACAGGACTAAATCTAGGGAAACTGAGGCCCAGGAGAAGTTGTGACCAACCTTGTCGTCATCCAATATTATATGACCAGAAAATGGTAGAGCCAGGGTATGAAACATAGTAAACCATATCTTCTCAGTAAAATTTCAGTGTTAAAATGTACATTATACTGTACCTTCTACACAGGTCTAATATCCTTTGGATGATCTAAGCAACTTATTCCTTGAAAAGTGCCACATTATTTGGCTATATTCTTATTTGTTAATAGTAAAATTATTACAGTAAATAATAGTGAGTATTATTCATTTAAGGCCTTAAAAATCACAAACTTCTCTTCCATTCTTGAATCTGTAAATTGGATTGGTGACTTCATTCTTGGGGAGTCTGAATAGATAGCTCAAAGTTAACCTTTATTTTTTTAAATTATATTTCAGATGTGTCCTTTTGGTGCCAGAGGAAAAATAAAATGTCGGGCACTGCTCTTCCATGGTTCCACACATCCTTCCCATCCAAATGTTCCAGACAAACCTCTGAATAACTTATATTCCTGCTCCCTTCTTTTATCTATGACTGGTTTCCTCAAAGGCAGCCAGTAATAGTCACTACAGGTATGAGAGGTAGTGCGTCATGTGAGAGTTCTGGTGTCACAAGGCTCTGGGGACAAATCTCCCCTCTGAAGAGCTGTATGACCTAGAATATACCATTCAATCACTCAGAGTTTACATTCCTATTTTTTTTATTAATGGGGGATGGTGGAGAGGTGACAATAATCTTTATCTTACTTCCCAGGGTTGTTGTGAGGCTTTAATAAGGTAATGAGTATCAAGTCCTTTGCAAAATTTAAAGTCTTATATACATATCAATTACTATGACATCGTTCTTATGATTGACTTGTTTTTCTTTGCCTTTCAGTGTTCTACTGTTAAGTCAGGTAATTGCTGTGAAGTTAGGACCTTGGCTTGATAGGTATCCATCTGGCCTAGTTCTTCACTCTCCACCTAAAGTCATAATCCTCATTTAGAAACATCAAACATCTTTAGTCAGGATCCAGAAGGGATCATTTTCACGGCAGGAGGGGCAATGAACAGTCAGAGCAGATGGCCACCTGCAAAACCAAGTTGTGTATCTTAGCACCAAGGTTCAGAGCAATCAAGGAAGAGGTGAGGTGGGGGGAGCAGACAAAAAACAAGGGAAATTCTTTAGATGCTGGCACATTTATTCCTGTTTAGGAAACGCTAAGGAGCGCTTCCATTCAGACTTTTATTAAGTGATTATTTACTGCTTATAAAGAAATGGAACAACTTCCTGACCTTTGGGGGCAAAATTGGGGATGAGTCATATTAATTAATGTATGATACATACTTAGTTACAGAGTAGTAATGATGTGTGTGTGTGTGTAGGAGAAATGGGCAGGCAGAGCACCAGGTCCAATGAGGTGTTATAGGATCATTAAGTCAGAACAGGAGGTCATTTAGTTCTACTCCTTGATTTATGCCAAGAGTTGAAGTGACTTGCCCAGAGCCATGCAAGTAATAAATAGCAGAGTGGGCACACAAACCTAGGGTACCACACTCCAAATTTCCTATCCCTTTCATTCCACCGCACTTTTTGGTTATTGTCCTTTCTCCTTTATGATTGTTGAGAACTAACTATCAATCAGGGAACCTAAACATTCCACGATACAAAACAGAACAAGAAAGAGGAAATTGCAAACTTCTGTTGCATACTGCTTATCAGATAGATATATCTATAGATAGTTGATTGATAGATAGAAAGTTGATAGAATTTAACAAGGTAGTAATTAAATTGCTCCATGTCCTCTCCTATAGATTTTTATTTTCTCCTCTCCATTAAATGTGTTTTATTAATGATTTTTTTTTGTGCATATCTATCACTAACTGTCTTTCCCAGTACAATCCCCTCCCTTGGAACAAATGTGCATGGCTGAAAAAGTCAGATCAATGCATTGGTCATCTTTGGGCACACACGTGTTCTTGTGTTTTATTACTTGGATGCTGGTATGGTGCTAGCTATCTATCTAATAAAGGGATGAAACAGAAAGTAAATAAGATTGACATCTAGGTAGAATGTCCTAA
The DNA here is from genome assembly GCF_027887165.1 of Monodelphis domestica. NCBI lineage: Eukaryota > Metazoa > Chordata > Mammalia > Didelphimorphia > Didelphidae > Monodelphis > Monodelphis domestica. Next base: position 406,577,210 of record NC_077229.1, on the reverse strand, counting down.
GATATTCTAAACTTGAGGACTAGAAAAAGATATTATCAAGTCCAGTGAACTGACTCCTAGCTCTGATCTCTTTCCCTACATCTCCATTGTTTTACCTCTATCTTACAGTTGTTTGTTTTTCTTCCAAGAGCTGTCACCTCACTCTCTCCTATATACATGATTTTATGTCATTTCTAATCTCTAAATTGATAGCTATAATGACTGAATTAATCAATTTTAGTCAATTTAGGGGTTGAGATTCTAATGACCAAATTTTGTACAATCAAGTTAATCATGAAAACATAGCATAAAAGCATCATTAATTATCTGTGAAAAATTTGGGTGCAACCTAACCACCAAAATAATTTCTCAAAAGCAAGAATTATTTTTAGATGATTTCAGGTTTTTTTTTTTATTTTATTTTTAACTTAACAAACCAAATAAAATAGGCATTGGCATATAAATTTGAAAATAGAATAGGATAATGCATGTAACTATACATCTCCATGACACAGAATTTGCTGTTATTTTAAAATATATAATACTTTCTACACATAACTTTCAAAACTGTCCTCTTGAATATTATTTCTTCTAGCTTTCTCCCTTTCTCTGTGTCTATCTCCCCCCCCCCCAACTCCCCATTTGGGTACCAATCCCACTTGTAACAATGACTAAATCACTAAATAATTTAGCAAATAACATCAACTTAAAAATAGGGAGAGAATGTCCATATTACTCACCTCACAGGAATATTGTTTCATCGGATCACATAGTTCCTATTGAAGAGGACTTTATAGGTCATTTAGACCATCCTTTAATACTCCAGATAAGGACACTGAGCCTTAGGGAGATAAAGGGACTTACACCAGATTACCTATGTAGTAGATGATAGAAATGAAATTTGAACCTAGGTCCTCCATCTATAAATGCAAATGTCTCTTCAGTTTACCAATTCTACTTAGGAAATTAAAGCAAATGGACCCCTTACTTTTTACTCTCTGCCAGAGGACCTAGTTCAGTATTGAGAATATAGTAGCCAAACTGCATTGATTGCTTGATTGACATCTGTAGGGTAGCTCATACTCTATACTCACAATGCCTTCCAGATTGATTTGCTTCTGTGGCTGCTTGGTAGAACTACGGTACAGGCAAAATTCCATTAGACTTCTATATAGAGGGTTAGAATTGTCAGGTGCAGTTTGAGATTAAGAGATCTATTGTATAATGGGAACTGCCCTTAACTTGCTGTATAACCTCTAAAATATTAATATGGGGAGTTTTCATGTTTTAAAATGGTGATTTCAAAGGCATTAGAAATTGTATGTGTGTGAGAAAATGAGGAAAATTATATATATACATGTATATATAAATATACATACATAGACACATACCAAATAGGTATGCACTTAGTATGAAATAGTAAGCATCTCTGTTGGGGCATTGACAGCTGAAATTAAATTAATTTGAATTAAGTTAAATCAAATACCTCACAGTGTATATTTAAGTTGCCATTCAAATGGTACAGATTCTTCTGCCTGTCATTTGAAATGAATTCAGTACCACAAGTTTTCCGCTGAATGAACAGAGCTAACTGAGGGCATCGAGGAAGAAACCTTTATAGATAATTGGCTAGCTTGAGGAACTAGTGTAGCGGAACATGACTCCAGATTGAATCAAATTCTAGAGAGATCCTGAAGAAAGAATCAAAAGATGAAAAGAGAGAAAGTTTATATGCCAATTAATGGGAATGTCTTTTGAACAACTTTTTCCCTTGTACTTGGTGATCATGATTACTATTTGTCTAAAGACATTTTAAAGATATTGAATTCTATCCTATGAATATAAAAAAGAGAACTTATTGATGATAATAATAATTATAGCTAACATTTATGTAGTGGTAGATCCTGCACTAAGCGCTTTTTAAATATCTCATCTGATCCTTACAACAACTTAGGGAGGCAGATACCATTATTATCCTCTTTTACAGATGAGGAAACTAAGGCAAACAGAGATTAATTGACTTGCCCAGGGTCAAACAGCTAGTAAGTATCTGAGATCATATTTGAACTCTTGTCTTTTGTTTTACAGACCCTCTACTCTATCCACAATACCATTTATCAATCACTAATATTGATATAGAATATATAGATGGACTATTATTGTTGAATATTGTGCTTTTTTGGTCTATATATACAATATCTTTTTGTAGGGACTTTCAGATAAGGAAATTCTCATGACTTACGAAATTCAGTAACTATATTCTTCAACTTAGACCCTTAGAATGTTGCGTGAGTTACTGAAAGTTGTGGGAAATTAACATAAAAATATAACCTGTGCCTTCACATATGCACTAAGGTAGGATACCATTGATTGCCAGAAACTGAGTGCCTGACTTCCAGAAGAGGCTGGTGGAAGCCCATGTGTAATTGGAGGACAGAATTTATGACCCAGACTGTCTTATCAGAGAGCTCCAGTAAGAATGACATCATTGGTCTTATAATAGATGGGGGCCATTCTGGAGCAGTGCTGTTTTGGTGTGGGCCTAATCCTGAGCTAGGACTCCCCTCATTGTATCCAGCAGTCTCTGATCTTATCTTTCCCTTGCAGACACATGTAAAATGGGCCAAATCCAGGAAATGTAGAAGTACTGCATGGCTAGTAGATTTTGGTAATTAAAGGAGACCCGGGGATAATTTTATCTCTTTTTCTCTGTCACTTTTACTAGTAAATAATTATAATTCAATACATAATCTCTAAGATTAATTTTAATTAGATTAAAATTATTATAATTATAGTTTAATTGATATTATTTATATATTTACACATATAATTTATATTACATTAATTTAGTTATAATAAGTTAAATGTTCTCCTACAGTCACATTACCAACTTGTATCTCAGATAGATCTTGAACACAGGTTGTCCTGGCTTTCTATTATTGTTTCATGTTGTCCCCATTACTAAAGATAAACACAACTACAAAAACCCATAAACACAGCTCTAAGTAGGAGGAAAAGCAGTGAGGAAAAAAATGACATAATTTTAAGGCATTTTGCAAGTTATGTGCCTGGAACTATCATCATTATTTACTTTGTTCAAAAGTAATTTTCTGGTAACAACTATGTGGTCAGAAATAAAAATATTATTATCTCCATTTTTTCAGTATGGACTCTGAGGCTTGGAGAGATTAAGTGACTGACTTAAATGGTCCCACAATTTATATATGGAAGCTTTAGTACTCAAACTCAGGACTTTTGGATTCCAAGATCATTCTTTTGTTCTTCTACCTGTAAATTGTCTCTCTAGTATAGTAGAAAGATTGCTGAAAGTAGTTGAATAATGGAGGTGTTGATAAAGTTATTAAGGGACATCTAGGTAGCTCAGTGGATTGAGAGCCAGGCCTAGTGATGAAAGATCCTGGGTTCAAATGTGACCTCAGACATTTTCTAGCTGTGTGACCCTGGGTAAATCCCTTAATCCCAGCTGCCTATCCCTTACCACTCTTCTGCCTTAGAATCAATTCACAGTGTTGACTCTAAGAGGAAAGATAAGGGTTTAAAAAAATAAAGATATTGCTTCTTTGCATATTGTTTAAAAAAAATAACTTATTGGCTTAGAGCCTGTATTCCTTGACTAAATCTAGGTATAGATAGAGAACACACAAGAAAATTCTACCACACATAGAAATTCATTACTAACAAATAAGAAAGAATGTTTGAGCTCATCCTGGAAGGAAATTTAATCTTCTAAGAGACAGAAAGTGAGAAGGTAAACTCCAGGTATGATTATGACTCCCAGGCACAAAGGCAAAATTTAGAAAGAAGGAATTCTGAGTTTGGGCAAAAAGTAGCAGATCAAATTTCTGGAATTTAGAGTGTAGGAATATCATAAAATAGATCTAGAAAAGGTAATCTGGAGTCATGTGGCCAAACAACCTTATAATGTGAAATGGAGTAGTTTGTAGGTTATCCTAGTGGCAAAAAGGAAGCATCTAAGATTTGGTAACAGGGGAATGGTATGGAGTTGTAAGGCACAGAGCCATGATGTGAGAAGGGAAAATATAATCATTGAGGTTCTTTACAGATGTTCATATTACTATTATCCTAGGACCTTATTATCTTTAGTGATATATTATAACTCATGGAGAAGGTATCAGAAAAAAAAATGTTGATTCTATAATGTCCTCAAAATACAATAGGAATATAAATTGAAAAATGTGTATAGAGGAAGGAGGAAATTTTCATTGACTTTCTTTGGCTTCAGTCTAAATTGTGTTATTTGTTACATAAATTTTGAAAAATAACTTAAATATTTAATGTTTGAATGAGTTATTTATACCTAAATGTGAATATCATTACCTATTTTCTCCTTCAAGGAAGTTTGTATTCTTAACTATTCTCACTATGAAATAAAATGCTTTATCTCTTCTTCCATATATGAGGAGCTTTTCAAAATCTAGTGCCCAACAACTTATTCATCTTCGTTCATATTCTTCCCATTCATTTCCTTTCCATTGCAGACCAGTCTATCAGCTGCTTCCCATAAATAATATTCCATTTCCCATGTCTTAGACTTCCTACATATGCTTCCAAATGCCAATTTTATTCTAAAGGACCTATAGGCATCAGGCAACATTTAGCTTTTCAGAGCAATTCCATATTATCTTATTTGGACCTGGCATTTTGCAAAGTTAGGAGAGAAAGACAATGTCCCACTTCAAATGGCATCCTAAAGTCTAATTTGTTGTGGAGGTGATACTAAAAACTAGGTCTCTTAAACGTGTCCCCTTCTGTCACACTGCTTCATCCATTCATACAGAAATGACAAGACAAGGATCACAACCAAGAAAATAGAGTAGTTCCTGGTTGTAAGTAGATAGGAGGAAGTGAAAAGGGAATGACATTTATTTTCTGATAAGGTTAAAAAGGAAGTAAATGTTAACTGGTGATCAAGACAGGAAACTAAAGGTAAAATGAACCATGAAACATATACAAACTGAAAGAGAGGAGTAGTCTTGGAGTTGTTCTGCAGATAGCAATGACAGGAGTTTAAGAGTGGAAATATTTTACTCCATTAGATTCTAAAGATAGGACAAAGCCAAGTCAAACATCTTCAGTGCCAAAAATAATAGTTACTAGAAGATGAAGGAAGAACCTCAAATTCTTCTAAGAGCTTTCTTAAAGATGCTACATTCTCACAAGTCCTATACAGTATGCTGTTTTTAAAGTTACCTTCTGTGATGAAATTTATGAATAGCTGATTAGATTACTAATACTGATGTTATAAATAATCTGAAAAAATATGAACTAGATGATAATATAATTAGATTCATTCAGAATTAGTTGAATGGCTGAAAACACAAACTTTATGGTTCAGTATATGTTTGGCAAGAAGTCTCTAGTGGAATACCCTTAGTAGTTTTCATTTCACCTTTGGCTATTTAAAACCTTTTTTAATAATTTTGATAAGAACACAGATTGAACTCATCAAAATTTCAAATGACACAAAATTAGGAGGGATAATTAACATACTAGATAATAAAGTCCAGTTCCCAAAAGTTCTTGACAGGAATTGAGTGAAATCTAATGAAGCTGAATTAAAAAAGATAAAAGTAAAGCCTTAAATTGGGTTAAAAAAAAAACTTTACAAGTTGAGCATTGCATAAATGTTTGTCTATTAAAAGAAGAGCCAAGGATTTGAGTGGAAACAGAGTTCATTATAAGTCAGTAATGTGTTTTTGCTTTTAGAAAAGTTAATGTGATCTTGGATTCCATTAATACTGTCATCACTTCAAGGAATAAGGCGATGATATTCCTTCTGTACCCTGTCTTAACCAGACCACATCTATTATTTTATTGTGTCCTGTTCTAGGAACTGTGATTTAAAGAACAAAAAACAAAAAACAACCATTGTTAAGGTATAGGGCGATCTGAAGATGAGCAACTAGTGTTTTGAATGACATTGAGTCAATATCATGTAATGATGCATGGTAGAGAAAAATGATGGAAATTAGAGGGGAATAAAGACTGAGTTGGGGTATGACAGTTATCATCGAGCATTTGATGGTAGGTTATAGAAAAGAGGAATTAAACTTTGTCCGTTTGGTTCCAAAAGTCCAGAAATGATTATGATATCAATTTTAGAGATGAAGATGAAATTTTGATAGATTATGTGACTTGCCTAAAATGATAGGTAGCTATAAAGTATCAGAGGCAAGACTGAAACCCAGGACTCCTGTCTCTAATGATTTTTTTTTTCTATACCACTGTACCTCTGATGGCATAATGAATTTCCAAAATCATCTGGCACTTTGCTTTGGTAATTTTCTTCTAGAAACAAATACAGAAAATCTCAGTATGACTCTATAGCATTTATACTCTATTCCATAAAGAGAGTTTCTACTTTTTCTCTCCCATTGCACCTGGAAAATTGAACCCTAACCTTTAACCATATGACACCCAAGTTGAAAGTGGACAAGAAAAGGTAACTGCAATATAGAAAGGATCATCTTGGGCAGCTAGGTAGCACAATTGATAGAACTCCAGTCCTGGAGTAGGGAGGACCAAAGTTCAAATACTAGCCTCAGATACTTCCTAGCTATATAAACTGAGGAAAATCACTTAATTCTGATTATGGTAGCCCTTGCCACACTTTGGTCTTAGAATTGATACTAAGACAAAAAGTAAGGGTATTAAGGAAAGGCAGAAACAAAGAAACAAAGGGCAATCTGAGTTGGGAATAATTGAGATAAATAGAACTAAGTTTGGGGAGTTTCTTTTTTCAATGTATACTCTTAATCACAGTGACCTTTCTTTTGGCAAAGTGTTTAAATGGGGAAATTTGCTGTAAGTGAAACATATTGTAGGTATATAAATGAAAGCATTCTAAATGTGGATCTTTACAAGGTGTAGTTACATAAAGAAACATCTGCAGTCAGATCTGATAATAATTGTTTATTCAGGGTGCTTGTGTGGATGTGGTGGTGGTGAGAGTGTGTGTCTGTCTGTGGCAGAGTGTTATGGAAGCACTGAAGACTCCTCAAAAAATTCTGAGTTCCCCTCAACCTGAAAAAAAGAGACTAAAAAATTTCCTTTCATAACTGCCAATCAGGTGAGCTATTGATTTAGTGCATGTAATTAGAAATAGAATGACTAAAGGAGCCTTCTCCTTCTTGATGTTAGTTAGGGCTTTTAGTGAAGACATAGTCTTACTGTGTTCCTGTCTGGCTGCTTCCTCCTCTCCATTCTCCCATCTTTCAAAGCAAGGTAATTAGATTCAATACACAGTCATAATGTTTATGGACTAGACCAAACAAAGTGGTGCTGTATGCTTTGTATGTTCATTTCCATTAGCTGTGAAATAAACAGGGATCCAATTTTGGTTAGAGTATGCTAGAGGTTTAGTTTCAGAAGATGATTGAACATGGAACTTGACAGCAAATGCTCAGAGCGAGTAGATACTCCCTTTACAAACCTTGTCCACTCCTGAGCTAAGGCCTCTAAGTCCTTTGGGACTTACAAAAATTTAGGAGCACATCTGGAAAAACCTGAAAAGTTGTGAATAGAGAGTAATATAGATCCTTCTGGGTTAAAATACCCAAATATCTGAGAACATGTATAAATTTAAGAAGTAGAATTTAGAATGCAATATGAGAAATTGTCATAATTTAATTTGACTGATTGAATAGGAATGATATGGACAAAGATAGGAAGCTAGTTCAGAGCCACGTTATTAAAGACTCTAAAATATCAGACAAATATGACAATATTTTCTTGTTGGGTGTTTTTTTTTTGCTTCATTTTGTTTGGTTTTGTTTTTAATTTCACAATCCAAATAGCTTAAAGTACAAATATTCCCAGAAAAGTAGACACAGACAGCTTTCACACTTAGGTGTGAATGACACCTTAGAACATTTCTAGAGAAAGGATTGTATTATGCCACTAGGAGAGTCCCTAAGGACACTCTAGATGTCTGAGGGAGGGAAGAGAAAGCTCCATGGGAGAGCAGGAGATGGAAGGTGGAAGAATCTAGAAAGTAGAAGCAGGTTGCAAAGAAGACAAGCTCCTCTTACCACCATTTTCTTTTGTTTGCCACACATACCTTTTTTGCTGGGAGTGGGGAATAGGGAACAGTACTCTTGGACTCTTTTAAGCATACCATCCAATTTTCCTTATAAGGGTATGCTGAGCTGAACTTCAATGGCTAAAAAGATCACTGTATCAGTGTAACCCCAAAGGTTCCTAAGACCTGTGTTGAATTCCACTGGTGCTTAGTTGTGTCTATATGCATATGCACACACTGGAGATGGGGGGAATCGAACCCCAAATGTATTATAGTTTGTATATTAAAATATCTCCACTCTGTCCTGCTGAATTATTGAAATTAGAAACCTTCAAAAGCCGAACTGCTTGTTGAATAGTGTAATTTTTGGTTGTTTAGAGATGGTTTCTGCTGAGACTCAATTAAAAAAATAAATCCAGCAGGAGAAAGGACTTTTAACCAGAAAATCCTCACTTTCATGTGCCTTCTACTTCTCTAAGCGCTTGTGTACCTCCCTAGGGCCTACCAAGAATATGGTTTGAAAATCAATAAAAATATAGATGTATTATTGCATTCCTGTTTCCATGTCAGGGGGAGATACTTTGAAATTACCCAATAGGTTGTGAGGACCTGGGGTGAGAACATGTAGGGTAGAACCATTAGGACAAGGCTAACTCAGTCCTCAGTTGCTTGCCTGCCCTCCTCTCTGCCCCATAAAGAAAGTGCATTATTCTTCTAGGTTTTACCCTAAATATAAATTTTATTCCATTGTATCCCTCTCTAGTTCTGAACATAATGCTATATAGAATTTAACTATTCAATAATTGTTAAATGAATAAATCACTGACTTCTAGAATATAGGCTTTACACTGGTAGGGGTTGTTCCTATTCCTCTGCTGTCCAGTGAGTCTTGGATCTGAGATCTGGTTGTGCTAACTTTGTAGTACTGAGCTCCTAAACCATACGCCACAACAGTAATCTAGAGAAATAAAAAGGTCCTGTATCCCCCTAATCTGGTTTAAGCTGGGTCCCTGAAGTCCAGAGATCAGGCCAAACAATATGAAAGATTTAGTGGTTCTTACCAGTGACTGAGCACAGACTAGCAGAACACCTAAAAGTAATGAACCAGTTTCTTGCCCAGCAGTATATATGGGGAACGTAAAACAAATCAGGTAATTTTTCATTCAGATGGGTCCTATTCTTGTATAAGAAAATACATCTAGAATAAACAGAAAAAAAACAGAGTGGATGAAATCTTTAAGTCACGCCCATTTCAATTTGTACTCAGATCTTTCCATTCTTTTTCTGGAATCACTCTTCTCTGACAGATGGTCCCTTGGGCAGAGCTGTACCTATCTATACAATATGGAGAGAGGAGAATTCATTTTTGTTTTGTTAGAGTTGTCTAAATGATAGGATTAACCCAAATTTCATCATCACATGTCATATTATCTACCGAGTACTTAAGATTTGCGAGGAACTTTCCTAATCATTAATGCACTTGATTTCAAATCCCTGTTCTATCTCTTATTTCCTCTGGAGGCTTGGTCATATAATCTTTGTGGGTCTGAGGCTCACAGTTTACCTGGACAGCCACATCTTGGTAATGACCTGACCTGAGCATTTGTAGGAGCCAAATGAGGTCCAACATAGTGACTCAACTCATCTTCATTTCATCCATAAAGTAACAAGGTGCCACTAGACTACCTCTAAGATACCTTTCATTTGTGCATCTGGTAACTGCGAGGGGCACTACAAGTATTCTGTTTTGAACATTAGGAAGTCAAGATTCAGAGAGGTTGAATGAGGGGTCCGGGGTCATGCAGCTAGCAATCGTCTGAGCTGGGACTTTATTCCCAATTTTTCTAAATTTCAGTTCAGTTTCTCAAACTTTCTGAATCCCAGCTCAGCTTTTTTTTTCTTTCCCACCCACCACCTCACCTCCTTCTGTTGCCTTAATTTGGTGGCTTTGATTCATGTTGTGTGTATCCTAGAGGCATTCTATGATTATCTGGAAGACTATTATTTTGGTAGTTAGGGGAGTAGGGTTCAGCGGATAGTGTGCTCAGTGTAGAATCAGAAAAACATGAATTCAATACTGGGCTCAGGTTCTTACTAGCTGTATTGCCCTGCCTCAGTTTCCTCATCTATAAAATTGGAATAATAATAGCACCTACCTCCCAGGGTTTATGGATAGAATCAAATGAGATAATAATTGCAATGAGTTTAGCATAGTATCTGGCACATAATAAGTGTTATGTAAGTGTTGTTATGATTATCATCATCATAATCTTTAATTTTCTTAAAGGGACTGTTCAGCCCCTTGGAGGATCTTTTTTCTTTACAGTATTTGTCATGTTGGGTGGGTGTCTTATACTGCCTCTGGTGGAGCACTGCTATTTAAAGACCAAATAAAAAGACATCAGTCACTAATGCCCCCGGGCATGTTCAGCTGAACCTTTCAGTCATTATGGTTCTGAAACTGCAGCTCTGGATCTGAGGAAAAAGAGTCCAGGGAGCAATAGGACCTATTTCCACTGGGAAAGGAAATGAGTACAAAACCAGGTTCTGTTTGCAGGGAGAACTATTTTGAAGAAATTAAGTCTGCTCCTCGCTCAGAGACTGCCCATCATCAAGATGTTTGCTTCTCCTCAGGTCTTTGGATAGTTGGTGTGCAACAGGTAATCTTTCTTAGAAATCAGTCTACTCTTAGATTCTTCATTATTCTATTCCAGTATGAATTTGCTAATCTTCTTTGTGTTAGATTTCCATTAGCATGTCACCAGAGATAAGACCTGCCAGACCTGGTATTGTGATGAGTGGGATTTGGATGAGTCAGGCAGTTTTAGGGCACCTTTCTTAACCTCTTCCCCCATGCTAAGTGAGTGGGCAGTCCTAAATTCTCTGCTCAGCCCAATTTTCTTATGCTTTAATCATTTCTCTGCTTTCTTAAGAAGTCCTTGTAAAATTTTCATAATTTTCTTGAAAATGTACAGAGTGGAACAAAAAAAGAAATGTAGGACAAATTCTAGGCAAAAGTGGATTTTACTAGCTTGGCAAAGGATGACCTGGATCGTAAGGTCACCACAGAACACTGCTTTGCTTCCTTAACTAGGCTATCAGAGAGATATTATTTATTCACTTCAGGAGATTGATTCAACTAACCCTCAAACTCTTGTTATTCAAAAGAAAAAAAGTGTTTCTCTGAATTATCTGTATAACATGGTGGCTAACTAGACTAGTCAAATCATTTGGAAGACAAGAAGGGAACCATTTCTTCACCAGTAGTTTATAGAGTTAAGGGAAAATGTTAGTCTTTGCCCTACAGAAAGCAGTGTTTGTAAGCCATGACTAATTGCACCCACTAAACTTTTCAATCGTTCCAATTCTACCATAATTCATGTTACTTCCTTTCTTGGAGAATTTGTCTTTTTCCTTTTCTATGCTAACTTTTTAAAACAACTAGTTTCTTATGAATGTGAATGTTAGCTTCATGTAGGGTGGTGGATTGTGTCTATAGAGCAAATTTCTGATTATGAATTTTTTTTCTATCTGATATGCTCTACTATGTAAGGGACAACTTCCAAATTAAACCTCTTCCATATTGGTTGACAGTGTTCCACCAATATTATCCATCCTTCTATTTGATTAGAGTTTCTCTGTCTCTCTGTCTCTGTCTCTGTCGTTCTCCTATGAAAGTTTCCCCAACAGTTCTATCTTAAATTATACATTATCTTATATTGTTTGTTAATTATTTCATGTAACTCAATTTTCTCTATCCAACAAAATGAAACTTTAGGATAATGTATACCCTCCCTTTTCTTATTCTTGTTCTCCTCATCCTCCTTCTCTTTCTCTGTCTCTCCTCCTCTCCATATTTCTGAACCCTGAGTAGGAACTGTTAATAAACTTACTTAGTCAAATGTGTTGCTTGCTCTCTGATGCTCTGTCCAATACCCTTTAGATCAAGAATTAAAGAAAGTGTGTGTGTGTGTGTGTGTGTGTGTGTGTGTGTCTGTGTGTGTCTGTGTGTGTCTGTGTCTGTGTGTAGAGGGGTTACATGGTAATCTAAACAGAACCTTCAGATTCCAGAGCCTGAGGAATCTTAAACCTTCAACTCTACTTCAGCTAATCTGCAAATCATCCTAAAGATCAACTAGTTCTTTTGCTAATAAAGAAGACAATGTGTACAGCATTGAATTGATTTACATAAAGTTCCACAGCTAATTAGAGACAGAACCAGGAATAGAAATCAAGCCTCCATGATTCCTAGTTTCCTACATGAACTCTTACTTGCTTCTTCTAGAAAATTCCCTGTTGGCTCCATCTACTATTCAGTATAGAGGAAAAAGAGATTGAGAATCCAACCTAACTCAAAAAGAACTCTTTTCCCTTCATGACCCAGTTGGGGCTCCCTTTTAAAAATTATTATTATTTTCCATTTTCTCAAAAGAAAGCATTCTACTTCTTTGGCACTGGCCTTGCTTCTTGCCTGGCATATTTATTAGTTCATTAATAATATACTTGCTTACTTCCCCATCTACCACTGTGGCTTTCCCCAGAGACCCATTCCCGTTTCAGCACAATTTCCACATCAGCATCAGACCGTGCACATGAGTCCCAGACAAGATCCCCAGCAGCGAAGCTACCTGCGTGATAAGCACTGGCTCCCACTGTGTCCCTGTGAATAATGGTTATGTTTCCCCCTATTCTCTGCTTTTCCCATGCCACCCAAAGAGATGCACAGCTAGTTCTTATTTCTCTTCTTGATGAATCTGAGGGTTTTTCTCTCTCCTTGGCATTATCATGATCCCTAGAAAGGTCCTACCGGGCCCATTTGGGTACAGTAGAGAGCTCAAATTACTATCCTTGAGAATGACAGCACCATCTGATCTGTGGTTTCAGGGGACTGCTGAGTTGGCAATTAATTTCTAAGAAGTGGAAATGGTCTTTTGATTTGGCTGAAGTCTTAGATGGAACAGGTTTTAGGACAATGACTCTACTGTCTCTTTCATCTGTAGACATCCTGCCTTAACATAGAAAATAAATTAGGAAAGTATAAGAAGTTCCCTTTCTTTGGGCTTGGAAGTATGACAATATCATTATAAAGTCTTCATTATTTTCATTGTCATTTTTGACTCTAGTTTACTCCACTTTATATCAGACTATCTCTGAAGCTTTGTGTCTTCTCAGTATCACTTTTTTAAAAGGAAATGTGAACAAACTACCATGCCAAGAGTGTGATGAAAAGCCTTAAGACCACAAGGAAAGTTGGTGGAAAACAGATCTTTTTTCCTGAAAAAGAGAAAACTTAGGGATCCATAAAAGTATTATTTTAATCTTTTTAAAGATCTAATGTGGGGAAAAGGTAGTAGATTTATTAAATTTTCTTCCATTGAGCTCCATTAAGGTCAATGATTTAAAGTAAAAGGATTGGATTTTTTTAATTATTAAGTAGATCTAACAATTAGTGATATTCAACAATGCAATATGCAAGAATAGTGACCTAAAGTCATTGAGAATGTTTAAACAGAGACTGGATAACTATATTTTAGAAGGGATCATAAAATCATGAAATTGTGAGGAAGCTTAGAGATCATGTAATTTGAAACAAGTCTAAACAGAAAGCTGTGAAGTAATTGGTAAAATAAAATAATGCTATCATATTCTACCATAATTAGAGAAGTGGTCATCCAGTTTCTGCTTGAAGACCTCCAATGGCAAGGAACACAAAAACTTCCTATGGCAATCAAATTCATTTTTGGATAGCCTTTATTATTTGGAGGGTCTTAAAATTATTATTTTAAAATAATCTATCCCTTTCTTTCGGCAATTTCCATGTATTAATCCTGGTTCTCCATTGTAAGACCAAGAAAAAGAAATCTAATGCTGTTTCACAAATGATCCTTTAATTAAAGACTGCCTTTTTTCTAGAAGTGGCAAATGTCTAACAGTAAAAAAGTTATATTTCCAGTTGCCATTCCTAAAACTTCTTACACCAAAAATACCCTTTCTGTACTACCCTTCTCTTATTTTTACTAGTTCCCTTATTAGAATATAAACTTTTTAAAGAATAAAGAATGTCTCACATTTTTCTTTATGTCTCCAACACTTATCATAGTGTCTACCACAAAGTAATTTTTGGATAAATACATCCAATATTTCATAACTTCATTCACTCATTCATTTATTCATTCATGCATTTGCATGCTGTGACAGCCTTACAAATGCTTGATGAGAGGCATCATTTTCTGTTTTTTTTTCTCTTTTTTCTCCCATTAATGCCCTGAGTAACATCAAGAAATGCTTTGTTGAAATCATTTTGAGATATTTCTAATCTCTGTCATATTTCCCTGAATCATTCCAACTTAACTAGTTTCATTCTAAAATGGTGTGCCCTGATTTAGATTATCAGGTGATCTCTAATGGCACTTCTAACTACAATATTCTAGAAATTTTTTGAAGGTTATCCCTATCATTAATAGCAGATTTAGTATTAAAATTTTCTCAATAATCACAGATTTTTTTTTTCCATAGCACACTTACCTCTCTTTACCTCTTTTGGTGCCAGTAAATTAGCATAAAAGTGATAGGTCTTTGTGAAAGGCTGGGGCCTTTTCTTTGTTATAAAATGACAAATGGACAAACACTTTTTTCCCATTGTGCTAATATCAAGGCTAAATAGTCAAGCTAAAGTCCCCCTCAACCACCCTTCAGAAAGATGCCTTCAGATTTGCACCACCAATACCAGAGAAAGGATAAATCACATGATCTCTCTATCTACTACTCTGAAAAAATAACAAAAATGATATTTTTTTGGTTTTCTGAACAATAATTTCTGCTAACAACTCTGAAGAAATTCTGTGAGAATATGAATAAAATGATAGAAGATTTGTTGATTTGAGAGTGAAATGAGAGAATTAATTAAAAAAAAATCCCACATCAGAACATGAATGACTTGTTGATTCTGTAATTCCCATAGGGCTAGTGTTACATAGTTGTCTATACAGTATTTTAACTGGTTTACTTTTAAATGATTCAATCAACAGAAATTCTAATATAGTTTAAAATTCTTACCATTAGCAAGATTTGTTTTTTAAACTGATATCTTTATCCTTAAAATTCCCAATGATTATTTTGAACTGATTTATAAACATTAGATAATAGCAGAAGTTTCACAAGATAGAGAAAAGAGCATACCAATTTTCAGGAAAGGATCCTTTCAATAGAATTTTCTCATTTTGGCAATGGAAATTCAGTAACTACTGTACCAAAGCCTCTAAAGGTTAATCTAGTACAATTGAAAAAAACATTGCTCAGGTAAAGCTACGGTGACAGCTTAGAGGTAGCAATCCATCTAAACTCTTCAAATATTCCCCTCCAACCAACTGTAAAATAACTCTTCCAGTCAAACTATGGAAAAACAGATCCAACAATAATCCATAATGAGATATTTATCAAGTTTAAGAGAACTTAAAACGGTGACAGGACATGTATATAACACTACATGAGGACCTCCACAGAGCAGCAAGCCTTGAAGACAGATGTGACAATGGTAGCAACAGTGGCAACAGTAGCAGCTCTGTGGAGTTTTCAGCTCAGAAACCATGATGAAAGTCAAAAATCTGGTTAGACAATTCTGAGGGACTTACGAGAAAGAATGCTATCCACATCTAAAGAAAGAACTGTGGGAGTAGAAATCCAGAAAAAAAAAAAGTGATTTATTACTTGTCTATATGGGTATAGGATTTGGGGCTTTGGTTTTAAAAGATTATTTTATTATAAAAATAAATATTGTATAATTTTCATAAAATCCAAGACAATTTTTTGTTTTTGTTTTGTTTTGTTTATAATAAAATTTTCAGGAAAAGAAGCTTGCTAACTCCTTGAAAGGAGAAAAAACTATTTGTAGGAAATGCCATAAAGAAACCTCCACTGCATCAAGATGACCCAGAATGAACTTTGGGATACAATTGGTTGAACTGAAGGGGGTTGAACACATTTATTCTGAATATAAATTCTTATGGCAAAGGGGATTTTTCCCCCTAATTGACTTTTTGTCAGTGTGCCTAGCAAATATTGGTTTTGCTCTCTCCCTCTTCTATTTCCCTCTTATCTCTAACTATTGTAGTTTCCTCTTAGAAAGTTCAAGATGGTATGCACCTGTAGCTAGAAGATCTTTAGAGGTATAAGCTGGTTATGTTAAATGATTCCTTGGGGAGACAAGTCTCCCCAAGGAATCACAGGGGGAATTGTGAAAGAGAATTCTTTATTCTCTTTGTCTATTTTGAGTTAATATTTCCTTAACCGGACTAACACTTTGTTATCAAGTAAGGGAATTCACAAGTCACTTACTTGCAAAGCTCCACCCTTTTAAAAAGAAACTTGTGAATCCTTTGATAAAAGTTGACACCTTCAGAGGCCTATGATAAGAGTTGACACCTTCAGAGGATGAGAAGTGGATCCCACAGCTAATACCCCCTGGGCAGTGCTAGGCAATTTGGAAGCTGTGATTGGCCCCTGTGAAGAGGGGAAGGGACAAGAAGTCACTATAAAAAGTCGTGAAAATCTTTGGCTGGTGACTTGCCTCTTGGAGTTGGCTTGGGACTTCTCCTTTGAGTCTTTGGCCTGAATCTGGGGTTTAGAGGATCTTAGACTTGGACTGTGGCTTGGGGCTATGACATGGACCTTGGCTTCAACCTGGAATTTTGACTCTTGGACTGGCTCTTGGGTGAGTGAGTAGCTGGCCTTCCTTTCCTGACTTTCAGAGAGAGATTAGTTCCAGAGAGGTTTTCCCTTCTTGGAGGAGGTCAAGTGGGTGGAACTCCTGCTCTTGCAGTCAAGGGTTAACAAGCCCTGCCAGGCTGAGCTGAGCACCTGAGCAATATTTAGTGCGATAGGCTAGACATCTTCTCTACCCTATTTTTGTATTTCTCTACTTTTACTTTTTCCATCTTTTTATAAATTAAAGCTATTAAAAGTCATTTTTACTTGAGCTATTTTAAATTGGTGACCACCATGTTGTTTTAAAATTCTCACGTATTTAGTCAAATCCTTAATTTATTTCCTTACAATAATATAGAAATATGATTTGAGTGATAATATATGCATAATCCATAAATAAATATAGAAACATTAAAAAAAATCTTGTTACAAAGAGTACAAAGGATTCTTTTCTGCTGCTTATTGGTAACTTCATTGAACATAAGTACCTCTGGTTCACAATTCATGAGAAACAAGAATCCAAGTATTTGGGACTAAAGGAAAGTAGGGCCCTTCCTAGAGGACCAGAGTGCAGACAAACAAAGAATTTGAACTCCCCTCTCTCTGTAACACCATGGAAGTACCAAAAACTTGCAGGTTTCCAGAAATAGCTTTGAAAACAACTGGACAAAAAGAAAGTGAAACCTGGGACAGAAACTTGGGACTATACCTAAGGTGAGCAGAGTCCAACAAGTAAAATGTCAAGAAATAGGATAAAAAAATAAGAAAACACCACCAACAAAACTTGGCTGTAAAATCCTAATATAGTGGCAGAGAAGAATGAGGCAAAAACCCCAAAGAAGACAATTGTGTGAAAACAGCTATGAATAATGTCTTAAAGAAAAATGCTAATTGAAATGGAGCCCAACAATAATTCCTAGGAAGGTAAAATGAATAGATGAGGGTGGTAAATGGGGAAAAAAATGGAGAAAGAAATGAGACTAGTAGGCAGCTAAGTGGCTCAGTAGATAGAGAGCCAGGACTGAAGATTGACTGGAGGTCCTGGTTTCAAATCTGTTCTTAGATATTTAACAGTTGTGGGACCCAAAGCAAGTCATTTGGTATTAATGATCCTCTACCTTGGAACCAATATTTTGTATTGATTCTAAGTCAGAAGGTAAGGGTTTAAAAACAAAAAGAAAGGAATGAAAGCAATGCATAGAAATTATGAAAAGAGAATGAACTCCTTAGTAGAAGTGGTAAAAAAATATTAAAAGAATAAAAAGACACCATGTAAAGAGAATTGACCTATTGGCAAAGAAGCACAAAAATTTACTGAAACAAAGAATTAAAAAAAAAAGCAAATAGGAAAGGAAGCACAAAAATTAGCTAAAGAAAAAAAAATTTTTTGAAGTAGAATTGATCAAATGAAAAAAGAGGTATAAAATCTCCCTGAGGAAAATGATAATTAAAAAAAATAGAATTGGGTCAGTGGGTATGAATGACTCCTTAAGACATCAAGAAACTATAAAACAAAATGAAAAATAATGAAAAAAGAAGAAAATGTAAAATCTCTCATTGGAAAATCAACTGACCAGAAAAACAGATTGAAGAGAGATAATTTAAGAATTTTTAGACTATCATAAAGTCATGACCCTGAAGAGCCTGGAAGGCACATTACAAGGAGATATTTATATAAATATAATTAAAATAAAATTGGTCAGAAGTCTTAGAACCAGAGGGTCAAAAATTTAAAAAAAAATTGATAATCATCTCTTTAAAATGTCCCCAAATGAAAACTCTTCCAAATTATATTGTCAAATTCCAAAGCAACTAGGTGAAAAAGAAACTATTGCAATCAACCAGGAGGAAACAATTCAAATATAATGGAACTTTAATCAGGATCATACAAGATTTACCTCCTTCCACATTAAAGGAGCAGAGTGCTTAGAATATTATACCAGAAGGCAAAGGAAGTAGGATTACAACCAAAAATAGCATCCATTAAAAGTGTCTATAATCCTTCTGGGGGAAAATGAATTTTTAATGAACTTGAGAACTTTGAAGCATTCCTGATGAAAAGACAAAAGCTGAAAAGAAAATCTGACATTCAAACACAGGACTCAAGAGAATCATTTAAAAAACCATGAAAGACTACTCATATGAGACTCAATTAAGTTAAATTGTTTATATATTTATATAGGAATGTTATGGGGTTCAGATGTGTACCCCTGGGGTTTGGGAAGGATATTTTTTGTAAGAATGCAAGACTCCAAAACTTAGCTTAAAAACAAAAAGATAAATTTATTAATTTAGGAAAGTAATGTTGAGAATGGCCAGGAGGATAGCGAGGTAGAACAGCAAGATGGAAGGCTGCTCCCAGAACCCATCAATTCTGGGGATTTTATACTCTTGCAACAAATGCTGTGTCATAGTGTGGACATGACTCTAGAGTGGTCGTCACTCAGGCATTTGGTGGGGTGGGGTGGTCATCTGACTGGGGTCTGCCTAGAGACATAGGGAATAACCCTCATAAAGATTCCTTAGTTTTAGGAGACAGACAGATGTCTGAGATGTAGCCTGATAGGATCGAGGTGTAGCCTAGAGGTGAATCTCTCTGTCCATCTTAAATCTAAAGGATGATCAAAGGAGGACAATCATGTCAGGGTCCTTTAGGGGTCATTGGATGTTTTAGGCTAAGAGTAGCAAAGGAATTTCCCTGATAATAGTTTCCCTGAGCTTCTGGAGGTACAGTGCCCATGTCAGGATGATGTTAAAAGTAACTCTCAATAACTTTTATCATTTTTAGGGCAGTTAGAAGGAGTCTATATAGTTAAGAGGTATGAGTATGAGTCAATTATATTAAGATGATCTAAAAAAATGGAGCATTGAAAAAGAAGGATGTATGGAAGAAAGGTAAAGGGAGAAGTATAGTGGGAAAATTTTTCTCACATAAAAGGATACAAAGAAGAGCTTTTTATAGTGGAGGGAAAATGATGAGGGTTTCAGACATTGCTTTAACCTCACTCTGATCAGAATATTTTCAAAGAGGGACAAATACAAATAGTTGATTGGGTACAGAAATCTATTTTACTGAGGAGGAAAATAGGAAAGTAAAGTAAAAAGAAATATGATCAAGGGAGTAAATAATAAAAAAGAAGGTAGATCAAGGGAGTCATTGGTAAGAAGCAAAAAAAATATTTTTGAGGAGGGAAGGACAAACATAGAAAGAGAATCCATAGAAGAAAATAGGATGGAGGAAAATATTCAGTAATCATAAATGTAAATGTGAATGAGGTGACCACCAACAAAACAGAAGCAGATCTCAAAATAAATTTGAAACCAGAATCCAATAATTTGTTATTTACATGAAACACAATTGAAACAGAAAAATATTCAAAATTAAAATTAAGTCCTTGAGCAGAATCTATAATGCTTCTGCTAAAGTAAAACTGTCCAAGGTAACAATCAAGCAAAAGTGAAAATAGACCTAATTAAAAGAGATAATCTGAGGATTTATATTTTGCTGAAAGATATTATAGATGATAAAGTAATGTATATTAGTAAATTTTACAACAAATTTCTCTGATAAAGCCCTCATTTCTCAAATTTATTGTTTATAGTCAAATTTATTTTTTTAAAAGTCATTTCCCAATTAATAAATGGACAAAGAAAATGAATAGAAATTTTTCAAAAGAAAAATCAGTTATCTCTAGTTTTATGAAAAAATTCTCTCAAATTTAGTGAGAATTTAACATAACTGAGATATCACCTCATACCTATCAAAAATGATAAATGCTGAAGGAGACAAGGAAAAATAGGCATATTAATAAAACTTTTGGTGGAGATATAAACTGTTTCAATCACTCTGGAGAACAATTTGAAACTGTATCCCAAAGGCTTAACTTTGCATACCCTTTAATCCTGAGATACTACCACTAGGTCTCTTACCCAGAGAGATTTAAAAAAAAAAAGGAACTATATAGAATTTAGAAAAAAAATACCTCCTCTTTTTGTGGTGGCAAAACACTGAAAACTAAGGCGATGTTATTCCAGTAGATGAACTGAGTAACTTGTGGCATATTGTGCTATTGACATAGAAAAACAGAGAACCACTAAGTAGTCATAAAACCAAATCTTTAATCAGGATGAGTGGCAAGTCCTTAATATTCAGTCACAACACAGAGCCCAGCACTAAATACCACACAGAGTCAAAACTCTGGGGCTCTGGAGACAGTGTCTCTGAGAGAATCAAGACCAAAGGTTCTCCAAATAACAATAGAACATAGGGATCTTATATGCATTTGGGGAACTAAAGACATGGAACTTTGACTGGTTGGCTTTACAAAGACTACATTGTAAAGGAGGATACTTTCTAATGGATAGAAAAGGAAGAGTCTAGCAAAGGCCTGAGCTACCTGGGAGGGGTCTCTGATAGGATGGGAGAAGCTTCTAAGACAAAAAGGGTACTTAACATTTGATTATTTCTACTAGTCCCACCTAAACTTGGATCATTAAGTACTTTAAGGTCCATTGTTCAGTCTGAAATAAGGTCAGTCTGGGACTTCCCTTAAGATAAGATCCCAAGGGACAGGGGCAAAACCCGAAAACCCAGTTGACAGTACTATAAAAAATGAGGTGTCTAATTTCAGAGAAAAATGAAATAACATATTGAGAGACCTATATGAAATGATGAAAATTGATGCAAATAAACAAATAATAAATCTAAAAGAAAAAAAAAGGAAATGCACTGTCTCTAGGATAAGAAGAATTAGGTTCTATTATTAACTCTAAGACCTGCACATCCTTCCACTCCCCTGGACCTCTGCTCCTACAGGGTCTCTCATGTCTCTTATTTGTACAAATGTATTGTCCTATGAATTTCAACCAGAGCATGAGGTTGGAAACAAGTAATATAACTAAGCAACAGTATAGAGACCACTATAGCAAAAGAAAATGGAGAATGCTGAAGAAAGGTAGTTAATAAATATTTATAATTATGTTCTGGTCAGCTTGTAGAGGACACTAGAAAATGGGGATTTAAATGTGATTTATCTTGTATTTGCCCTAACTTTTGATTTTATCTTAGGTGGATGTGTGGGAGGAACTCTTTGTAAGGAAACTCCTTTAATCAATGTAGATAAACAATGACAGTACCTTATTGTTTTACAGAGTTGACTAGAGCAAGGGGAAAGTAAGTAACTTGCTCAAGGTGATTCATTTAGCATGCATTTGAGGCAAGACTTGAACCCCATTCTCTGATTCTGTGGCTACCTGTCTATCTGATATATCACTTTGCTTCTCTAGTGTAAAAGGATTGTAGATCAGTATCAAGTCCAGTATATTCCTGTTTTTGCCATCTAGACTATCATCTGTAAAGAACCCATCTGTCTGTGTAATCTAAGGTATATCATAGACAAATTTGTGCTTACAGCACAACAATGTAGGAGATAGAACCATAATCATAATATCCCACAGGTGTTAGATGCTGCAAAGATGGCAATTACATTTTTTGAAAGAGTAATTACTTTTTTAAACCTCTATCCTAATAGCTATATTCTCTGAATGCTTAACTTAGCTATTTTGTCCCTATATCACATCAACTAGCCACTTTCTCAATGTCCCCTAACCCCAAGGCCTGAGACCCCCTCCCATCTTCCCCACCCCATTTAGTTTCCTAACTAGTGTTAATTATTGACCTTGGAATTGTTCATTCTTTTCACAGAAAACTTTCAGAAGATAAGATTCTGAGATCTTTTGAAAAACAAAGGATGTTCCTACCTCTTCAGGGGGAAAAAAGCCCATTCATTGATCACCAATAGATAACAAACCCTGTTTATCTGAAGCCCCCACTTCCAGAGGGATTTATGCATAGTAATAACACTCACCTCCAGACTTGGAGAGGAAGCCAGCTGGTTTTTCTGCCTTGTTGGCTCTGGCCAGTAATGTCCTGTGCAAATGAATTTAGAGATTTTCTCAGCTTGTGTTCATATGCTACAAAAGGGAAATAGCCCAAATTGCACCTACTTGGGCCTGAATTATCGACTTCAGCTTTGAAGTGCAAATGAGCTGAATGAAAACATACTTAGACTGCAACACAGAAGCTATTCCTACTAGCTGATTTATGGTGCATTAACTGTCTAGTAAGGAAAGCCTTGTATTGCTATGGATTTGTAATCCCCTGGTCCAATTATCCCACAGATGAAGGCAAAACACCATCCACTGTATGAACCAATCAATAGTGGTCATTTCTTAAAATTCTTTACTTTCACTTCTTTCCTGCAATTCCAGTTACCGGATCTCCCATAAATAGTCCTTTCATGGTTTATCAGCCCTGCTGTTTCTAAAAGCTAGACTTATGGACTACAGTTAGGAAAATAAACTGCTATAAACAACTTCTCAGTAGGCTAAAACCATCAGTATTTATTGTGGATGCAAACGCCTTTGGAAACTTCTAATCACCATAATCTGTCTATATAAAAATAATCTCCAACTAAATAAATATGTCTGGAAGGGAAAATGAATGGAACATTTATATGACCACACAAAATGCCATGTGCAGGATTATTAAGGGGTCTTTTTTTATGATCATTTTAAAAAAATGGACTTTTCAAAGAACCAATATGCTTGGGCAAGGCTAGGGTAAAAGGACATCAAGTCTTTAGGTAGTATTTCCATGGAGAGATTATAAACAGAATTTATTTAATTAAAACACTAATTATATAAATATTCTTCCCCCCTGCCTTCACCCCATCACCAGTTATCTACAGACACCTTCAACCTTGGCTTCCCTTTGTCCTATGTATCAGAGAGCAGGTGAGGTGAGCTTCCCAGTATTGTGTGAATGTGTGGGTATGTATGAGTGCTTTTTTTGTAGTGTAAAGGGACAAGAGATTCTTTCTGTGTGGGAAGGGCTCACTCCCTTACTGATTAGCACAAGAACCCTAAGAACATCAGCCTCTAATAGGGTACTCCCACATTCCACAAAGGAAACCATCCAGAAGAGTGTCACTTCCTCCAACCTATTCATCTATTTCTTCTCCTCCTTAAGATTTCCATTCAAGAAGTTTTTCTTTTCTTTTCTTTTTTTATTATTATAAAAGCATTCTCATTGTGGATTTTGCAAGAAAGAGAACTGTCTGGTTTGTTTGATGGAGAAATTGGGTTATAACCAATTCCCCATTCACCAACTCCCTTCATTGGGATTTCATTTCAAGATTCTCTCAGGACCTTTAGCTTCGGAGAACCAACCTCTGGAAGTGAAATCAATTTCCCTAGGAATCACAATAGCTAAACATTGTTTGGAGATAGACAGCCAAGTCTTCCTTTTCTCTTAATAGGGAATGGGGGTATGGGGGAGTTAGAATTAATGAGCTCCATAGAGAATGCCCAAACTTCACTGTGCCCTATCCAATCACTTTAACCAGTTTCCTTATCATACCTTTAAATAAAGCACTGATAAATACCAAAGCCAGTTTGATTAGGTTGAGTTTCTTCCTTTTCTGGAGTTGAAGAGACAGATAAAAAGAGCTTAGATAACCTGCAAATGGAAATAATCAACCTCAATATAATTAGCATCTGTTGTATCAACTGTATTTTTTCAGCAAAACCGAATTTGGGATTTTATTTTTATGAAAAGGGATAGAATGTGCACAAAATGAGTAACAAATAGGTCAGAAGGAGGAGCAAATAAACCTCTTTGGTTCTAAAATCAGACTTGAGCCTCTAACCCAGCCCACTGAGGCCTAAAATCCTACTTTTTTTTTCCACCTTCAAAATGGTTTCCACAAAGTTTTTATTATTATCATTGTTCAATTTCATGCATCTCTGCCCTTCAGCTTCCAGCCAGGGAGTAGGGGCAGAATTGCCAAAAATGGTATGAAGGAGCAACCCTTTTTTATGGCATTTCCAGCCAAATTTCTCAGCCTTAGGAGATTTGAAGACTCATCCAAACTTTTGAGTGCTGATATGAACTGAACCTATGAACCTTCTGAGAGTTCTTTTCTTCTAATCATATCCAAATCATGAGCTGAGGGAGAGAAGAATCTAATAAAATGAATGAGATAGTTTCTGAGCTGGAATTTAATATCTGAAGCTTACAGATTCCAGCTATGTCCTTTCTCTACTATGAGCATTTAGAATAATAGAAAAATATACTAATGGTGATGGTTATTAATAATAGCAACAGATAATTCCTGTGAATGAGTCATTTTGGGCTTCATTGTGAAATTTCCTTTTGTATTTGAGCTTAGGTTAACAAGAAAACTTTTACAAGTATAATACTAACCCTGGAGAGAGTCTGTCCTTCACAGAATAAACTTTAGCAGTGGTTTTTAATCATTATTATTTTTTTATTTTTAAAAAGTGTTTAATGTCACGGATTCTTTCTGGATTTTGGCAAAGCCAACAAATCCTTTCTCAGAATACTTTTAAATGAATAAAATAAAATATGCAGAATTTAAAAGGAAGCCAGTTATATTGAAATAAAGATATAATTTTTTCTACCCAAGTTCACAGACATGATTCCCTTTGCTATAGTAACAATTCACTTACAGGGTTCACTTATAGGAAGAGGGATGCCACATAAATGAATTTTCCAGATAACTAAAACTTATCCATTCAAGGGATAAAATGTTGATTATTTTCACCATTTTGTCTAGATTTTTTCTTCTAAAATTTACTTCCCTTATCCTTGACTTATTAAACAAAGGATCCTGGAGATGGTTTAATATTTTCCTGATGACATGAAGTCATTATTATGAATCTTCCATTCTCATAATGGGCAATGATGAATAGCATTATTTTATTTTATAGTTCTGCATTTGCTTTTGAGATTTTCAGTTTTCTTCCCACTAGGATGACAGATGCCAATTCTTACTATTGCTATTGTGCCTGCCTTTCAGTCTGCCCCACCTGCTTTTCAAGTGCTTCAGGAGCCCAGATAATCAAGCTTTTTAGACTTAAGTGTAAAGTGAGGTTTAATATGGCTCTGAACAGAGACTTACAGACGTGGATTAATTCTAGAGCTTTGTGATAGCTATTCAATGGTGCTCAAAGATCTTTCCCCCTTGATTTCCAGATGTTGAACTATAATGCAGAAGGCTGAGTTTGACAGAAATCTGCCTGTCCTCTAAGTAAAAGGACCGTGTATTTAACCCCAAGTGGTTGTTGTCAGTGATATGCATTGTATTTGGAGGCAGTAATAGAAAGTACATGCTTACTTTTCTGGGAGAAGAGTCCATACTAAATCCAGGATTGGCACTGCTATATATTGGAAGAACAGATAGCCTCTTGTATGACATGATTGGAGGGGCATTGCACATCAAAAACTATCTTCCCCACCAGTCTATTACAGCTTAGGACTCTTCTCCTCTCTGCCCCTGAATTCTCACTATTAGAGTCACTAGTCCCAGAGGTATTATCTTCAAAAGCCAGTTATTTAAATGCATATCTCACGCCTGGGAGGGAGGTTCTGGGAATATCTTCTAGGCTTCTCCCACTAGCACATTCACAAGGATAAATTTAATCAGGTTAGCTAATTGTCACCTTGAAAATCATAAAGCTCAGCCCTGAGGGATGAGCTACAGAGATGAGTTTCAATGGCAATGATAGGATAGAACATGGGCAAGATTGTGCCAGTAATCAGAGTAGGGGCAGGAAGTTAATAAACTACTGAAAAGCAAGGCAACTATAATTTAGGATCTTTTTTTGGGGTGGAGGGGCAATTAAAAATGAAATGAGGGGAGAACTGAGAGCAACCACCCCACCTCATCTCCCACAATCACCCAAAGTTTGTCTGTTTCACAATTTCTAACTTTAGCTGGCCCTGATTACTGTAATCAAAACTTTATTTCATTTTCAGTTTAGTTTTTGGTCGTTGAACATAATATTGAGGATTTTTAGTTTTTAAAAACCTAAGAATCTAACTGATAGTCTTTTGGAATATACTTAATGTTTACTCTCTTTAGCTTTTGTTCACCACAGCCTTTCTCCCCAATGTTTATTTAATATTAATATGATAATGCCCAAAATAATTATATCAGCATATTATTTAACTAATTAGACAACTATTTCTGTTTACATTCATTTGTTTAGGTGTCTTTTCTAACTTTTGGGGATCCAATTTGTGAATTTTTTGGCAAGGATACTGGGGTGGATTGCCATTTTCTTCTCCAGCTCATTTTACAGATGAGGAAACTGAGGCATATAGGGTTAAGCAATTTGCCCTGGGGCACATAGCTAATAAGTGTCTGAGGCCAGATTTAAGCTCAGGAAGATGAATCTATTTGACTCCAGGCCCAGCACTCTATCTACTCCACCACTTAACTATCTCAATATTCATGTTAGTCAAAGTCAATAAATATTTATTAAGCACTATAGTGGTGGACAATGTGATAAGAATTGGGGATCCAAATGAGCAAAAGAAACAGAGTCCTCAAGGAATTTATAATATGAAAAGGAAAGAAAATCCAGAAAAGGAACACAAAAGGGAAGAGGGAGGGACACTCAGATAGCTTGCTAGAGTCAAATCTAAGGAATGCTGATGATGGAAAATGAAGAATTGGCAGACTTGGGAGCCCTCTTTAAATCAAGACTGTGGGAAAAATTCTTTGCTCTACCCTCTAGTCCTCCAAACAGTGGGGAAGAGGTTACAGACCTCATTGATGAGGTGTGAGTACCAAAACTAATGGAGTCTCAGAGGATGATGCGTTTCCTGGGGCTCAGGTTCCCTATGTGGATGATCATAATGGAGTCTACTCTAAGGAATGCAGTAAAGAAATCAAAATATTACCAGCTAATGTTGATATGAATCTCTTTTTAGCTTTATTCATATGTACTTAATTGTATTATGGATAGGCATTATAGACATATTCAAACAATCAACTATTCCTTGAGTACTTGTCAGGTGTTTTCTTTGTTTTTACCTAATGTGTGTGTGTGGGAAAGGAGTCACAAAGAAGAAAAAAAGACAAAGTCTACTTGTAAAGTATTTATAATATATTCAGGAAGTCTGGCATAACCCAACTGAGATCACTGGATTATATTAAATATAATATATCTATTAAAAATACAATATGGTATAATATAGATTATGTGCTTTAGAATTTCAAAGGAGGAACATAAATGATTCCCAAAGTTATTGTGCATTAGAAGTAGAATTGGAACATATATGTTGCCTTTTATTGTCAGTATACCACATCAGAGATAATGATCTATCAAATAGATGGACGTTTCCCAGTGAGCAGAAAGTATGTTGAGGTGCCTGTTGTTACTCAGATACCATCCCATGGCTGCTTGCCTTGTTTCAGAGTCCTCTGGAAGTAGTCACCTCCCAGATTACATAACTCTGCTATTCAACTTCTTATTAGGATAACATTTCCTATATTCATTTAGCTTTGATCATCTTAGTCTTCCTGTTCAACTGCCTCTACTAATAGCTGAACTTTTTCACTCCTGCTTTTTTCAAAAACTCTGGATTTCAACTATGGAAATGTCCACTTTTGTAAATCCCATCTGATGGCTTCAAATAGGCCCTTATAATCATATTCTTCAGAGAAAGGAACAGAAAAATGTATACTTGATAAATGGATTAGGCTTCCTGGGAAAGGTGAAATACTAAAGCATGGGTAGAAGAGGAGAAGGAAGTAGAAAACAAAGGAGAGATAGAAGGGAAATGATGGATGGAGAATGAACGTCCTGTGTGTATGTGTGTGTCTGTAAAAACATAGGTTTTATCTTCTTTATTATTTAGCTATATTGAGTAGCTATAAGCAAGGAACTATTTTTGAGAGAAGGAATGCTTGTAAGAAATTGAAAAATAACAACATAGTATAGTGGAAAGAACCCAATGCTGGAATTAAATTCAATAGAGACAGACTTCGGTCTTCCTCTGATGCTCAGTAGTGATGGGATTAATTTATCCTCTCTGAGCCTCAGGTATTTTCATCTAAAAAAATGGGAATAATAGTGCTTGTAATATTTATTTCACAGTTATGTGATCAAGATTAGATTATATTATAAAGATAAAGTGATATAAAATTGGATTATTAGGCTCATTATAAAGAAAAATTAGCACTTATATCTGAGGGAAGAAGTTTAGCTAACCACAGTTACTTGCACTTGTCTTTTCCTGAAGAGCCATTTTCTTTCACCACTCACATTTAGACTTACAAATTGGATTAGACCAAATTGGGATCCCTAAGTAGAATCTTGTTTCAAAAATCTCCAATTTTTATAGAAGCCAATAATAAAAATGTCTTCCTTTTCTGATTTTTGTACTTTTGTCTCCTTTCTCAGCAGACAGACTTTTCATGAGGAAATGACAGTCCCTTCCTCACAATTTCTTTAAGGCTTAGTAAGGCAGAAGGAGAGATGAACACAGGAAAGAAAAACTTGAGAAAAATTGCTTCCATTTTAGGAAAGCAGTGTTGCTGGTAGCAATATTTTCTACTCCTCACGAAGCCCATCTGAGGGATTATCTTATTTTTGAGTGAAATCAAGTCTTTGACAAGGTCAGATATAGAGGGAAGCTATAAAATCATATGATGTCAGAGCTGAAAGAAACCTCAGAGATCATATAATCTAACCCTTTCACTTTACAGATGAAGAAAATCACACCTAACATGTAGCAGTGACTTACCAAAGGTCAAATGACTTGTTATCCTACAGATAAATCTGACCCCTGGAAAAGTAGATGTTAAATATACACAGAGATATGACATAAATATAGATAGATAGATAGATAGATAGATAGATAGACAGATAGATAAATGATAGCTACTTATATAGATACACAGATATGTGGATACATAGATAGATAGAATGACTAATGGTAGATAAAGATCACTAAGTGCTTTCTGTGTGCCAGTCAATATGCAAAGTCTTGGGGATAAAATTAAAACAAGCATGACAGCCTCTAACTTCAAGGAACTTACATACTAGTGGAGTAAGACAATATATAAAGGAAAGCTGAAAATATATAAGTGGGTATGTTGGAAGGAAGGACAGAATTTTCATTGGGATGAATTAGCAGTCTACAAAGTTCAAAGGTATGTTAAGTGGAAACAAGACTGAGTTTTTTTTTCCTAATTCTGGAGGGAGTTATCAGTCAAGAGAGGAAAACCTCAAAGCAAAGGGTTACAGGATAATAATGTAGCCTTGTAGACTATGGCTCTAGGGAGAATGTTCATGAACCAGATCATTTCTTACTACATTAAATTTCAGACTATCAATCAACACATATAGAGAGATTATTTTGTAACTAATAATTCAATAAGTGCAATGGGGGTATCCTGTTTGGGTGATGACTATAATTGGAGGAAAGGGAAGAGATTTTGGTAATGTAATGCAGACAAAATAGACAAAATATAGCAACTGATAGGATATAAGGGGTGAATGGACATTGAAGACTAAGCATGATTTCCAGATAATAAACCTTAGCGTTTATGGAAGTATGGTTATAGCCCAACAGAAATAGAGAATATTACATGTATTTTAGGGAAAACAGATCCATATACCCATAAAGCAATATATAACTAGGTTCCTTATATTGCCCCTTTATTCTCTTTCCAATAAAAAATTACTGGAGAATACGGAGAAATATTAATAATTAAATTGTAAGGGAGAACTTAGGACATGAATTTGCTTTGAACAGTGAGTAGTTTTAGACAAATGGAGAGGATTTGAGACTATTTTCCTAGATAGGGATTCAATAAGAGAAAAAATATGGACGTGGAAATAACATTTGTAAGGAAAAATAAAGAAATTGGCTGAAAAGAGTAGTTTTAAGAGACATTGGAAAAGTATATATGAAAACAATTCAAAATAAATATTTACTTTCTCAATCTTTTCCATCATCTCCCCCAAAAGAAAAGATGATTCACTCCTTTAAATGCTAGCTTAAATTTGTTTTCTCTGAAACTTCACTGATCTTTATTAACTGATTTGATTGCTTTTTTGAAATTGTTGCCTTTTGTCATTAAATTTTAGGAGCACATAGAATAATAGATCTATAATTAAAAGAGGAATAAGAGGTGACTTTGTCCAAACCCCTTATTCTACATGTGAAGAAACTGAATACCAGGGAAGAGTTGTGGATTATCTAAGGCCACAAAAGTAGCAATTAACTATATGAATAAGAATTTGAAACCAGAACCTCTCAGTCTTATTTTATTCATCTATAAAATGAAAAAAAAAGTTTATATATATATGTACATATACACATATATATATACATATATATGATAACAGGACAAATATGTAACTTTTTGTCCTATTCTGAAAAACTAGGTGACAAGTTAGGACTGAAGTAGAATTATTAGGAAAAAAGAAATTAAAGATCTAAATAGAAAACACGAGTGCCTAGAGAATTTTTGACCTAAGACAGGGAAAGAAGTAGTTTAATCATCAAATTAGAAAATGTCACTATCTTGGTTTTTATTTTAAAGTGAAAAGGTGATGCAACATTTAAACTGGACAAATTGGCAACAGTAACTGGGGAACTACTGAGGAAGAACGCTGAGCTCCCCATAACTGAGTTTATTTGTGAGGTTTTAAAACTAGTTCATAAGGAAAAAAATATCCTAAAAAGGATTCTGGTTTCTAGGGGAAGGTATTAAATATATAAAGATTTGAAATATTTCTATTTGTAATTTTTCCTCAAATTATGATATTCCCTCTGTATATATTGGAAATACACAGGGAATATCATAAAGTCCTGTGTCTATCCACATTTATATCATCCACTTAGTACCCGCTTCAAAGGACTAGATAGACATTGGTTAATAAACATTTATTCAGAGGAAAGGGCAAACAAAGGTCTGGAAATTGGGAAATGTGACTTCTCATTCTGGCTCTGCAGTTAACTCCATAACCTTACATAAACTTCAAGGCTTCGTTTTCTCCATCTCTGAAATGGAAATGATAAATTCACTCCACCTAGTCTACAGGGTTATTGTGAGGATAAATTAAGGTAGTTTGTGTGGATGTGCTTTTTAAAGTATACCATTTTTATAATATCAAGAATTATCTGATTGTTATTTTTACTGGTATTTTCACATGAATAGGCTTTCTAATTCAAACTAATTGAGGAAAATACTTTCTTATTGGGGAGCTCCAAAATAGATAATGCCAATAAAGAAATATGACCACCCAACATTCAAATTTATATAGTTTTATGGATAGAGTTAACAAAATGTTATAAAATACGTCTTTAGCAACATGCCTTAGGGAACTGATAAAACAAAATAATAAACAGTGAATGCATCAACTAGATATGGTATAAATGGGACCCTCTAAAATATATGCATTGCAGAACATTGCTTGTGCTATTAATTTTTAGCTAAAACTTTTCTTATAAATTAACTCTAACATGTCTAAATTATCATGTATTTCAAATTTATGTATATTAAGTCAATGAAATATTGCCATACTTTCTACAGATGTACTTACATACTTCAAATGAAGATTTGATGGTCAATGCATGGAAAGAAGAGAATTAATCAATTAATATTTATTTATTAAGTATTCATTTATTTTTCAGGCACTATTTTGAGTCCTGGAGATTGTGAGACACCCTCTGTCCCTGCAGAGCTTATATTCGATTTAGGTACAGAATATGAAAATATTCAAGTAAATAAAAATATATACACATATTACATCAATGCAAGATAAATTAGAGTTGGAAAGAGAAGGAAAAGGAAAGAAAAGAGGAAAATTACATGGAAGGAATGAAAAAAAAGGACAGGGAAATGGAAAAGGAAAAAAATGGGGAAAATAACAGAAAGTCTGCTCACCTCTTAGAAAGCCTCATTAGCCAGAAACCTTAGTCACCTGCTCCTAGGCAGTGATTTTCCACTCTGAAGGTACAGAAACTTGGTTCTAAAAGCTAAATATGGGGAAGGAAATAGAAGGGAAACAGACAAGAGGAGGTAGATCCTTCTTGTTGTTAAGTCTTGCTTATTTCCATTCCATTTACATCCTATTCTGCCCAGCCACTTTTTAGGGGAAGTTTGGGGGCCAAGGTCATGGAAAAAACAGAAATGTATAGACAGTTCAACAGCACCTTTTTATCTCATCTCAGAGAATTTGATTGAAAAGGTCATTTGCTCATAAACTAGCTATTGGAAACATGACTGATTCAAACAGAAAATGATCTGTATGGTCCCATGTATTTCTGACTAAATCAACGATTCTAATATTCCTTTGACATAAATTAGGTTGGGGGGGGAAGGGTACTAAAAACTGAAATCATGCCTCAGGAAATGGAAAAGCTAACTTCCCCGAATCTGTTCTGTACCTAAATAAGCTTGCCTAATGTTATATTTATGGCAGAATTTATAACTGGGGCTCCATATTATGTGATTGCCTAACTTCAAAGTTCAGATGTTACTTTGTAATGGCAGAATTAATTTTCTTGATTGCTAATCCATCATGCCTAAGTGTGATGTATGCGGTATCAAACATAGGTATTTCTGCTATCATTAATTGTGGCATATTGTCACAACCGATAAGGAAATGCAATAAGAGAATGAGAAGAGCATTCCAGTATGGGCAGCTCAGCCTTGTTTTCACCAGAAGTGGTGTTGGATTCTGCCAGAGTCTTTAACACAAAGGGAGAAGGCCCATGTGACTCTCCCAAGGAGACTCTAGAAGCATCAATCATTAGACCAGCCTTGCTCTCCATTTGCAAAGCTGTTGTTTATTGCAAGATAATGATTGATAGGGTTGAAACAAATGCTCAGTGAAATCACTGAAGGTGCAGGAGCTTAGGTGTAGTAACATTTGGACACTGGAAATCTGCAGGGAGCAGGCCAGCTGGCACAGAGGACTTTCAGAGGAAATTAGCACGGATGCGTTTAAAAGAAGAGCAAATCATGAACTGTAGGTTAACTGACAGGCGAGGTAGAATGGCAATTATAGATTTCAGGTGGGAGATGTGCAGAGGAAGTGACAAAATGGAAGGGAGTAGGGTAATGTGAACTATTTAGATGGATTCCCTTAAGAGACAAGGCACTTTTCAAGCAGTTACAGAGAATGAAAACAGAACATTCTGTTGGGAGAGCAGAAGATTCAAGAGACAAAGTGCAGATAAAAGTATTAGCCTTGGAGAATATTGTTTGGAATGAGCACACATTTGAAAACTGTAAAAATATGTGAATTATTGATACAATTTTTTGTCTATTAAAATTCAATGAAGAGAGAAATGAAGAAATAAAGTGGAAACACGTATGTTGGCATCCAAACCGCCAGCTGTGTCTCAGGACGACTGAGCAACCAGATACTAAGAAACATCTGGATATTGGTGATGCATAGACAACATAGCTAGATGATTAACTGAATGATTTTGAATTCATTGAGACGCTTGGTCATCATTTAGCTATAACCCTGAACTCCCTAAAAAAAATCAGCAATTACTATACAAGGTTTTTCTGTGCCTTATGTATAAAGAATAGCTTTTAAAGTTAAGTTGAGGCAACCAATCAACACCTTTTGTCTTATACTTTATAAATTCATGTTACTCAGCATATCAAATCTAAATTCTTTGGTTGCTTTTTTCTTGACTAGCATTAACCAGTGACTACCCTTCTTTTCATGCTCTCTCTGCCTCATCAATCTTTTTAGGTTTAGATTTTAGTTTAACAAGTATTTATTATGAGCCTCCTTAGTTCCAGGTACTATGCTAAGTGGTTTATAAATATTATCCCATTTTATTTTCATAACAACTTCAGGAGGAAAGTGTGATAATTATGCCCACTTTACTGAAAAGGAAATTGAGGCAAAAAGAGATTAAGGCCCTTATCCAGGATCACACAGCTATAGTGTCTAAGGTCAAATTCAAACTCAGATTTCTCTGACTCTAAATTCAGGGTTTGTTCCCTTGCACCACCTAGGTACTTTATTTCATTTCGGTGGTAGATAGACTCTTTTTTCCAAATTAATATTTCCACAACTGTGGCAAAACTCCTCTTTTATTGAATGTGATATTCACCTACTCTGGCATTGACTCCGTTGCCTCCTAGTGATCCTCTTTTCTTTTTTCAATCAACAAGACAATTTAAAATTAATTTATATAAGACTTTAGTAATTGACATTATCATCTGTACATGGAGTAGTCCCATAGTCTGTCTATCTAAGTATTTTGTTTCTTATTGTGAAAAGATATTTATATGTGGGAAAAATTAATATTCTAGATATCAATATTTAAAAGATTAATGATAATAATTCAAAATTTTATGACACTTTTTAATGACTTACTCATAGCACCTCTAAGTGATAGAGAGAATAAATTTTGGTTACTTTACTGAGGAGGAAAAGAAACCTCTGAGAGTCTAGGTGATTTAATTTTGGCTATAATTCTGATGTCAGAGCCAAGATTTGGTATATTTTTACAACATAATAAAAACAAAACTGTACAAAACAACAAAAAAAAAACTAAAGTCTCTCATATTTTAAAAAAAAATACCCTCATTTAATACAAATATCCTTGACCTCTTGTCTATGATTTCTACTCAACTTCTCAGATGACCCCCTTCAGAAAGGCATCTGCATTAGATATATATCTCCTTGCTCTCCTAATTAAATTTAAACCACGTAATCTTAAAACCTATGAAAACAATTTTTAACAATAATTTAGTAACTGTATGATTATAATAGTTTTTTTGAAATCCTACAAATTTGACTCTATCCATTTAAAAACTTTATTCTTTAAAAATGGGTCCATAAGCTTCACTAAACTCAGTAGTTTATATAATTAAAAAATTAAATTTTAAGAAGTCTGTTCTAAACTGTCATTCAGCTGAAACTTCAATCTCAAAAGCTGCCAGTGATCTCTTAATTACCATATCTAATGACTTTTTCTCAATATTTATCCTTCTTGACCTCTGAATCCTTTAACACTGTTGGTCTTTCTCTTTTCATAGTATACTTTTTCCTCTCTATGTTTTTATGACTCCAAACTCCTGGATCCCATCTCACCTATCTGACCACTACTCCGTGATTTTGCAGATTTTTGTCCAAGTATTACTCAATAATGATGAATATCTCATAATGCTTGGTCATATGCCACCTTTTCTCTCTACATATTATTTAGCTTGGCATATTCATAAGCTCCCAAGGGTTCAATTATCATCTCTATGTATATGATTACCAGATTTACTTATAAAGATTCAAAAAATGCTCTTAATATGACTTGGGTCACAACGAAAGTGCTAGCAATACAAATACAAAATCCAAAGCAATTCCTTTCATTCTAATAGGATATAGTACACATAAGGGATTGAGGACCAGAGTGAGATGCTTTCATTCTGAAAATTACTGAGATAATGAGTATGGCCATAAAGGAGTAGGTTGGTCCACTGCTTCCAGAAATATTTGTGGAGCTGATTTGATTGTGGTTCCAGAAGTTACAGAGGGAGGTAGTATATTTGTTTGAGTTGACAATGCTTCTTATGAGGCCCTTGGAATTGCCAGATATTGGGCAATGAAGTGAATTAAGTTTGGCACCTTCCTGACATTGCAGGTCAGGAAAGGTAGTCAGCAATTAGTAAAATGAGTGTCCAAGGCAGCAGTTCTGGAAATGAAAGGTTTTACATTTCCAGGGAATAATTTCCTGTGTGGGCAATAACAAAAACAATAGCAACAAACAAAACAATAGAAAAAAACAATAACAATGTATAGCATTTATACAAGTGCTAGATGTGTGTTACCTCATTTGATCTTCATAACAACCCATCCCATCATATGAGAAAAATGAAATACAGAGGCTAAGTGATTTGCCCCATGTTCACCCAGCAGACATATATCTAAAGTATAAGTCAAACCCAGGTTTTCTTGACTCTGGTCCTGTGGTTTAAGTGGTTTGACAATTGAAAAGATGTTCTGGAAGTAGAGAGTAAAGTAGAAAGTAAAGAATATCTCGACTCTGCCTGAAAGGTTTTTTTTGGTTTTGTTTTTTTCTAAATGAAAATATTATTTGCAGATTCTTCTTGTGGAGTCAACAAAGGGACTCAGCAGACTGATTTTATCATGTAGCCAATGGTAACACAAAACATGATTTCATATGAAATTTGGTCATTTTAACCCTCAAATGATAAGTTGTTAGAAAAAGAATATTGAGAAATTAATTGCAGCTTGCATACCAACATCTTTTGCAGAGGACAAAGATACAGAAATACTTTGAAGAACACATATTTGGATACTTAATTCCAGACAAAGGTGATAATATTGGAAAATAAGGGTCAGGGACAAGAAATATGAGAAAGTTCTGCTATTAGCATTATACCATAGTTTCATACTTATTTATCATGAATCCTTTCTTTTAGAAAAGAATTGGAAGGCACTGGACATACTGAGCACTGAAAAACAGTGCACAAGATCAAAGTATATTTTAGCAGACAGGAAAGAATGTATTATTGATATGAGAAGCATATTTGAATCAGTTGTCTCTGTAGAATCACACTGATTGTTAGAGGGGAAAAAAAC
Source organism: Monodelphis domestica (assembly GCF_027887165.1). NCBI lineage: Eukaryota > Metazoa > Chordata > Mammalia > Didelphimorphia > Didelphidae > Monodelphis > Monodelphis domestica. Next base: position 406,540,006 of record NC_077229.1, on the reverse strand, counting down.
CTAAATTAGTGTAAAACTAGAGAAAAAAAAATACGTGCCATGCACTTTATTTTTTTAATCTTTTTTCAAAAAAATCAATCAATTAATTAATTAAGAATATTTTTCCATGGTTTCATGATTCATGTCCCTCCCCTTTTCTCTCCCCCCTCTTGTAGCTGATGAGCAATTCCACTGGATTATACATGTATCATTGTTCAAAACCTATTTCCATACTATTAACATTTTCAATAGAGTGATAATTTAAAGTCAAAATCCTCAATCATATACCCATCAAACCATGTGATCAATTATATGTTTT